>NC_090812.1:87447540-87764727 GCF_000390325.3 Nicotiana tomentosiformis | reverse complement strand
TAAAGACAAGGAAAAGAATCTCACAAGAGAGAAGTAAACTCTTAATTTAGTTTATGTTCTCTAACTTTTTAAGGAAAAACATACTATACTAGTTGAAAAAAGAATAGTATTTCCTCTATTCACATCAAAACGAATAGCGTCTTTCTGCATATGGAAAACATTTAACTTTCCACTTTCCATTTTACCCTTAATGACATACTTTTATAGCCACATAAATGTCATGGGCTGTTTAAAACCACAAGTTTCAAAAGTCTTTCTTTTTTTATTAACTATGAGCACAATCAAACAATGTCGCACATAATGGAACAGATGAAGTACTTAAGACAGTTAAAAAGATGTTATAAAAATTGTTTGAAGGGCTAGAGATAAACAAGGAAGAGACAAGCAGATAAAAAGAAAAAGCTTATACAAAAAGTCAATGAGACCAGTAAGTGAAAAATGTAAAACTAAAAGGATAATGGGAAATTTTGTGAATACATCAATGGTCTTCCTTCTTAGATACTTCTGATCAAGGCACAAAACAGTAACCAAATAAGATGATAAAAGAAGAGACTTTGTGTAGCGTGAATTAGAAGGAATTGCAAGGACTCGGTATGACATCCACTTAAGGCCAAGAGAAAAGTACATAGTGTCATCGGATAAGGTAGGTGCTTCCTAAACCTAATCCTTGAGATTCTCCTGACAGCATAAATGGCGCAACTGTACCACAATGGTAGAAGGCTTGAGTATGTAATGCAATTAAAAATTATCACCTACATGAAACCTCCAGAGATAACTCTGGTTCAAACAACTGTGAATTGCCATGCCAAAAAGGTTCGAGAATAGAGTAGCAGCCGTCAGCAAAACCAAGTTAAGTTGTTTGTCTTAGCTTTCTTATTGGTGTAAACGCGGATTTTATATAAGATGGTTAAGCTCATTTACTGCCTTACAAGATAATTCTGGTTACTGCAAAATGTACATAATCAACACCTGAGGGAGCATAGTTGTTTTTTCTTCTACTGTACTAGCAAGTCTGGTGTTGTTTTTGGCATCTACATGATACACGCACAGCACCATCTTATTGCTGGATATTAGTAAACCTTTTATTGTTTGCTGATTAAAAAAAAAAAAACTGTGATACCTTTCTATTTAAGGATTACATGCACATTAGCACTGCACATGTTATAAGAGAAAATTCATAATAATATTTAGAAAAGAAATTCACTTAGCAGATTATAACATATTTAGTCAAAATCATTCTGTGGGGAAAATTACTTCTAAAGAGTTGGTAGTAATCCAACTGATATACTATATAAGTTGAGAATTATACACTTTTCAAAAATAAATAAATAGATGAAAAAAATTGATAGTTTCAGGGCGAACAGTAAGCTTCCAATTATTTAGAAACATCTGGTTCTGCTATACTAATCAATAATATCTTGATGATATACAACCAAAGCAACTGGCGGTCAGTGGTCACTATATATCAATATTGTATAAGTAAAACAATAAAAGATCATTGGCAAGAAAATATCAACATGCTACATCGTCGAAGTGTTTTTTTTTTCTAAAGAAGTAGCAAAATTGATATTTTAATGGAAATTCTCAAAAATCAATTTTCCACGAAGATCGGAGTTTAAATTAGAGGAAATTCCTTTTTTCGAGACTGGTAAGTAGTAATTTTATAGATGACAACAGCCACGCACTATGATAGTGCTTGTGACTTACAAGTTCTGGGATCCCCTATACAAAACAAAAGAAAGGGATCCCATCTGTAAACAAAAGAAACTCTAATCCTTTAGTGAGCTAGTAGAAAGCCAAAAACCACAAACATCTGTACTTTAGCAACTGCATCAGGAAACTCTTAAAACTCCTATTTTAAAAACATTCGCATCATGCATGATGTAGAAGCCATGATTGATTTTTAAGCACAGTCAACCTGAAATGGTGCTATACTGCACATACCAGCATTCACTTAATGCTGGTAATTAATAAATTTATCCTTTACGGATAAAGAAAAATATTCCCATCATGCAAGAAGCAAACAATTTTCAATAATGGGAGTTGAGAAAACATGGTCTTGTTAATGTATTTCACACTTGACTTTAGAGATCCCTCTAGTGTTTTTCATATTTACATCTTTTGGGAGAGGGGTGGATTTGGGTGGGGATAAGTAGGTTCCAATAATGTTTTGGCAACATAGCATATGTGTCCTCTATGTTTAACATCCAAAAGAAGATGACAAAGAACTCACTTGAGTCAAATTGTTGACTTGGATATTGAACCTCTGAATTATATCAGTTACGTTCTTCTTTGGCACAGCTTTTCCTGAAACAGAATAAACACATGTAGTGACTGCAAAAGGCATTTCACGTTAATTTACATTTTCTTTTCAACTGATTAACAACATCCTTATCTGATCCCCAAAAGTGTTTATCCGCCCAAAGAGAGACATGCCATTACAGAAAGTAGAATAAAGAACCTACTTACGATTCAAACAACGTCAACCAAACATATGTCGGAACTTCCAGTTGAGGAACAGGAAATTCTTAAGATGATAATAAAAAATATTGACAGAACTGGGAAGAGATCTGCAAGTATATATAATAGGAAGAAAAATGATTGTATCTCGCTAGTACAACCAGCTCCTGGCGACTAGCTTACACCAAATAGAGGTACAATTGAAAGCAAATAATTAAGACGGTTCCTCTGTTTTTTTTAGAAGGAAGATGGTTCCACTGTTGTGCTCATCTTTTTTTTTTTTTTGATAAGGTAAATTGTATTAATCAAAAGGGAGAAAAAAACGACGCCCAATCTTCTACACAAGTAGGTGTTATATGGGTGCACCAAAAAGCGATCAAAGATAAAAGGCTATTCTTTAAGTTGTGATGTTGTACTCATCTAAATAGCGCCCTTGGAATATTTGATTAAAGCAATATAGTGAAATGCAATGAAGCCACATCAAAGTAACAGCTTTTGATCTCCTCCCTAAAGTACCACCAAAACAGAAGTAACAACCTTCCAATCTCCTTCCTAAACTACTGCCAAAGCTTTGAACTACTTAAAAGCCATTCATACCCTAAGCAGAAGCAAGACAAACTCCAACTTCATAAACTTGAAGCATAACAGACTGAAAGAGGAGGGCAAAAATTGCAAACAAGATTCACTATTTGTTCTATACAAGATGCAACAATTTGAACCTAATTACACAAAAGAAGAATATTCATAATTAGCCTAACTAAAATCGAGAACAGTTCTGGTAGGAATCTTAGCCTTCTAAGGAAAGATGGCAAAGGAAAGGGGAAATTGGGATAGAAAAAAGAGAGTTGAAAAGGATAGCACATGAATACGCCCAAGCTCCTAAATTTGAAATCTGACAATCAAAAGATAAAAAAGATTAAGGGTCGGAAAATATGAATCATCCATGTCGAAAAGAATGAGAAAATTCCAGGAAATAGAAGCCTTCGTTTTCACTCGTATGGATAAATGCAAGAAGCCATCCACGTATCCTCTTAATCTATAACATATTATGACATAAAAAGAGTAAAACAAATCAGAAAGACTTGTATCATTCGAGTGGCCCGTCATCACAAATATAGCAAGTTAAACAGCTTTCTAATTGAAGCACACATTATAGATAAAGAATTCTTTACCATTAAAAATCCACTCAGATTTGTTCCGTGTATCTATTTTCCGCGTGATAATTAACTGTTCCTCTTTGGTTTCCCCTCTCAAGGAAATCTTGATGTACCCTGACTCCTCCCCGCGTTTTACAAATGCTCCAATACTAGAAGCCCTCCCCAAAAGCTGCAGTGTAACACAATTTTCATCTTGGTAAAAGTTCACCCATGAAATTCACATGTAGTAATAATTTTTCATTTACTTCAACTTCCACTTACCTGAGGCTCACCACCAAGACCAAGTGCTATCGCACAGACTAGAGAACTCTTTCCAGAGCCATTTGGTCCAATTACAAGATTTAATCGGGAGCCCGGTTTGCATGTCAACTTGCTGAACGTCATGAAGTTATGAAGCTCAATCTCAGTTATGTTTCCTGGCATATAATCATCTTCTCCCCTGCAGATTATAACCAAAAAGATGCAAAATAAGCATCCCAAACAATTAAAGCTAGTACTTTAATTCAACCTCCCTGAAATTAAAAATGAAATCCACAACTATAACTAGAAACATGTAAAATAAAAGACTTTTGGAATTGGTTTTATACGTTTTTAAGTGAAATTATATAACAAAAGGTCGAATAAACCCTAACTATTACTCAAAATAGGAAAAGTCCGAACTATTTTTTCGAAAAGTACCTAGAAGGGAAAAAAGGAGTTATGGATCACAAGAAAGCAGCGAAGGGCCAAAGTTTTAAGTAGTGTAAGTGAAAATTGTGTAGCACGGACCTGGTGATTTTGGCGCGTTTAGCGCCACGTTCCGACATTAAAGTGAGGCGTAGAGAACGAAGGAGGAATTGAAGAAATTAGTCGGCGAGAAAACCGCGATTGAAAGCTCGCTAGGGTTTTCTTCGCCGGAGGAAATCTCGCCGGTGACTGGTGAAAGAGAGTTGGAGACTGATAGTGGAAGAGGAATTTGGCGCCAAAGGGGAAAACTTGTGAGATGAGAGCATATATTAATGCTTTGTGAATTTGTGGGACCTTTTACTTACGTGCCAGAAAAATATTGGTGCGTCTGTAAGATTAATAATATAATATTGGCCAATATCTGGAGGGAAAATAAGTTGTAAAAAAAATAAAAACGAGTTTTAACCACAAACTTTATTATTCGAAAATACAACAAAACCATTCGAAATATATTTTCATACAATTGTTACAAATGTTTCTCAAAATATATTTGTTTGATAAATAACTTTAACATGTAATTTATGTTTTAAAAAAGTTCAAAACCTTTCTGAGGATTAAACCAAACAAGATAAAAAGACCACCAATGGTATATTAGAAAATTACGAAGAAAAGAGAAATCAAGAGAGAACAATAAGTATAACACAAAATAGAAACTGAAAATCAGTAAGAAAAATGTTTTTCCTTGTGCGGTTCTCAAGTACAATTGTAGATGTATGTCATCACCCACCACATCATCATGACACATAGGTGTCATTTGACATATATTAATAACATGTAAAAACTTACATATGAAATAGACTAGTACATGTGAAAAGGTTCTAGAGAAATATGGAAATTTTTCATGAAATACCTTAGAACCCTATAAATTGCTAGGAAAGTCCTTAAAATATGCTAGTTATCTAGAATATTCTAGAGAACGGACTTACTTGTAAATAATAAGGGTCTTGTGTAATAATTATTATTTACTCACTGGCCCCTATAAAACTAGTATATAAAAGGGGTTATTTATTTGTAATTCACCAAGTAAACAATTCAAGTTCTCTCTAATACAAAAGGTTCTTTTGGCAAATTTTCTTTGTCTTTCTTATCTAACATTCCCTTAGCGATCTTGAGTGTAATATTTTAGGCTGACTTGGCATAGCAAAATAGTGATCGAATTGTGCAAGATCGTGAGTAAGTTGTCAAGTGTCGCGTATGCGCTTAGTTCAAGACTAAGGATGTGACATGCACACCCTTTAAACTTGCCCAATTTTTTTTATTTAGACACTTGAATTATCCTATGTTCCTGTTGAACACTAAACTCAAGCTTTAATATGCCTATTAGACACGCACTGCTGACATGGCAGTGTGCGTGAACCTCACCTCAAAAAAGAGCGTGAATGGCCAAAGTTTTTATTTTTAATCTTTTTGTCTCTTTTCCTTCATCTTCTCTCTTCCCTTGACAAACATTTCCACCACCAAATCTCCGCCAGTCTGCCATTACCGCATCACGTGATGCAAAAAGGGAAGCATACCATTAAGCAAATCTCCTAATTCAATAGCATAAAAACCAAATATCTAGATTATTTTATTCTCTTCCTCTCTCATTGTTAATTTTGGATATACTTGCTTGTCGCTGATGTAAGTCCGGCAATGTTACTACCATTACAAAAAGGAGTAGTAGTTTGACATTGTTAAATCTGGATAGATTCAATGCTTATTTATATCTACATTGAATTTTTCCTTTTGGAGTTTTAAGGCACAAATTGTTTATCCGTAAAACGGTACAGTTGAATTTATACGTGGTTTCTAGACAAGTGAATTAGTTTGATCATGAAATAATTTTTAAAAAATGCATTATACTTAGTCTTGAAATGAAAATAAAATCACAAAAAACAATGATTCGGGGACAGGGCTTCCCGACACAATAGTGATGAAACCAAGGAACAAGAAAGTAAAATTGTATAAAGCTTTTTATTGATTATAGCGTAAGTTTGCCAGAAAAATCATGTCATTTACAATGATAACAAAGCTCACTATTTGTAGTTGCACCTAAGGAACAAGATTCTAGGATCATGCCTTTCTTTAATGTCCATTAAATGCTACCGGGCGGAGGGTATTTATTGCATCTTTATGAGCGTTATTCTTTCCGGTGACAAACGGGACAATTGCCTTCGGTTTTAGCTATCCCCCGCCTTAGGTTCCATGTGTCCCTCTTTTGGACATCCATGTAGCATAGCATATTTTATCATATACCAATAATCCCTCTGCTATCCGGTGACATAACTTTGTGTTACCGGAAAGTTGGCAGAAGCACTCTTTTTGGCAGGAATTACTATGATTCCTTATAAAAAGCTTCTGACGGTTGATTAGACGCACGCCTCTCCGCATTTAATGTCCCGAACACACGTCATCCCACGATTCAACATAACTTTTATCGGTTATTGAGGTAATCATGGCCACGAATTTAGCCGCATAAACCTTTACTTATACGCATCAATCTCTTTCATTCATACTCCATAACTCTCCAAACTCTCTAAAACTCTTTTTATTCAACTTGCATCATGTTGTTCAACCTTTCTTCAACTCTCTTCAAACGAAAAAGCTTTTTCTTCTTCCATATAATGGCTTCTTCTTCAAAGAATACCAGTTCTTCAAAGAACAAGAACAAAGCCGGGGACTCTACTCCTCCAACAGTGGACACCATCATCCCTAGAAGTCTTATTACAACAAAAGACTTCGAAGAGAAATTTTCCTTTGTTAGCTCTCGTACATGGACTGTTAGTAGGTATCCTTCTTCCATCCGTTCTTCCAGCATTCCTGTTGTGAAGGAAGACTGTTGTACCGGGACCTAGCCATTTTTGCTCCCGACCTGACGGAGCGAGTAACCTTACCCAAGAAGGGATTTATGTACTTCTATACGTATCCCTTCACTTTGGGGACATTTTCTCTAAGTGGAGAGCTTGACTCTGTTATTGAAGAGTTTTGCCTCCGTTATCAAGTGTGTATGGCACAGGTAAGTCCCTCTGTGTGGAGGACGATTGCTTGCCTTTGGTGCCTGCGCCAGGAAATGGGAGAGGAGCTAACTTTAGCTCATGTGATGAACCTTTATTCCCCCAAGATCTTCCGTAGGGGATGATCAACTTCAGGAAGCGGGGCCATCATGCGCTGCTATCTAGCATAGATGATGATAACGATCGTGGGTGGATGGAACGGTTTATTTCAGTTGCCACTAGTGACATCATCCCGGCCTCGGCTTATTCATTCCCAGAACTATAGAACTGGACTCATGAGTATATAGTATGTTTCTTTCCATGTTAAATATCCCTCCATCGTCATTATTAACTCCCTTATATTTCCTACCTCAGCGGCTCGGTAGGTTACCCCTAGGGTTGAGGGCCTGAACCAATGGGTTCATAAGATTTGGACGTTACCACACCCGAAACGCGCTTGTGGAAAGATATATCTCGAAAATACGGGTGAAAGCCCCAAAATCATGGTAAGTTTAACTCGTTATGTCCTTACCTTTTCTTATGAGAAAATTATCTCACTCCTTCCTTCTGTTGAATTTAGGTCCACCCAAGGTTAAGTTATTATCCCCAAGGAGGACATTTTGGCTGACGCTGCTACAAAAAGCCTTTTAACATACATGCATCTTCAGGCCTGCTTTTGTGCAAGTGCTTCTTCTCGGAGTCCCCGGCCAGAGAACAAACAACCAAAAATAAGGCGTTCCTCTACTGCCGGAGGGAAAAATTAGAGAGAAAAGAATGATGCCTCCGAGTCGTCTTCGGAAGTCATAGTGACGAGCCCTCCGCCCGGACCGATCATTAATACTGTGATGATTGACGATGATGGAAAAGCTAGCGAGGAATGAGCTTCTCTACATAGAAGACGATGACCTTCCTCAACTCAACAAACCGCTCAATCTATTGAGCTAGTTACACCAGCTGAGGACGATGTCTCGACGCTCTGGGGAGTATGAAATGGTGGAAAATGCTAACTCCCGCTTCCGTGTCCCAGTCGCTGCGCCCGATATTTTGGGGCTGAGTACCGGGTCCCTTCTGTCCTCGGCTCACGAGCAACCAATAACCAGCATTGCGTTTGTCGCAGCTGCTTCTCACCCTTCAACTCCATCAGCTTCATCTCCATCTTCACCAATACCAGCAACTGCTACATCATTTCCACCTTCATCAACTCTTCCAGCAGCAACTGCTACATCATCTCTACCGGTCGCATCTGCCCGAGAAGAGGGTGTCCTTCTCCCCAATCCCTAGTTCATGAGAATTTGGGGCAAAACTATGCTCCCCCTCAAAAGATCCACAAAGAAGGAGGAGTGTTACTCTTTCGGTCTCCAACGGATGCAATTTGCTATCCTGGCCGGTGGAACTTGCTAACTATCTGAAGACAAAGGCTTCAGAGAAAGATTAGGAAAAGGTACATGCTATATCGGGAGAGTTCTTGTTGAACAATGCCAGGCACAACGCCGCAACGGTACATTCCTTATTTCCTTTGTTATTTCTTTTGCTTTTGCATGAAAATATCCTGAGTTTGCCTTTCTTACTTTGTAGGCCAACTTTCTTGCTTCCGAGGGCCTCCAAAGGTTGAATCGGGAAAAGGAAGAACTTACCTCCGCACGGGATCAACTTTCGGCCGAGCGGGAGCAAACTGTTGCTCGCCTCTCAGAATTGGAAGCCAAAGTTGCTGAGGCCATTGTATTGGAGACTCGTTTGTAGAAAAGCGAGCAAGAAGTGGTAACCCTTAGCCAAGAGATTGGCCTGCTGATGGTTAAATTTGACGAAGCCGGGGCCAAATGGGATGAAGTCCATAATGACGTTCTTGCTGCAACCGACCGCGATGTTGCCTCCGCTGAAAGATTGACCAACTTAGATGCAACCTTGAACTCCAAAACTGAAGAGCTTGCTGCTGCGGGGGGTGAAACAACCCCAGTTGGAGGAGAGTCTTTCTTGGTGGACGAAATCTTCTCTCCTTTTAGAATTCTTTCTCCCACACAACTATCGAGCATAATAGGCTTTTTAGCTCAACTACCCGTGACCTTGATGTTAGCCTCATATCCATTACATCCGCCCGGGAAAACCTTTATGTCGAGGTAACCCAACTCAAAGAACAACTTAAAGGTCGAGCAGCTTACCTCGATATTGAGAAAACTTACGTTATGTGTAGCATGAAGAGAAAAACCTTGGAAGAGGCCAAAGCTGGTATCATTGACTTTGATGTCAAAATTGCTAAGGTCCGTGAGCTTGAGTTAGGTGCTAAAAGTGGTCTCCCGGCAGAGCCTGATGCTTCCGGTTCTTTCGGTTTCGATTTTGAATCTTCGGGAATTGAATAGGAAACGGAAGGCGAAGATGTTGAAGGCCAAACTGATGAGGGACAAAATATTGAGCCGTCGGCGGATCTACCCACTTCCCCTAGGGGCGCAGACACTTTTCTTCCTCTGGGTTCCGGAGATGTAGCAGTTTAGATTTTCTTTTCTTTTTCCAACTTTTGTATCTGTGCCATTTTGGCACGTTATTGTAAACAAAAACAACCTTATGCACAAGTATTGTTTGAGTCTTTCTTTCATTTGAATATTTATGCAAGTTTGAATCTTTGCATTCTCTTCTTTTTGCTTAAGAGTTTTGCGCAAGTTTTACTATTTGCATCTTATTATGTGAAGCCTTGGGTGTATTTTTTCCCAAAAGCATTTTGATTCCGGGTATAAGTTCTACCGAAATAAACCCTTTAACATGAGGGTTTTCATAAGAGAGGGCCCTCTTATGTTTACGGTGCTCTTAAAGAGGACATCTCTTGTTCATTACAACACTAGCATTTGAAGTACTTGTTTAATTTTCAAATGATAAAATCAACTCATCGATCAGACAAGAAACAAGATGAAAAATAAAAGGACTTTAGTTTATTCCTTCCGTTTTCAAAAAGTACATGAGTGTTTGTTATGTCAAAGAGAAATTGTTATTTCTTGTGGCTAATTTGTACAACTTGTTTCTACGGGGCTAACCGCGCCGTCCCCGGTCCCGATGACACAATTATGTTCTCGAATTTCGTGTTACGGTCAACGTGGAAGCCATTGCTGCTGCATTCTCATATCACCCCCCCAGTGTAAAGATGCGAAGAATGTGAATTGGAACACTGGAATCTTGCACCTTCGAGGATCCTACTAATGAATTGCTAGACAATCTTCCACTCGGTAACAAACTTCGCTTCCCCTTAGGAATTTATGCTATCGAGCAAAAGACTATCTAACAATCCTTTAGTGGTTTGCACTTATAAACGGTCGGGTTACCTTTGCTTTATAGCAAACTTATTTTCCATGTAGGAATTGTGCTATAGAGCCAAAGGTTATCTAACCGCCCCGGAGTGGTTCTTTGCTTGTGTGCCTTGCTATTAAATGTTTTATTGTTGCCATTGAAACTTTCTTCGTAGTATGCTTTCAGTTACTACCTCGTTAAAAACCTTGCCAGAAATACCCAATTGCGACAAAAACTAAATGAAGGAAAAAAAAGTGCAGCGCATACTTCCAGTACAAACGATGTTTGTCAGCAATAATATCTCTTGAGGTATGCCACATTCCAATTGCTTGAAAAATTTTCTCCATTCTGATTCTCTAACTCATAGGAAACTTTCCCGGTGACAGCCAAAACCCGGTAGGGGCCTTCCCAAGTTGTGCCTAACTTCCGTGCGTTGAGTTCCCAGGTGTTTTGAGTTACTTTCCTTAAAACCAAATCTCATACTTTAAAGTAACGAATATTGGACCTTCGATTGTAATATCTTTCCATTCTCGTCTTTTGTATCGTCATCCTTATATATGCTAAGTCACTGCGCTCATCGAGTAACTCCAAGTTGACCAGCATCGCTTCATTGTTAGCTTCTTTGCATGCCTGAACATACCTTAAGGTAGGCTCCCCAACTTCCACCGAAATTAAGGCTTCTGCTCCGTACACAAGGGAAAAGGGAGTTTCCCCTTTGCTCGATTCGACCGTCGTTCTAGATGCCCATAAAACTTCGGGCAGTTCCTCAGGCCATTTACCTTTAGTCGCTTCCAACATTTTCTTGAGGTTTTGTATAATCACTTTGTTCATTGACCTCGCTTGACCATTTGTGTTTGGATGATAGGGTGAAGATGTGATCCTCTTTATTTTAAAATCTTCAAGGAACTTTGTGATCTTTGCGCCGATAAATTGAGTCACATTCTCGCATGCTATCTGTTTTGGTATTTCAAACCTGCAGATTATGTTTTCCCACAAGAAATCCACCACTTTGCATTCGCCGATCTTCTGATAAGGACCTGCTTCTACCCACTAATAAAAATAATCAGTTAAAATAAAAAGAAATCTTACCTTACCGGGAGTCGTCGGCAGCGGTCTGACGATGTCCATCCCCCACTTCATGAATGGCCAAGGAGACATGACCGAATGTAGTGGTTCCGCCGGTTGATGTACTAGCGGTGCATATCGTTGGCACTTATCGCATTTTTGTACGAAAACTTTGGTGTCTTGTTCCATGCGAGGCCAATAATATACTGCCCTTACCAGTTTTAACACTAAGGAATTTGCGCCCCAATAGTTTCCGCATATCCCTTCGTGGACCTCTCGCATAACATAATTTAGTCCAGCGGGTATTGGAAAGATTTTGTCACACCCCGAACTCGGGGAGCGCGACCGGCTCTCAACCGAGTGAACCTGGTCAAGCAAGCATGTTAGATAATTTCTACCCAAACTCACTTATGAATAAAGATAATACATATTTTCGTTAATTATACAATAAAGAGATCGTGTATACAATAAAGAGATCGTGTATACAATACCAATTCATTACCATTAGTTACTTCATTTTAAAGTCTCAAATTTCACATACTTTCATAGTTTAAAGAGGAAGATGTAACACACATACAACATTACTATCTTGACTTTTCCATTACTAATACAACCCACACCATGTCTACGAAGCCTCGAATAGATACAAAATAGTACTTTTATAGTGCCGGCAACAAGTCCCAAGCTATACCTCAAACACAATACACAAGGAACAAAAGATATGACCCCGAAATGAAGTGGGGCTCACCAAGTAAGTTGGGAAGAAGGTGTACTACTATCACTAATCAATGTCTCTTGCTGTGGAACCACCTGCATCCATTGAAGATGCAGCGCCCCCGAAAAAAGGGATGTTAGTACATATGGAATAGTACTAGTATGAATGACAAAACACCCTTTCAATATAACGATTAATAATACAAGCAAGAACAATCATAATATTAGTGGAAGCCTTAATCAACATCAAATCTCAAGTCAGGACCAAGACAATGTTCAAATAAATTTCATATTTTAAGTTAGGAGATATTTAGTACCAATATTCCACCGTTCATAATACCAATACCACTATACTTTTAGCACAGAGTCCGATCACGACCCGATCGGCTAGGCCGTCTCATCCGAGACTTCAACCACAATCACGATTTCAATTATAATTTCCAGCACAATCACCACCATGTGTGCGGCATGGCGTCCGATCACGACCCGATCGGCTAGGCCGTCTCACCACAATGATGTGTGGATCGACATCATCATTTTCTAACAATAATCTTGTTTCATACTTCTTTCACATCTTTTCATTTCATTGGCACTATTGGCCACAATTACAAAATCATTCATGGCACATCGACCATATTTAGTATGTCATGCTCACCTTTCTCACTTTCAAACATCATCATCATCATCAACAACAACAACAACAAGGCATTTCAAATCAAGGTTTTTAGTACACATGTGAGCAATTAAGAGTCTTAGGCACATAGAGATCTTTCACAAAATTTGGCATGATAGCCTTCGTTTGGACTTGACTTGAAGTCGAAACATTTTTAATGCACAATCCATACTTTGAACACATTCTCAAATGATAACATAACTTGATAAAAGCATTTGGGATACATATTGAACATATATCTTTCAACACAAGCTTATTTGGAATAGCCAATTTTATAATGAACAACTCGGAACTTGCATAGATTATATGAATACTGTGGGATTCAATTTTAAGAGAGGAGTTTAGCCAACATACCTCGCTATGAGCTGTCCTTAAACTACTACAATGTTTCGGAAATCATAGCAATCCCAATATATTTAGAAACATACAAATTGGATCATAATTAGGAAGATATTCGTGGTTTCAACTCATTTGAGTATTTTATCAAACACTAGGTGCAAATTTGGCTACAAGGTTCTACTACAAGATTTCCTTCATTCCACAACCCAATCTTTATTTATCTGAGCTCAACAATCCTCCCACAAACCTTATTGGTACACGCATGTATACATAATACTTTCACACCCAAGGATCATACTCCCAATCACCCATATTTTACCCCAAATTCAAAATTGAAGAATTGGAAAAATAAATTCTTACCTCTTTGAAGCCCTAGTAAGATCCTTGTGAAATCTTCAAGCCTTGAGCAAGAATTGATGAACAAATGGATAGGTCTTATCTTTCTCTCTCTAAGATACTATGACCTCTCTCTAAAAATATCAGATGAAATCCTTAAAAACGACCCTCAACGCCTTTTTATAAAAATAGGATCGAGTAAAATTTCCAAAATTTAAACTTGCTGAAACGTGTTGCGATCGCAGACCGTGCCGCATAATCGATATGCGGCCCGCATAATGGCCGCAAAAATGATGCCCCAAAACTAGGCTCGTCTGACCCAGTCTGCGATAGTTTTGCGGTCCGCAGACCTGTTTTGCGACCGCAGACTGGACCACATAATCATATTCCAGATTTCCTCATGCCAAGTGTGCGACTGAAATGCGGTCCACGAAGTGCATATGCGATCGCATAATGGACCTTCAAATTCAACAATCTCTCTGCTTCAATTCGTGGCACATCTGCGGTCCGCAAATCAATTATGCGACCGCATAATGAACCGCAGAAATGCCATACACTTCTGAAGATTTTCTTCAACTCCCCAACGCACTGTTCAACCCAACACGTAAGCCTACCTCGGCACCGCGGAATCTTAAATTCCTTTACAAAATTTTACGGGGCCTTATATTCTCCCCCACTTAGGATCATTCGTCCTCGAATGAGGGTCAAAATCCGTCATTAACATTCAATGTGACTTAGCTGTTATAACACACACCAGCAATTCCAAATTTTTGACCAACACCCTAAATTTCCAAAAAATTTGTCAGAGTTCCCCTGTAACTGGGCCTATCCACCTGTAAGAGAATTCCAGAAACCAATCCTAACAACATATACATAATCTGATGATGCAATATAACATAAAAACAACACCAAACGTGGCCTCATAAGCAATATATTACCATAAAAAGAACACCCTTAGCACAAGCTGTACAAATGATACGTAATTCATAGGGAAAAATTTCATAGAATGATTACATAGCTATTCAAACAAATAAGGTTAATTCTTCTTCATTTCTTCCTCGACCTCCCAGTTGGCCTCTTCAACCTGTTGGTTTCGCCATAACACTTTCACGGAGGTAATTTCTTTATTTCTCAACTTTTGAACTTGTCGGTCAATAATAGAAGGTGGAATCTCTTCATAAGTCAATTCCCTATTAACCTCAATAGTCTCAACCAGAACAATGAGTGTCGGGTCTTCAACTACTTTCTTCAACATAGATACATAAAATACCGGGTGCACTAATGACATCTCAGGTGGTGGCTCAAGCTTGTACACCACCTCACTAATCCTTTGAATGATTCTGTACGGTCCGATATACCTTGGACTCAATTTCCCTTTCTTACCAGATCACACTACACCCTTCATGGGGAAAACCTTCAAGAATATCCATTCATCTTCTTTGAACTCCAAATCTTTACGATGAACATCCGAATAGGACTTTTGATGACTCTGAGCAATTTTGAACCGCTCCTTAATGATCTTAGCCTTCTTCATAGTTCGATGCACGAGGTCCGGTCCTATCAACTCTGCTTCCCCAATCTCAAACCACCCAATGGGAGATCTACATCTCCTACCATATAAAACCTCGAACGGTGCCATCTGAAGCCTAGCATTATAACTATTGTTGTAGGCAAATTATATGAGTGTCAAATGATCATCCCAACCACCTTTAAAGTAAAGAACACAAGCGCGCAACATATCCTCAAGCGTATGTATAGTCCGCTCTACCTGTCCGCCGGTCTTTGGATGAAAGATTGTACTAAGATTCACCTGAGTACCCAAACCTTGCTGAAATCTCTTCAAAAAGTTAGCCGCGAACTGTACCCCCCAATCAAAAATGATAGAAACTGGAGTGCCATGCAACCTGATTATTTCTTTGATATACAACTGAGCATACTATTCTGCTGTGTCGGTAGCCTTAACTGACAAAAAGTGTGCTGCTTTTGTGAGCCGACCTACAATCACCCAAATCGAGTCAAACTTATAAGGAGTGCGAGGTAGTCCTACCACAAAGTCTATATTAATTATTTTCCATTTTCACATTGGAATTTCTATGTTTTGTGCCAACCTACCGGGCCTTTGGTGTTCGGCCTTTACTTGCTGACAATTTGGACATCTCGCCACAAAATCCGCTACATTTCTATTCATATCATTCCACCAATAGAATTCCTTAAGATCATGATACATTTTCGTAGACTCCGGGTGCACGGAATCCTCAAACACGTAAGCCTACCTCAGCACCACGAAATCTTAAATTCCTTTACAAAATTTTATGGGGCCTTACAGATTTATCCTGCCCTTACCAAACATCGGGCCAGTGGGCATTGGAAATATTTTATGTACAATTATCTTCCTTTAAAGCTATACCGTGTTGCTATGACACGCAATGCCCAAGATGCCTCAGAATCTTCAGGCAATTTTACGAGCTCGAGATAATCGATGATCTCATTCCTCCAGCCCTAGACCAAATTAGTAGTATTTACCTCGTAATAACTATTTGCATCCGGGACTGAGTGCATAAGTTGTACTACCATCCCAAACTCTGATCCCTTCATTTTCGTCGACGATCCGAGGTTAGCCAGTGCATCCACTTCTGCATTTCTTCCCTCGAGATGTGAGTAATCGACCACTCCCGAAATTGATCTAGTAGAGCCTGGACCTTTACCACGTATTGTTGCATGCGCTCTTCTTTGGTTTCGAAGATCCTGTCTACCTGATTTACCACCAGCTGTGAGTCGCACTTGATTTCTATGACCTCAGAATTTAGTCCTCGGGCCAGTTCGAGTCTTGCAATCAAAGCTTCATACTCTGCTTTATTGTTAGTTAAAGGAATAGTTCTGATGGCTTGACTTAGGGTTTCTCCCGAAGGCATAGTTAATACTATGCCAAGGTCGGGCCCTTTTACGATGGAGGCTCCATCTATAAATAAGGTCCAAACTCCCTATGTTGATTCTGACACCATGATTGTCTCTTTGGTTGCTAGAGACAACAATCCCGGACTTAAATCGGCCACAAAGTCAGTCAAGACTTGTGACTTAATAACAGTCTTTGGTTTATATTTTATGTCGAATTTACTCATTTCGACGACCATTTGGCCAGCCTACCCGAGATTTCGGGTTTGTGAAGGATATTATACAAGGTAAATGTGGTCACCACAACTATTGGGTGACATTTGAAGTAGGGCCTCAGCTTCCGAGCGACGACTACGAGAGCTAAGGCAAGCTTCTCCAAGTGCGGGTAGCGAGTTTCTGCTCCCGTTAAAATTTTACTAATATAATAAATGAGAGATTGCGTACCTTCATCCTCTCGGACCAAAACTGCACTTACCACTACTTCCAAGGCTGCGAGGTATACCAACAATGTTTCGCCTTCCTTTGGTTTCGAAAGTAATGTAGGGCTTAACAAGTACCTTTTCAATGTTCTTAGAGCCTACTGGCATTCCGGGGTCCATTCAAAGTTGTTTTTCCTTTTGAGCAGTGCGAAGAAATGATGACATTTCTCTGATGACCGAGAAATGAATCTGCTCAAAGTGGCCAATCTACTCATGAGCCTTTGGACTTCCTTCACGCTTGACAGCTGGTCCGGGATGTCTTCAATGGCCTTGATCTTATCGAGGTTTACCTCAAACCCCCTTTGTGATACCAGAAATCCCAGGAACTTACCGGAGCTGACCCCGAACGAGCACTTCTCGGGGTTAAGCTTCATGTTATGCTTCCTGTCAAAAGTTTCTTGCAGATGCTTAAGGTGATCACTTGTATTCAAAGATTAAAAAGCATATCGTCTATATAAACTTCCATAGTTTTCCCTATTTGTTTTTCAAACATCTTATTTACGAGCTGCTGATAAGTGGCTCTGACGTTCTTCAACCCGAAGGGCATCACATTATAGTAATATATGCCGAAATTTATTATAAACGGAATCTTTTCCTGATCCTCCGGGTTCATATTAATTTGGTTGTACCCGGGATAAGCATCAAGAAAACTCATTAACTCGTGCCCGTCTATCGCATCAATCATTTGATCGATGTTTAGCAGTGAGAACAAGTCTTTTGGGCACGCCTTATTCAAGTCCTTATAGTTCCACACACACGCAAAATTTATTGTTCTTCTTAGGAACTACTACTATATTAGCTAGCCATTTTAGATACTTTATCTCTCGGATCGAACCGATATCGAGTAAACGAGTTACCTCTTCTTTGACGAATTTATTCTTGGCCTTCGCAATAGGGCATTTCTTTTGTCTTACCGGAGTGTTGTTGGGATCCAAACTCAGCTTGTGTACGGACACCTCCGTTGGGATACCTGTCATGTCTACATGCGACCAAGCAAAAAAATCAACATTAAGTTTAAGAATTTCAATAAAGCCAGACCTAAGCTTGCAGTCTTTTCCCCAAGTGGAATTTTCTTACTAGGAACTCTTCAAACAATGCAACTCGAGCTCTTCCACCGTGGATTTTGTTACATCCGTCTCTTCTGGTACCTGGAAATACCTTGGCACCTGATAAGATTCCGACGCTTCTACCCCCGAGCTAACTTTATTTGATTCGGGAGCGGGCGCCGGTTCCTGTAGTTGCTATGCCGCGTGTTTCTTCCCTTTGCTAATGGAGATCGATATCACATTCATCTCCCTTGCCTCCTGTTGGTCTCCCCTTATCTCTTTAATTCCTTCGGGTGTTGGAAATTTCAGCAACCGATGATACGTTGACGGTATATCTCTCATCTCGTGCAACCATGGTCTTCCCAAAACAATATTATATCCCATGTCACCATCCACCACTTCAAAAAGAGTCATTTTCATCACCACTTAAGCGTTCGTGGGCAACAAAATCTCTTCTCGGGTTGTCATGCTAGCAAGGTTGAATCTGGCGAGGAGTTTTGTGGACAGAATGATAATTCCGGTGAGTTTAGCTTCCTCCAATACTCTCCATTGTATGATGTTGGCTGAGCTTCCTGGATCCACTAGAACACGTTTGATTTTAAAGTCTAGCACATTTGAAGAAATTACCAATGCGTCGTTGTGCGGTAGCAACAATCCGTCTGCATCTTCCGCCATGAAAAGTGATGTCGTCTTCAGCAACTTCCTGGAGTCTCTTGCTATGGGTTATCAATACTTTCATCTTTTTTACTGCCGAGAAGGTGACCCTGTTGATTTCATTCCCCCTCCCCCCCCCCATATCATGTTGATCGTCTGGCACAAAGGATATTCTCCTGCTTTCTAGGGTTCCGCGTTATCCCGGTTATGACCATAGATGTTCTTGGCCCAGTCGCTTAAGAATTCTCTATGGTGTCCATTCTTCAACAATGTCGCCACTTCTTCCCAGAGATGTCAGCAATCCCCAGTCCGGTGGCCATTCATCCCGTGGTATTCACACCACAAGTTGGGATCCCTTTGGTTGGAATCGGATCTCATCGATTTCGGGAACCGTGCTTCTTTGATATTTCTCATAGCTGACACCAACACTACTACACTAACGTTGAAATTGTTTCTGACAACCTGGGGTAGGAAGGATCCTGCGTACCTGATGCTTCTTTATCCTGCAATGATCTATTGTTCTGATCGCGATCAGTCCTTCTATCGGTGGCAAACTTGTCCGCTGACCGAAAGCCTTCAGTCCATTCGTAGGGCAGAAACCGACCCCTTGAAGATCATATGTCCGAGTCGAAATCGTATTTTGATTTTTCTATGTTCTTCTCCCATCCTTTTTTCGACGACGAGAAGCCAACCTGATCATTTTGGATGCTTATCTTCAATTCGTACTGGGTGTGAACATCCGCCCAAGTCGTTGCTTGAAATTCAAGCAAGTTTTCCTTCAGTTTCCGATAAGCATTTGAACTTCTAGGATTCAAAACCTTGGTGAATGCTTCAGCCGCATATTCATCCGGAATAGCTGGGAGCAACATTCTCTCCTTTTGGAATCGGGTAAGGAACTCTCGCAGCAACTCGGATTCTCTTTGTGCAATTCTGAATATGTCGGTCTTTCGGGCATGCACTTTTCTAGCCCCAGCATGAGCCTTAATAAAAGAATCTGCGAGCATCTCAAAGGAATCTATAGAATGCTCGGGCAGCAGCGAATGCCACGTCAAGGCTCCCCTCGTGAGAGTCTCCCCGAATTTCTTCACCAAAACAGATTCGATCTCGTGAGGAGCTAAATCATTCCCCTTCACTGTTATTGTATAGGTGGTAATATGCTCATGAGGGTCTGAAGTTCCGTCATACTTTGGCACGTCAGGTATTTTAAATTGCTTCAGGATTAATTCTGATGTCGCGCTTGGTTTGTACGACAGCTGAGCATACTTCTTTGATTCCGGACCTTTCAGCACCGGTGGTGCATCCGACATTTGGTCCATGCGGGCATTCACTTCCCTCATAAACCGTAAGTGTTCATTCTTGAAGGGATCATTTTCGTTATTGGGGTCGAATCCTCCCCCCCCCCTCCCAATATCTCTATTGGAGCCAACCTCTCCCCTCGGGGTGTTATTGTCAACCCTCTGCGTTGTTTGATTCGCGGGAGCACCAGGAGGAATTGGACCTCGTCTATTCGCATTATTTGAAGCCCCCGTTAGCGCCTGTTTTAAATCCATCATAGACTTATCCTACCGTGTGAGGTGGCCTATAATTATCGCTTGTTGTTATTGTAGGACCCTTACCGCATCAACAATATGCTCCTCTTCAGCATCATCGGAAGTTGCCTCCTGAACATGTCGTGGGTATCGCCTGTCGTGGACCGAAGTGGCATCGTTTCCCTCATTGTGGGTGTCACTGACTGAATCCTTGATATGAGGCTGGTCCCCTTGAATCTTAGGATTGTGTGTGTTGTTAACACCATTATCTGTCATTTTTATGATTTTTTTTCTAAGATAATTAATCAAAACACGTTAGTAAAAAAAATAAGGATCAACTTAATTACACGGTTGTCTAGGCCCTAAAGTGGGCGCCAAACTGTTTACCAGTAAAACGGTACAGTTGAATTTATACGTGATTTCTAAATAAATGAATTAATTTGATCATGAAATAATGGAATAATAAAATAAATGCACAATACTTAGCCTTGAAATGAATATAAAATCACGAAAAATAATGATTTGGGGACAGGGCTAACAGGCACAACAGTGATGAAGTCAAGGAACAAGAAAGTAAAATTGTATAAAGATTTTTATTTCTTATAGTGTAAGTTTGCTAGAAAAATCCGGTCATTTACAATGATAATAAAACTCACTATTTATAGTTTCACCTAGGGAACAAGGTCCTAGGATCATGCCCTTCTTTAATGTCAATTATGAGGGCCATTGAAAAAGGTGTAACAGTAAGAGCAAATGACAAATTCTCTGTAACGGGCAACACACTAAATGCTGTGGAATATTCTTCATTAAATGCTACCGGACGGAGTGTATTTATTGTATTTTTTTGAGCGATATTCTTTCTGGTGACAGACGGGATAATTGCCTACGGTTTTAGCTATCCCCTGCCCTAGATTCCACGTGTCCCTCTTTTGGACGGCCACGTAGCATAGCATATTTTACCCTATACACAAATCTTTTACTTCCATTATAAAAATCTCTGGCAACGCTAAGCTTAATTTACTAGGGATTTTGACTGAGAAAATAGTATTTTCGATGTTATGATTCCTAGTCTGAATGGATTCCTCATCATTAATGGCTGTAGCTATTAATAGAGAGGTTCCTTAGTTTGACTTGCTTTTCCAATGGGGAGAATTCTTGGATTGTCTTAAAGTGAGGGAAGGCAGCAGTTAGTCTAAGATGAGAAAGAGATCACCAGTGAGGTTTTCGATGGTCGGAGGTGGTCTCAGGCGTGGGTAGATAGTGGCGCCAGCAAGGGGGGAGGGGGGGATTCCGGAAAACGTAACTGAAGAAGAAGTTTTTTCTTTAAAAGAGAAATATACGTGTCACCTATTGATTGGTCATTTTTTAAAATTACGAGGCATTTGAGATTCACACACCTTGTTCTTGTAAGAGGTTATTAATTAAGTATTTAATAGACACATTTTAAATAAACATTAGATGTTCAATAGGAATATGGGTTAATTCAAGTGTTTAAATGAAAAAATCGCACAAGTTTAAGGGATTGCATATGTATTTGACCAAAAAATAAATTTAAAAGGTAGTTAATTGTTTTTGGATAATTTAATTCAGAATAATTTTTCACTATGAGATGTTACTTAAAGTTAATAGTAACAATAGTAAAAGATAACAAATTATCACACTACTTTGTTCGAAAGATGTAGTCAAGATTCAAAAATTCGTGAAAATGAGCTAATATTTCTTTTAGGCAAAATACTAGTTACGAAAATGGGGAAAAGGCAAATTATGTTGAAAAAGCAAATAATGTAGGGGGGGGGGGATTAGGGGTGTCAATGGTTCGGTTCGGACGATTATTTTAAAATTTGTACCATACCAATTTTTTGGTTATTCTATTATGTATAACAAAAATTAGATTTTTCAAAATCGTCCCAATCATGTCGGTTTCTCTTCGGTATTGGTACGACTCGGTTAATTTTCGATATTTTTTTTAAATGGCATGTAAAAGTCACTAGTAGAGTAGTAGAATGCAATAACATACATACGTAATTTTATAATAGACATCTTTACTGTTTAAAGGGTGATGAATTAAGAAAACATGAAAATGGCCAGAGTATAGGTCCATCAACTCTTCTATAACAACGTAAAAGAAACTAAATAAATACAGTGAAAATATAAATCACACGAGTGATTTTAACCAAGTTTGGGCTCAAGAATAAAGTCTATAGAAAATTAAATATTCAAAAAGATAAATCTAAATCATACGAAATGAAACATATTCAATAAATTATAGTTTGCTACTCATAATTGCTAGAATACCTTGTGTCTTGGTAGTGAATATGCTAGAAATAACTTAGTTTCAATAGGAGCAACATAATAGGTCTCATAATTAGGATTTTGAGTTTAATTACTTGTTATCTTGTAACCGTTTTCATAATTTCAAGGCCCAAGAAAAAATTGAATGCTTTATTATTTTTAAACTTACTATATAAAATAGTATATTTTTCACACGTAAATTTATTCGGGACGGTTCAATATTTTTTTGGTTTATTTTTATAAAATAAAAAACTTATCCTATTATCGGTACAATTCTACATTTATATAAAAGCCAACGGTTGGTTTATTTAGAAAAACCTGAAAATTGGTTTGGTCAATTTAGTCGATTTTTAAATATCCATTGACACCTCTAGAAAATATAATAATTGATGTAAGACAAAACATTACAAGACAAAAAGTGTAGTTGTACTTTTTTTAAAATAAAAATTTGGCATTTTATTCATCTCCAAGAAAAAAGGAGTATTGCAATTTGAGTTGAGAGGTTGAGCTATTCCCCGAAAGATAGACAAAGATATTCTTAGTACAATCGAAATGAGGTAAATTTGCATTTCATTAACACTAAAAAATATTTAAAACAAGAGATAAAAAAGTTTTATTTCAGAAGCAGATCTAGAATTTCTAATACATCGGTACACTACTAAAAAAAAGGAGGAAAAAAAAGAATTATGTGGGAATTGATACATATCCCTCTTGATAAATAATTTAACTTTCAACCAAGTGTACCATTCAATCTTCTTAGATTATGAATGACAGCAGTTAATATTATACAAATTTTTAAAAATATGTATATGAATTATGAAATATCTAATTTTGCGAATAGATCATGTGCTCACGTGCCATAAAATTTTGCATCTAAACCCGCCACTCCTACTCAATGAGGCTCAAAATATGCTCCTACTCAATGAGGCTCAAAATATGGGTATACTCACAGTTCTATGTCGTATAGTTAGCTTCTTAAAAGTATGGTTTTGTGTTGGACACTTCATTATTACGTCAAACAAAGTTGATAGATAAAGTGCAAAAACTTTACAACTTTATAAAGTAATTAGTTGTAAGCTGTAAAACATATGTTATTACTTTAAGAAGTAATCCATAGCTTATCATAGTCCTTTTGAAAGGTAATTCAATGCAACGTGACTTTTTTATTTACTTTAGGGGCAAATTTGTTCAGACCATACCATTATAGAAAAAGTAATATTAAAACTTCCAGTGATCGGTTAAGCGCTAGGACGGATAGAATATGTCTATTTGTTGGTCATGGCTATAATTAGTCCATGATAAGCACACAATTCATTTGTATTGACATATTATATTTTGAGGAGAAATAGCAAAGATTGACAATGGAATAACAATTTGGTTACTAGATCACATTGACATGTTATTAATTATTAGTTGATGGAGAGATGTGTTAAGTTTTGTATCTATTGATTGTTTTTTCATCAATAAATAATGTAAAACTACTATAATTATGCAAAAACTCATATATAAAACGTTTTCTCCTTTAATTGGCCCATATGCAATATGAATTGAGCAAATTTCATTTGTAGCCCGTTGGTGAAAACAATTATCATTCGCTAGCCATGAATTAAGTCATACAATTTATAGTCCCAAATAAATTATAATGGCTAGCCTAAATTTGCTCAAATACGGTAGATTTTGTTGCCATCGAGCAGTTCCAATCTTCCACCAATCATATGCAAAATTAGGAGTTTTTGGCGTGTTTTAATTTGGGTTTTGGTTTGTTTAGGTTTTTGTTGTTGCCGTCGCTGAGTGTCCATGTGTCTGGTATAACGGAGCAGAAGAATATGTTGGGGTTTGGTTTGGGTTTTTTGGTGGGTTTGCGAGATGGGTTTTTTAGTGGAGTTGAGCAGAGAAACGAAGATTGTAACTCTTCCATTTAGCAATTTGGAAGTCTTTGAGAGAGTTGAAGAAGTAGTGGAAAGAAGATAGCATAGATAATGGCGACTCAGCTCAAATTAGCTTCAAAGAATCTAGAGATGAATGAGTGTGTGTTTGTATATGGAGATAAAAAAGAAAAATCTGAATATCACTGAATATTCATTATGCATAACCTTGAAATATATACAAAAATAGACTGTCATATACAAAAAAATATACTAAATAGATTATCACTATACAAAATATATACAAAATAGACTGTCTCTATATAAAAATATACTAAATAGACTGTCACTATACAATTTATATACAATAGACTGTCACTATACAAAATTTATACTAAATAGACTGTCACTATACAAAAAATATACAAAATGGGTTGTCACTATACAAAATAGACTGTCACTGTATTACAAATATACAAAATAAACTGTCACTATACAAAAAATATAGAAAATAGATATTTCGAGCTATTAGATGTAATATGTTTGGGCCGGAGGACCATTTTGTGTCAATGGATAAAAACATGGGCTATTAAAAAATTGAGGGGGCTATATAGAGCAGTTTTCTCATATGAATTCTTGTGGATTCCATACACGAATGTTTAATTTTTTTCTAAAGAAAACTAAACAAAAATAAAAGAAAAATTTAAGCCCCGTTTGTCCATTTAAAAAAAAAAAAAAATCAAAAATGTGTTTGTACCCGAATTTTTGTAAGTTTTTGAAAATTTTTCGAAAAATAAGTTTTTCAAAACTTCAAAAATTTCAAAAAAATAATTTTAAATTCTAAATACTATTTTTCAACTTAACTCCGAATATTATCTTTTTTTTCAAAAATTAGTGTTTTTATATCCAAACGCCTACTTAGTCTCCAATAATAATGTTAAAGAAAGAAAATCGAACTAGAAAATATCTAGTAGCCTCAAAATATATGTACAGCGCAACCTCAAAAAAAAAAAAATCTTTTAACTTGAGATTTCTATGGCCATGGCTGCGTGGTCATGTTCAAACCAATCTCCAGCTTCACTCTTTCCTTATCCTTCAAAATTCTCTACTAAACCCCTCATCCATTATCACCCTCTAGCAATTCTCTATTGCCCCAAAAATGGTTCTTTTTTGGACCCAAGTCATGCATTGGCAATTGAAGCAAAATCTTTGTTTTTTGAAACCGATATTGAGGAGGAGAGTAGCAGTAAGATTGAGATTATTAATGAGAAGATTGAGTTAGCATTGAGAAGAAAGAAAAGGAGGAAAAGAAGGTGTTATTCAGAATTTTTGGACATGGAGAAAGAGGATAAGATTTCCATTTCTAAACCTGTAAAGACAGGTCTCTACTTGACCCTTAAGGAAGAGTCAGAGTATTCTTGGTATCTCAAGGTGCGACTCTGAAAATCAACAATTACACTAATTCCTGCTTCATAGAACTATACAATTGAATTACTTCGTATATGTAAAAAGTTGTCTTTTTGTGTAATATGGCCAAATTTTATAATATCCATTACATAATATCCATTATAACAAATTTGTGGTTCATGATATTTGCCATGATATAATATACGTTATAACAAATTTGTGGATAATGACATTTGCCATGATATAATATCCATTATTAGGCTAAGGATTTCTTGTTATAAATAGAGGAGTTTCTCCTCATTTGTAGATACACCAACAAGACTTGTCTTCAATTCTTGTTTCTTCCTTTCTTCCTTTATTAAGAGTGTTTTGTACGAGAGTTAGTGTTGTGAAATACTTATGTGAACCCTTTCTTTGGAGTGATTTTGTGAGGTTATTCTCTTAGGGTATTTGGGATTAATTAGAGTGTTTACTCTAATTTTGTAGTCTTTTTTGTACTCTTATTGTTATAGTAAATTGTTCCTCTCCGCTTGTGGACGTAGGTCACTTTGACCGAACCACGTTAAATTTGTGTCTTCTTTATCTACTTTAATTGTCGTTGTTATCAACTTCCATTGTCGTTGTTATTGCCATTATACCGTTATTTGGCTATATTACGCACTACCCGGGTTCCCGATCCTAACATTTTGTAGTATTATTTTATTTTCTAATAGCTTAGAAATCAACATTGTAATAGAGCAGGAAGAAGTTCTTGGTTCAAATCTCACCACCACCACCACAAAAAAAGCAAAATAATTTCCACGTGTTCGATCAATGAAAAAGAATCGGAGTCATATGTGATAGGCTGTTGAGACATAAATTGCTCTTTCTAATAGTTTAATTTTTTTAGAAGAAGTCATCACACTTCAACAATAATGTTTGTTTAATTTAAACAAAGGCGGATGTATGATTTTTATAATATGGGTGCACCACTAAATAAAGGAGAAAAAAAATATATTAAGTGGGAATTGATCCTTGCTCCTTTAGGTAAAACTCTTAACATTTAATCAAGTGCACTATTTAACCTCTTTGGAGCATGGGTGCCCAACAGATAATATTAGATCAATTTAAGAAAGTATATACTACATCAAATATCTAGTTTTGCGGAGAGACTGTGGGTTCACGTGCCTCATATATTGTGCTATTTAAATGGAATATATTGATGATAATTTGTATTTTTGGAGCAATTTGATTGGCCATTTGAAAATAAATATTATGTATATAGTCTACATGTCCTATCCTTAGAACACGTTTAAATATGGGCTTATTGTTACTATTCTTTTCTGGCTTTTTAATTCAATTTTTTCCCCCTTAAATCTTGTTCTAGGAAGAAGCAAGAATCGAGACATTGAGAAAGAGGGTTGAGGAAACAAGTGAGATTGAACTAAATCCAAATCAATTAGCTAAGGCTGCAGGAATGAGCAGAAGAAGGCTAGATAAGCTCTTGGTTAATGCTAAGATATCACAAAAGAAGATAATTAAATGCTATAGAGGGCTTGTTGTATCGGTTGCAGCTTCATATCAAGGCAAAGGATTAAGCTTACAAGATCTAATTCAGGTCCAACTTTCATCACTGTAATTGGTTTCATTGGCATTGAAGTTCTGTTATTCTTGGACCATAACCAGCCCCTTTCTTCACTGCCAATTACAGGAAGGAAGCATAGGTCTACTTCATGGTGCTAAGAAGTTTAATCCTAAGAAGGGTTATAAGCTCTCTACTTATGCTTATTGGTGGATTAGGCAAGCTATTACTAGAGCCATAGCAAACAAGTCTAGAGTTATAAGATTACCGGTAAGCTAATGCATTATTAAGGTCTTCCGTTACTCTTTATATTCACCATTGTGCAAGTTTTGCTTGTGACATTGTGATGAGTGTCAAATTTTGTGATGGTTCTTGGCAGTGACCATCAAGTTCTGCAGGGTCTTGTTTTACATGGACTTCCTAAGCATAAGTCATGCAATGAAATGCTGTTAATTTAGCAATATTTGCCCGCAAAAATCATAATAATCTCTCATTTAGTTTATTTAATGATATGCACATTAGGCCAATCATGAACTTTTCCGGTTAAGTAGATATATGTAACTGCCTTTCTCCCTTCTTTAAGTACATGACTGTACGATAAAACTTGTAATTAGTGAAATGCATTGGTTAGTCTGTTATATGCAGGGGAGTATATCTGAGCTTGTGCCAAAGATTTGCAACGCGAACACTGAGTTAAGCAGAAAGCTTCGGCGAATGCCTTCCTACGATGAAATTGCAGAAGCTCTTGATATGGATGTTTCAACTGTTAGACTAGTTATCGAGAGAAACCGAGCACCAATTTCCATTGATCAAATAGTAACTAGCAAAGGCTACATGTCATTGCAGGTTTGCCCCAAGCCTTTGTTGTTTCGACAATTGTTTTTCTTAGATTAGCGTCGCCTAATGAGAATTTGTTGCTTATAAGCTGCTGGAAATTGGATAAGTCTTGCCTACATGGATTAACTTGTCTGCAGTTCATACTTGTAGTACTTGGTGAATTGCAATGAAAAGAAATGAACTACTAGTAAGTGAAATATAATGGAAAAGAAAAGGTAGCATTTTTTCCTCAAAAAGGAAAATAATCATTATGATAGAAATTTCCTTTTAACTACCGGATTAGAGAGGAATGAAGGCAATATATTTGAGGAGAACACATAAACATGCTACTAGACACCTTTCATTTATCTTATCATTCCGTATCCTTCCATTATTTCATATTTCGTCTTTCCACCTATTTCCTTTCCTTCATGTTTTAATCAGTTGGCTTAATCCAAATAGATGAAGGGGAGCCTTGGAGCGGTAAAGTTGTCTCCGTGTGACCTATAGGTCACGGGTTCGAGCCATGGAAGCAGCCACTAATGCTTGCATTAGTGCCGGCTGTCTACATCACGCCCCTTGGGGTGCGGTCCTTTCCCGGACCCCGCACGAATGCGTGATGCCTTGTGCACCGGACTGCCCTGACTTAATCCAAATAGATCTAGTTATTGAGCTAATGTTGATCATGCTCGACCGATAATTACACACGAAAAAACAGGGACGTGCCTGATTAAGGATAAGAAAAAACTCATGCTTTTCCTTCAAATTTTGATTATCTTGTAGGATATCATATCAGGGCCTGAAGATATAATACCAGAAGAAATTGTGAAAAGACAAATGATGAAACAAGACCTGGAGAAGCTTCTGCACAATGTGTTATGTGATAGAGAAGCAAAGATTCTGAAATTGCACTTTGGCCTCAATGGAGATACCCCTCAATCTTTTGAGGAGATTGGAAAAGTACTTAAGCTTTCGAGAGAAAGGATCAGACAGATTAATTGCACTGCCTTGTCAAAATTAAGAGAAAGTACTATGTTAGACAGCTTTAAAATGTACATAACATGAATATATTCTGTAAAGGCAAGACATATTTTTAGCATTATCACACGCAAAATTGAATTGATATATAATATAAAAGATCGACAAAGAGTTAATCAATCATATGCAGAACCTTTTCCTTTGAGGTTTAATGATTTATTTAATTACATTGGAGCTAACTTAACAAAAAGGAGAAAAGGGAACTTTCTACTCCAGTAAAACTATGAAAAATCTACTAAGCTGAACGTAAAATCTTTATTATGAAATGAATCAATGTCTAAATCTATTCTTAAGATAGTATATTTTTTTTCCGTTTTGGTAAACCAAAAGGTGAAAGAAGTTTTCTCGATAGATTACAAGTATAAAATGTATAAACAACAACAAGCGTTTGTAGTCCAACGGTTAGGATAATTGCCTTCCAAGCAATAGACCCGGGTTCGACTCCCGGCAGACGCAGTTCATTCTTTTGATAAGTTTTGCAATTGTTCCTTTTTGCTTTCCAGTCATTTAGTAGAACTCATCCATGGGAAAAATAAGCTGCACATTCTGTAACTCGCGTCCATATGGTATGTAGTTACATACAAATTTTTAAGCATGAATTGTTTGGCCAAATCAAGAAAAGGGTGTGTAATTGGAAAATGTTACTCAAAACAATATGGCCATTACAAGTTATCTAATGCAGACGGGCGGTTTTTCCTATCTTGGAGGGTGAACAACGAATTATAATTTCATTTGTTTGAGTAAATGACGTACAAATTTTTGATTGTCATATACAATTTATGGTTCTCAGTGTAAAAGTAAGGCAAAATTGTTATAGACGTCTTCAGAAATTAAAGTACAGTGCCATTATCTATTGGCATCCACTCAATGTAAAATTTCCTTCTTAACTTCGCCAACAAATTTTCGTGATAGCCATTCAAAACATTGGTTAATCAAAAGGTGCCTGTATTTGAATAATATGGAGTACCTCGTTGACACAGTAGAGGAAAGTGTCTCAATAATACCAGTGGCTATAGTAACCGTTGGACTACAAACGCATTATTAGAGATGAAATGCAGGAGAACGAGCACGCTAGGACTTCAGAAATGGATTAGGATAACCGACTTCCCTAGATATTGTGTTTTCTTTCAATTAAAGTCTATGGTAACTGATCAAGAATTACAATAGATTATGTTGCGGAATATCGTGGGTTAACTAGCACAGAATCATACACAAAGCAAATAGACAAGAAAAAATCAACACAAGGATTTAACAAGGTTCGGCTAAGCCTAATCCTCGGGGCAGAAGCTGAAAGAGTTTTTTGCTATGAACGATAAGAAAAACACAATACAATCTATAGAATCCCTAAGTACAACCCCTACATATAGATCCCAAATAGTCTCAAACCTACAAGAAAAATATTTCCCAATTTGACAAGGACAATATGTTTTCCTTCCCCAAATTTATTAGGACAATGAGTTTTTCTAAACCTATAGGGATTATGGGTTTCCTAAAAAATACAAGAAAATAATTCAAGCTAAAAAATAACAAATCTTCCCCTTGGCTTGAATTCTCTTCATCAACGGGAACGTCTTTCTACCTTGCCCTTAGCCCTCATGAGGGCTCTACCCATTTCCGCACACATCAACTAAGTCTATGCAACACTTAAACTGGTTAAGAGACTTAGGCCTCATTTGTTTGCACTTAATAGAGGTCTGAATCTTAATCATTCAGATCTCAGATATTAAGTACGTTTGTTTTCAAAGTATGAATCGTAATTATTCAGATCTTAATCATTAAGGTTTTTTTTTTTTTTTTTACTTCACAACCACTTAGTGAGTCTGAATAGGTATGTATCATTAAGATCTATAACAGAGACTTAATTTCATTAAGATGCTATCATCCATATTCATTATTAACTGCCGCCACCGCCTACCATTGTCAACTACCACCATGCCACCCACCACCACTATCATCCTCAATCATAGCCGCCACCATTGTCGACTACCACCACCCACCATCCCCACCACTCCCACCATCCCCACCACTCCCACCACCATCATTAACGACAACCAACACTCGTCCACCTCAACTACCACAGCTAACCACCCCATCACCATCAACAACTATAGCTAGCACTGCCCATCATTATAAACTACCACCACCCATCACCATCTTCCTCAATCACAACTACCACAACCAACACTCGCCATTATTAAATATCACCACCCACCACCACCATCTTCAATCATAATAGCTACCACTACCAATCACCACTAGCTACTATCCTAAACTACCACCAACCACCGCTTTTAGTAGGCATTCACAAGCACTGCCGTTAGCCATCACCACCAACAACTATTATTTTTTTGAAAAGCTATATATTTTAGTGATGTAATATTAGATTAATTAGTATTTTATTTGAATTTTATGTTTATTAATTTTCAAATAAACGTAAATTTTATACATTCATATGTTAAAAATCAAACAATCTTAATTATTTAGTATTCAGATCTTAATACACATCTTGACATTAAGATGTGTATTCATATTCGGATGACTTAATCTTAATACACATTTTGATATTCAGACGTATATAAAGATTCAGACGTCTTAATCTTAAAAAAAATAAATGAGGCCTTAATCTCTTTAGCCATAGCACTAAATCGTCGATTTGGTTCTGTATTCGGAATATCTTATGGATAACTATAACACTCAAGCAGATCAACGGTTTCTGCAACTGCTAAAGAAAATCACATAGGATTCGTATATCCAAGAAGATTCCCAGCAACTACGTTTGCAAACCTTTGCGGTTGGTTGATCACTCTCTTCTCTCTGCCTGTTGTAATACTATATGGTTGTTGTTGTTGCGCATGTGCATCAACATTATCATCTTGATCAATATTTTTTACCTCCTCCACTTCCTCAACTTTAGAATTACTTGGCTGAGCTAGTGGCGATTCAGTTTCTAGCTCTATGCGGTCACTGACACTACGATTTTGTTTATGCTATTGCCTTCTCCCTTTGACTGTCCAGTGAGGCAGATTCGTTGAATGTTACATCCCTACTGATAATTAGCTCTGGAGTCTTTTGATATGTGCACCACCACAACCTATAACCTTCACTCCAGTTACATACCCAAGAAAAATACACTTCTTTGCCCTCGCCTAAAGTTTTCCATCCCTCACATGAACACAAGCATGATAACCAAATATCCTTAAATTTAAATAATTAGCAGGCGAACCGGACCATACCTCCAAAGGAGTGTTGCACTAAATAGTTGTGGATGGAGATCTTTTGACCAAATAACAAGCTGTATTGATTCTTTCAGCCCAAAATTCCTTGCTAACACATGAGTGTGAAAGCATGCTTCGTGCCCTATCACAAAGCATCTTGTTCATATGTTCTGCAATACCATTTTGTTGTGGTGTTCCGACACAAGTGTGGTGTCTCACTATGCCCTATCTGCTGCAGAAATTATCGAACTCAGAATTGCAAAATTCCAACCCATTGTCAATTTGAAGACGCTTAACTTTTCTTTCCATTTGCCTCTCAGCCATCGTCTTCCATTTAACAAATGTCGGAAATGCCTAATCTTTTGTTATCAGAAAATACACCCACACCATCCTTGAGTAATCATCAATCAAAGTCATAAAATATCTGGCACCACTCTTTGAGGAAACTCTGTTTGGCCCCCACAAGTCTGAATGTATATAATCTAATTTATCTCTGGTATTGTGTGTTTACCAAACACACAATGCTCACAAAAATTCAAAAGTTGATTTTTGTACCAATTCAACAGATTTTGCTTACTCAACAAAGACAATCCCTTATCACTCATATAACCAAGTCACAAGTGTCACAACTGAGACTGATTCATATCACTTTTTTCAGAAGCTACAACAACTTCCCCTTCAATTACACTAGCTTGGAGATGATACAATTTAGAATGCAATTTACCTTTCATGAGTACCATGAAACCTTTACACACTTTAAATATTCCATTCTCGGAGCGAAACTTATACCCTAGATCATTCCCTAGATTGGTTAATCAAAAGGTGCCCCTATGCTTGAATAATAGCACCTCGTTGACACAGTAGAGGAAAGTGTCCCAATAATACTGTTTTGTACAGGCTTGCTTCTTGTTGGACGTAGGGAAATGATTTTTGTGTTGTTTCTTTAATCTATGGTTAATGGTAGATGCTGGAATTTCAGTTTTAGTACTGCCGAGCCATATGAGAGAAAGATAAGTATTCTGCCCTCCACAACTCTAGAGAAACAAACCACCTCGTTTTTTTTTTCTTTCTAAAAACACCTCGGATTGAAATTCCATTTTCTTTCATAAAAGAGACTATTCATACCGAATGAATCATGCAAGGTTTTTCGGGAAAAAAATTAAGGGAAATTGATCAAATATACCCCTTTACTTTTAAATATTATTTATATTTAACCTCCGTTATACTTTGCGTGCAATTATACCCTACCTTTAACAAACTTATCACAAATAGCCCTAACCCTAACGGAACCTCTTTCATCACCATCTGCCCCCCCTCCAATCTTCTTCTCCATAAACCAATAACTTCCTTCATATTTCTCCTATCTAATAAGAGGTTGGTTGCTATTAAAGGGTATTTTGGTCATTTAATACTACTCCTAATTTAACGTGAAAACTAACGCGTGTCCATCAATTTGACAGCTGCTGCAAATAGCATATGACAAATAGGTCACTCTCTGTCTCTGCCAATTCATCTTCTTTGTTTTTCTCTGTCTGCGTTTTGGTTCATTCTCTGGTTTCTGCTTTGTTTCAACTTCCAAGTCACTGATGAATTTGTTATTGCTGTAACCTCTTAGTTTGTTCAGAATTATTGTAAGCTCTTTCTTCTTTTGATAGCAATTTGGTCTCTACTTTAGATTTTAAAAACCCATTTATGTTTTGTTTGCCCGTATTTGTAGTGCTTTGTATGTTCCATTGTTCAGTACCGTTGAAGTAAGGAAAAACTCATGTCCAAAATTCAGGTTGAAATCAGCTGCCGCTCGGTTCTTTACTGCTACACCCGTCTACTGGTCAGTTTACATTTTCTACAATTTTTTTTCTTTCTTCCATTTATAATTTTGCCTTAGTAATTCTGCATAAGGGTCTTATTTTGTACTCCAATTTGTCTTCTCTGAAATTTCTTCGTCTGTGTTTTTTCCCCTTTTTTGGGTGGAGCTTTGGTGTTGTTTCTTACCACTGTGATTCTAGGGCGGAGAAAAATATCAACACTTCTCATGAGAATCTTTGTGAGTTGTTCTTATCTTAGGGGTTTTGACATTTTCGTACGATAAGATTCAACAGTATAAAAGGACTTGCAAACAAGAGAGAATGATTTTTTGTGCATTGGGTTGTCATTAGAAAAGTAAGAATTGAAAAGACAATTTCTTTAAAGGGAAGATCAAAGTGCTTGTTGAAATTGGATTCTGAAATTGGTTTTTGCTTCTTCATTCCACCTTCACTTTTGTAAATCCATTTTGGGGTACTGGGTGCTGGGAATTTTGGGTATTTTATCACGTTATTTTGGTAGTACACGCAGCGCGACGACATGTCTGCTTACTACTAAATGGTCAGTTGGAGATTTTTGTGTTGCTCTTAACAATTGTGAAAGAAACGATGCTACTGATGTATTTGGGCCAACGTTAAGGAATAGTCGAAACGTGGGCGAACTGCATCATTAATCACTTTTAAGCCCACCGCAATGTCTTTAAAGATAGAGAAAATTATGCTATATACCTATTCTACTCAAAATAATTACCCGCTTTTACCTATTCTAGAAATAATTACAATATATACCTATGCAACTAAAAGTAATTCCCCGTTAATCCTTCTTCCTATTTTATTTAATACCTCTTATCTTATCTTATCTTGCAAAGTTAGCATCACTCGAATGAAAAGATCTTGTGACCATTCTTACTTCTGTAGAAGGTAAAATGAGACTTAGCTTTTGGTAGCATCCTGTTGAAAAGACATGTTCCCCGTTATTTTTATATCTGTGAGTCCTCCAGCAATAATCAGATGTGCAATCGATTATAAAGATCTACATGATGTCCACTTTTAAGTTTTCTCTTTTGTGATTTACTAGTACTTGTGGCATGCTAAACTAACACCATAAGTTAAACTTAAATATTCATTCTGCTAGCTTGATACAGAAAATCAGTCATAATAATAACAAAGATGCTGCTGATAGAAGAGTTGATAGAAACAACTTCTTAAAATTTGAGATCTCAGAATTGCAGGAGGTGAGCAATGATTGAAGCTTTTCTTTTTGGATACTCTTACAGACAGTAAAAAAAGGTACTGTAGTGTATTTTTTTACTTTTTGATTCTTGTAGTATCTCTTATTTTTTACAAGCTGGATATGTCATTCATCCAGGTTATTTGTGCAGCCTTTTCACAGCTTTTGACTTAACACGATATTTTTCTTTTATTAATTTTCTAAAAAAATACTTACTTGGTAGTAATTTATTGTACAACATGTTACACTTCTCTATTTGTAGTAAAGTCATTTTAAGTGTTGAACGAATTATCTTGCTTGGCTACATCATTTTTTTTTTTGAGAAGGTAACATGTTATATGTATTAAACACAAAACAGTACATGGGTTGTACTGAAACCATATATACAAGTGAGCAAAAAGAGTAAACCAGTCTACATGTCTAACAGGAACCTAATGTGTCTAAGATAGAAATAGTATCCTCTGGGTAGATCTTGTTGCACCAAAAACAAAAAAGCTTAATACAGTTAAGTTTGATCTCTTGCAATGTGTTGTTGTTGTTCTCGAAACATCTAGAGTTCCTTTCTTTCCAAACTGTCCACCAAATACTAGCAGGGACTATTATCCATCTGTTTTTGTTGTTTGCCCCAGCTCCAGCTGCTTCCTAACTAAAGAGAGCTTCATTAATCTTTCCGGGCATTGTCCAAGCTATGCCTTTGAGATTAATGAAGATCTTCGATAACTGATCAGTTATCCTACAGTGCAAAAATAGGTGACCAACTGTTTCCACTTCATTTTCACAAAGAAAACATCTTGAGCATAGAGTCCACTTCCTCTTGTTTAAGTTTTCATGTGTGAGCACAACTTACTTTGTCAGTAGCCATGAGAAACATGGTATTTTGGTATTTCAAATATGTTTCCAGGTCCAGCTGGTGACTTGAGGTATTGGTTGGTTTATCGTTTTGTAGGCTGCATTGACACTGAATTTTCCACTGCTACCTGCCATCTCAATGTGTCATCTCCATTCTGAATTCCTGTGAAGTTGTCCAATTGTTTGTAGAACTCAATCATTTTATTTATCTCCCAATCATTCAAGTCTCTTCTGAGTATTAGTTTCCAACCTTGAGGTGACCACATTTCCGCTATAGATCTCTGTTGGTGATGAGCTAGAGCATATATGTCACAGCATAAATCCTTCAGAGCTCCATTTCCCATCCAATTGTCATTCCAGAATGATGTCCTGCTACCATTTAGCACTTTAATAGAGATTTGGCTTTTTAGAGCTGGCCATAATACCCTTATGGATCTCCAAAGACTAAATCCATAAGATGTGCTAACTGGTTTAGTCATCCAGTTGTCTTCTACTTCATATTTGGCTTTGATTACCTTGCTCCATAAACTTTGAGGGTCTTGAGAGTACATCCATAGCCATTTTAGTTTAAGGGCTTTGCTGTGATTCTTCAAGTTTCTAATTCCCAATCCACCTTGCGCTTTGCTGAGAGTTACCTCTTTCCACTTGACTAGGTGATAGGCCTTTTTTTTTCCTTTTTGCCTTGCCACAAAAAATTCCTTCTTATGTTGTCCAGCCTTTGAATGACTCCCGCAGGAATGGGAAAAAGGGACATCATATAGGTTGGCAGTGAGTCTAATACCGAGTTAATCAGAGTGAGCCTTCCTCCCATTGACAAATATTGACATTTCCATTTTGACAACTTTTTCTCACATTTCTCCAGTACATTGTTCCATATTACAGTAGATTTTGACTTGGCCCCCAATGGCATACCTAGATAAGTGGTAGGGATAGTCCATACTTCTCCCTCCAGGATCAATGCCAAATCCTCCATGTTTGTTACTTTATTGATCGGGAAAAGATGACTCTTTCTCCAATTAATGTGTAGCCCAGAAATTCCTTCGAAAAGAACCAGTATAATCCTCAAAACTCTTAGTTGTTCCACTTCTGCATCACATAAGATCAAGGTGTCATCAACATATTGAAGATGTGTAATCTCCTGGTTGTTATGTCCATTCATGGCTACCTCAAAGCCTTTAATCCACCCGTTGAGTTTGGCTTTTTTGATCATGTTGTTCAAACCTTCCATGGCTATTATGAAAAGAAAAGGTGACAAGGGATCACCCTGCCTGAGACCTCTCTCAGTAAGAAAGAATCCTTCTGGAGAACCATTAATAGTGACTGAGAATTTGACAGTAGATATACAAAATTTCATCCATTTAATCCATTGCACTCCAAATCCCATTTGTTGTAGCATATTTAGTAAGAAATTCCAATTCACATGGTCAAATGCTTTCTCAATATCTAGCTTGCAAAGGATACCAGGCTTCTTCTGTTTGTCTTGAGTCTATTGCTTCATTGGCTATTAGTATGGCATCCATTATTTGCCTTCCTTTTATGAATGCCATTTGCTGAGAATCTATCAATTTTTCCATCACCTTTTTCAGCCTCTCAGTCAGGACTTTTGCAATAATCTTGTAAATGCTCCCTATTAGGCTTATAGGCTTGAAGTCCCTCAATTCATTTGCACCATTCTTCTTGGGGATCAAGGCAATGTAGGTTGCATTGAAACTCTTTTCAAATAAACCATGGGAGTGAAAATTGTGAAACACCCCCATGATGTCCTGTTTAAGCACGTCCCAACATTTAATAAAGAATCCCATTGTAAAGCCATCAGGTCCTGGTGCCTTGTCCATAGCACACAATTTCAAACACCCAAAAACTTCTTGTTCATCGAATCTGCTTTCTAGTAAATTTTTATCTTGCTCAGTTATTGTTGGACAACTCCTAAAATTGATTGCAGGTCTCCATTCTTCGGTCTCAACGTAGAGTATTTTGTAGAAACTTACTATCTCATTTTTGATTCTTTGTGGATCTGTGATTGATTCACCTTGGATTGTTAAGTGGTCAATGTTGTTGCATCTTTTGTGAGTATTTGCAGTCTTATGGAAGAACTTTGTATTCCTATCTCCTTCTTTGAGCCAAATGGCCCTGGACCTTTGCTTCCATGCCACTTCTTCATTCTTCAGAAGTTCTTCATACTTTAACAGTAGTGATGTCTTCTCCACCATTTCCCCCTCAGTTAGGCTTCTGATTTCTAGTACTCTATCCAGTGCATCCAGTTGATTAAGAAGGTCTGATTTTTGGGCCTTCAAGTTGCCTTGGTAGCTTTTGCTCCATTCCCTTAGTTTACCTTTCAAGGCTTTCAATTTACAAGCTAGAATATAATCAGGTTTTCCTGCGAAGTCAAATGATGTCCACCAACTCCTGATTCTGTCAACAAAGCCATCTGAGTTCAACCACCAATTGTCAAATTTGAAATATGACTTTGGTTGGTCCCAGTTTCCACATTGTAAAACAATAGGAACATGATCAGATGTCACTCTCTGAAGAGCGAATTGTTTGATGTTGCTAAAACAGTCATCCCACTCTTCAGAGATCAAGATTCTGTCAATTCTTGATGCAGTGGTGTGAGTGTCCCCTTTGTACCAAGTATAAATGCCTCCTTCTAGCTGAAGATCAATAAGACTCATGTCCTCTATGAAGTTTGAGAATTCCACCATAGCTGTGGACCTTCTCCTGCAGTTTCTTTTCTCAGTAGGGAATCTAACAATGTTGAAATCCCCACAAATTGCCCATGGACCCTCCATCAGACCCCTCACAACACTAATTTCTCCCCAAACCTCTTTTCTTTCAATGTCACAATTAGGGGCATACACCCCTGTAATATGACATTCAAAGTGCTGTAACATGCCTTTAAATCTGTAAGTCAAAGTGTATAACCCAATTTGCAGAATCTCCCCTTTCCATACCCTTCTATCCCATATCATCATGATTCCACCTCTAGTACCACTGGCTTCTAGACAATCATAGCTTGCCCATCTTCCTCCCCAAATATAATCAACAATATCTTCTACATCCCCTTCAAGCTTTGTTTCTTGCAAACATATAATGTCTGCTCCCCAATCGATGAAAGAATTCTTCACCAACCTCCTCTTATCTATTTTATTTAATCCCCTCACATTCCATGTGACTAATTTGAGCTTCATTGATCAATTAAGAATAAAGCCCTTCCCCTGCTCCTATTTCCGTTGCTTTTGAATTTAAGATCAAAAGATGCCAACCCTTTTAGTTCTTGTGACCCCTTGAACCTGCTCTTCTTGATATTAACCTCTGCTTCCATCTTCCTTGCCTTTCTGCTACTATCAATCAGCATGAGAAGTTCAAGAGCTTCTTCTTCATGGCCCTGGAAATCAACCCCAAACATTTTCCCCAGTTTTATCAAATTTTGATGAACCCAAAGTGTTGCATCCATCTCCTTATCAAGAAGAAGATTTTGTTGTTGTAAGGGTTCAACATCCTCCACTACCCATTCATCAATATCTGGACCTTCTTGGTGAGTGGTCATGGCCTGGTTCTTCTCAATTGCACTGTAATTGCTACAAGTATCTTCCCTGATCTTGATTATTGCCATGGAGTTTAGGTTTTTCTCTGCTTGCATCTCTTCCTTTTCACCATCAGTTTCAATCGGCTGCTTCCCAGGTTCTGAAGTAGTTGTATTTTCTGTTTCTTCCTTTTCTGATTCTGATGTTAATGAATCAGAGTGATTCATTGTGTATCTTTGTTGTTTCGGTTCAGATGTGGCTTTTAAGTCTATAAAGAAAGGATCAAGTATTCCTTCTTTATTGGGCTTATTGTATAAGTCATTAAATATGACTTGGGCTGCAAAATCTAGCCCATAAGTTGTGTTCACAGAATCTGAAGCATTGGGCCCAGTAGAGTGGCCCATACTTGTGTATAAATCTTCTGAAACCCTAATCTCCTTTTCTCTTGCCTCCCCCTTATTTTGTAAAATTGTGACAGCTGGCTCTTCACTTGAGGATCCCATGTGCACTTTGCCTCTATCACGTGAAACTGTAGGGCTGAGTTGACCCATCTCTTTCACGTAGGTTGTTTTTGTCCATCGGCCCTTTGACATCTTCGGACCTCTGGATTCTTCGGCAATCTCCTTCAGCTCCGACGATCTCAGTTCAAATCGGGTTTTCCTCTCCACCCAAATTGGAATAAAAAACTTGATGCCATCTCTCTCAATAACAACTTCGCTAGGGCAGCATCGACCATCTCCTGCTATCTGGATCCTAGCCCACTTGAGGTGGTTCTTTAGGCCTGTCTCTTCCTCTGTAGAAATCCATCCACCGCATAAGTTTCCAACTTCACTGAATATCTTCTGCGACCATAGATGTACTTCACTGAATATCTTCTGCGACCATAGATGTAGTGGGATCCCCAAAGCTCTAAACCAAGTGGTTTCCACAGAATGGGAATTAGAGATGCAGCCTGCAAAAGGGTTCCACCAATCGAGATTCATCTTAAAGTTCTTCCATCTCCATTCTTTTTGAAGAATCTGTTCTGCCATATTCCTATTTGGAAATTCAAATAGAAACATGTTTCCGGTCATCTCGTGCATGTTCACTCCAAAAGCAGCTTTCCAGGTAGCAGAAGTCCATTTCCTGATGTCTGACAAGGATGGTTTCTCTGCTACTTCTTCCCCAAAATACCCTGTTATGCATCTTTTGAGTAAACCAGTATCCTTCATTCCAGCTGGCTCCGTGACAATGATATCTCCTTTGCAAGCAGTGATAGCAGCTTCTCGAAGGGTATTAGATTGCCATTTATTTTCTCGTACTGCTTTGGCAAAAGGATAGTCCTCTTTAAAGGTTCTGGAAGGTTCTGTATTGCTCAGTTTAGTGGAGCACATAATGAACCTTTCTATCTTTAAAGCTATATCTTTCCACCCCGCATTCAATGCTAGCTCAGGAATTATAATAACCGATCTATCATTGCCCAACAGTGAGAGAATACTCATGTATCTTCCATAATTATTGAATTTTCTGGTGCAGAAATATTCTGTTAGCTGCTCCTTGGTTTTCCATCTCCTAACTGAATTCCTTTGATCTTTCGAGGCCTCTTTGAGAGTACTGCAGATCCATTGCATAGTCTTTTTACTCATTGTTGACCTTCTCATCATGTGACGACTTCTTTCCACCCAATCATACCATATATCTGTGCCGGAAGTCCATCTGGTGATGTCAAAGGATTTGAAACCTGCATTGAAATAATTTCTGTTTTCCTCCATGAGAATGGGAATGCAGATAAGATCTTGAACAATAATAATAATAATAATAATAATAATAATATTAATATTAATATTAATACTATAAAATCACAGTGGGTGAAAACTGAGCTCCAAAACACTAAAAGAATTCCGATGGAAGGACACCGGAAGTGGTTGCTCTACAGTCCTAGGAAGTAGGAAAGAGAGAAACCTCGGGGAAAGTGCCTGAGAGCATTTCTTTCTTTTCCTAATCCAAGTGGGCTAGGATCCCTAAATGACAGGTTCTGATATATTCGTCAGAGAGTTAGAACAAAAGAAGCTAGTGATATCATAACTAGGTAACGTGATCAATCTTCAGAAATAGCTAGGTAGTTGTAGTGCAGATACCATCAAGCTTAATTTTGTATTTTCTTTACATATGGCTTTAAGTAGCCATGATTTACTGGGTTTTATTATGTGTTTGTCACCTAATGCTTTAAGTAGATATAGTTTACTAGGTATAAGAAATATGATTGTTTTGTCAAATTCACTAATTTGTGTATGGGCAGCTAGCATGAAGGTTTTGCTGAAATGGTGTCCTAGATTCCAACTAAACAAAAAGTACTTAAGATGCCTGCTAATATCTAAATGTATTGTAACCGCAAAATCAGAGTATTTTCATTCGATTTGTGCCCTCATTTTAGATTATCGCTTACGTGGTCCTTCAATGCTGCGTATAGTGGTTAACTTCCATTTTTACATGATATAGTTTACCTTTAATTTTACATCTTTTAGGGTGGAGCTATTCCCTTCTAAAACACCTCCCCCTTCGCATTGTGCTTTTCCTGTGCTTGTGTATGACAACTTCAGAGGTAATCCTAATGCTGTAGACTAACTTTACTAGACAGAATACTCTAATACTGCTCTTGTAAAAATATATCAATCTCAAGGGGAACTAATGTTGAAGGAAAGTGTTCTTCCTTTAATAAACAAATGTGGATTTTGGTTAGAACTATAGTGCTACTTATAATTTAGTTGTGGGCTGCGGATTCATCTTCTTGCCTTCTCTTTTGGTGCTCCTTCGGTAAATAAGAAATGTAAATGTAGAGAGATACATCGTCAATGAAACTAATGCAACAAGAATACCAAGATCCAATTAGTACTAGATAAAATAGGAGTTTCAACAAGATCTGGTTTCAACATTTGTATTAAATCCTTTAGGGTTAATTATCTAAACACAGTTATCCCTCTGGTGGAAGTACCACCTATGCTAAACCTGCAACTGGAAGTGAGCTCATTGTCCTCTTTAGATATTTAGAATATGTTGAATGTGAAAATCTGAGACGTATAAACAAGCCATGGTTCTGCCACTATTATTACCCACTTGAGGCAGGAAATACAGATCCACTAATTGATGTTTTACTTCTTCCTGTCTATATTTTGTGTATGTTATGACCATCCAGCTTTCGTTTGATTTCTTTCCATCCATTCTATTCTTTGTCTTGGTATATGAAGTTATTTCCCATTATATTGGCTCCCTGGAGCTTCAGACCTAAGGCTGCTCAAACTCCTAAGACAATATTCAGTAATTTTCATATAATTTTCTATACTTCCTCGATAACGTTCATTATACTTACAAATATTTTATTAATTATATTTTTATTTTCAGCTAAAGAACAGTTCACTTTTTTAAGACACGAGATACGAAATATGCGCAGTCAGTTTTGCTATCAAGAATGTATAGAAGATTTTATTCCACACGGAGTATAGAACATTAGTTCATTAACTCTTGGAAAAGGGACAAGGAGCAGCAGTACAAGTATTGATATGTGAATGGGTTGATTTCACATAGATAGATTGATTTCATGACAGGGACGCCCCTAGGAAGCTCGAGTATTCCCCTTTTATCTTTTTTTTTGTCAATCAGTTAAGTAGCAATGTACATAAAGGAAGCTTCTTTCTCTGTAACTTTTTCCAATGGGGGTAGGAAATGATATCTCCTCCTACATCTACCACGAATACTCCATGATGATCCCTAAATACAATACTATCCAACTATGATGTGATTTTTATCTATGGGAAATATACCTCTCTCAAAGTAGTACTAAATTACATTTCTTCCTTCAACCTAACTTCATATCCAAATTGTACGTTAATCAAATTTTCAATGGTTGCTCTGTTTGCAGAGATCTTTTGTGGAACAGAAGAAGTTAAAAAGAAGAGCTATTGTAAGTAGATTCTTTCATGTTTTAACAACAAAACTTTCTGATATTGTTATCTTGGTTTTGGAATTCGAAGATATATTATCATGCCTAAAAGCTTCTAGGAGTATTCTCCTAGAGTTGAGACCACTCAAGCATGCCAAACTTTCTTTTTACTTCTTGGCGTAATGCGTATTTTTTATCATTTTAATTTTGTAGCCAGGGCCTTTAATCCCCACGTTAATAGACACAGATCGACCTTTTAAGTAAATTGAATTAAATTTTTTTTGGATTGTCTTTTCAGAGTATAGAATTATTCTATTTCAAAGGTGCTGTGTTTTCTACTAATAAATAGATTGGCAGATGTGGAATCTCTCTCTCTTCGTTCACCTAATGTAGCTTAACAAATATGAAATATGTTCCCTATGGAGTCCATTGGGTGATGCCTGGAAGAGTGGAAGTATGGAGCAAGTTTGAAATTGTTGGCATGGACAGAAAATAGAAAAAAGACGGACATAAGTGTATGGAAAACAATTCAGATATGCATTTATGGATTATTTTATTAGAAAAGAATAATAGGATCTTTGAGGGAACTATGGAATGTATTCCTCATGTAAGATTTATTTGCATTGAGAATTTGGACTGTTGGAGCAAAATAAATGTATCATTTGATATTTGTAGATATCCTGGAATTTATGGACTCCTTGCAGGTGTAGAGTGAGTATATCATGTACACGAGGATCTTTTCTACAGTTTAGTACCTTTTCATGGAAGATGAAGAACGTATTTCTTTGCAACACGCAATGTTCTAAATGTAGATATTTGATTATTAATTTAAGATAAAAATTAATTACATCAGCGGAGCTAACTGGTATATTTTTGGACAGATTCAAAAGGTACGGTGAATGCTTTCCTTCATGTAATCTACTTTGTTTGTTATTGAGTAATTTGATTCTCAAAATGATGTGTAATTCCAGAGCTTCACAGGTATGGTCCTGCCCTTGAATGCATTATCACAATTAGTGAAGAATTATCATAGCAAAAGAGGTCGCTCAACTGCTTTCAAAAGGCAAATATTTGGGTAACATTCCTCCTTCCTTTCTCCCCCTTGGCCCTTTTCCTTTCTTGTATACCCTTCCTGCTATTAGCATTTTACCTACTCTTAACATCCTCCATTGTTCCACTTCTCACTTTATTCTAAGAAATGGATCCTGCTGTTTTTTTTTTATCTTAATTAGAAAAACTTCAATATACAATTAGCTTTCTCTGAATTTGCTCAAAGGGATTAGATACATTTATTTGATTCTTTTCTTTATAGGTCCTCTTCATGGGATTCTGTAGAGACCACATCCAGATATTGAAGCTTGGGTTTATAAGAGGTATTGACAATTAATGAATGTAGAGACCGCATCCAGAAGCAACCCTGTATTTATATAACTACAAGGAAAATTCAACATTCATGTATCTCTTATCTAACTACGTCCTTTTCTATGTAGTATTGATACCTTTAGTACAAATTTACCTAACTACTTGTATTGTTTTCTTCCGTCACTTGCATTAAAGGGTAAACCAGCTAGACAAAATATTACACTTGCAGTGTATATATTTAATTTATTCTTTAATCTTGAATTAACTTCTTTTAAATCTATTTACACAAGCTAATCGTATAATCTGGTACATACCAATTGTGTTACCTAAAAATATTGTAGAGATTATCACTGTCTGCATAGCCAACATGGAGGATTCAAATGCAAAAACAATAGTATTAATAACAACCCTAAATAGTTGTTGGGCCTCACTAGTATTTAGCTAGAAAATACTGATTATCAATTCAGTCCAAATGAGAAGCTAAACTCTTATAAAGTTATAAATTTTCAAAACTTTTTAAACCCAAAATGAAAAGATCAGTGCAGACCACCAAATTCGCAAAACACCCATAAAAAAATTATGCAAGATAAGCAAAATGGAACATTAATGAACATCAAAGAATGTTAATTTTTTCTCATATTCAAGATAGAAATGAGATTGAAGGAATTTATAGGGAGTATGATATTGTTCACTGCTTGTTTCTAATTCTCCCAATATTTCTAGTGCTACAAAATTGTACAATTTAATTGCTCCAAAGTATCAAAATCAGCGGAAATTTGATTTGCGTTGGAATCAAATTCAGTGTTTAGTTAATAGCGTACAACATAGAGGATATTTTGAATTTGAGAAGACCCTCCAAAGGAAGGTTGTTGGCAGTGTTCTCGACTACGGATCTCGAAATTTATGAAGAGGGTGGTCGAGTTTCTCTCTTGTGGGTTGAAGCTGAAGGTCTAACTGTGTTTACATTAGGCAGTGCAGGGCGGAATAGTAGTGGTGGACCTGGTGGTTATGGTGAAAAGGAAGCAGTGATTTTTACCCTTTTTTTTGAAGAATGTTTGAGGTTAAATGCTTGAGGTGAGACTAACAATCTAAAATGATGGAGGCCTGGAGGTGAAGATAATGGTGGTTCATCATTTTAGGTGGTCAGACGGTGGAGATATTAGTGGTGAACGGATGAGGGAATGGAGAATAAGATTGGAATGGTGGCAGTTGGTGATGATGGAGGTTTCTTTAGGGTTAGGGGTATCTTTGATAAGTTTATTAACGGCAGGGGTATATTTATACTCAAAGTATAACGGATGTTAAAATATAGACAATTTTCGATAGTATATTTGAACCTTTTCCCAAAATTTAAATACTAGCTTCAAAAGTTTGATTACTTGGCTATACATACATACATGAGTATGGTACATGTCAACTATTACTCCTTGTGCAGATTATGGAGAATATACAAGGAAGCAGAAGATAAGAAGATACACACTGAGTAGCTCAATAGATCAGTACCAGTGGCTATAGTGACCATCTTGCTCCTCTCGAACATCTTGACAAGAAGGATCATGACAATTACATGTCCCACTTTGGTTTTTAATTCATCAAGCGAACTGATCTTCATCCATTTTGGCCTCTCCTACATGGCACCAACAAGTGATTTAAACAAGAGAATGAAATGGAAAACTCTATATCTAGAGACATACATGTTTCATGATTGATGTATACAAGATGCATTCGTCGCATCACAAGCTTACATGTTACAGCACCAATTTCTGGTCATTTGCAAACTAGACTAGAATTTCAAATCTCTAATGCTAGTATAGAGGGTCATAAGAGTAGCAGGACAAAAGAAAGAGTGTTACTAGCTTTCATGAAACTTATGCTTCTTCTGACTATAACAATTTTCAGCAGTTCAATTAATTCTTTAATACTTCTTATGTTAGTCTTTTAGGGATATTCAGAGAAACCATGTTTCTTAATACATTATGATTGAAAAGTGAACCATATTAGAATGTAACATGACAGCAATTCCAGCTTAAACAATTCTCTTCTAATCCATTTTGAAAGAGAACCATAATTTTTGCCATCTCCAGTTATCAAACAGGAATGAATAAACTGAAGTTTATGAAGAAAGCAACAATATATAGTGGAAGTATAAGACCGTTAAAATTGGCAAAAGAAATCGAGAGAGAAATAGGATACATAAGTGATGAAGATCCAGAGTGCAACTACCTTCAGAGCAAACATCCCAAACAAGGAAGACTGCTTGAGGGCACGATCGCGACTTGGATGAACATCAGGAGAGACATTAGTGATGAACAATCCATACAAGCCCATCCCAAATATTAACATCACGGTCCCAGCAAGATAAACATCTGCATTACAAGGATAGTAAACTCAGGAACACAAAAAGAAGATATTACACGTTTAGATGTAACCAGTGTTATCAAAGGCGCGCTTAAGCCCTAAAGCGAGGCGAAGTGCTCAACATAGCCTCGCTTAGCGGGTGCTTCAGTGTTGTCATCGAGGCTCTAAGCCATACTTTTCCTTGCCAATGAGCGTAATCCTGAAGAGGCGACACTAAGCAATTGATATTTTACTTTATCGTAAATTTTCTTCAATTTCTCTATCCTTATATTTGGCATTCATGCTTATTGATATTAGTTTTGGACTACACATACATATTTGAAGTTTTTCTCCATTTGAGCCTTTCTTCATTAAAGTCCACACTTTATTTGCGCTTAAAGCCCTAATAGACCTTAGAACTTTTTTGCGTTTTTCGCCTTTGATAACGTTAGTTTACAAATATGTATAGTGTAGTCTTGTCCCACATTGGAATAGAAGTAATATCTCCTTGTAGTGTATAGTTATAAATATGGACCTCTTGTATTGTATTTATTATCCAATATTAATAACATATTTTCTCCCGTGCTTTCTCACATGGTATCAGAGCTTTAGTGAGAAACCCGTCGCTGTGCATCATTCCAGCGACTTCCGGGAAGAAAGACCTCTTCGCCGTGCAATTTTCCGGCGACTTAGAAGGCTGTCCGTAAGCAAATCACTTTCTGTTGGTGTTGTGCAAAAACCAACACCACCACAAGACTCCTCAGGCTTCGGCGACCAAACCCCAATCAACTCCACAGGAAAACACACGTTCACGCGCCCTCACGAGAAAATAAAAATTCCGGCGAGATCTGACCCACGCGCCGGCGCGTGAGCACTGGTCCGGCCAGATTTTGAAAAAGTTCCAGTTGAACAGTAGGATTGCCTAGTAATTCCGATTCTACCCTCACTGGTTTTGTTTCATTCCGACCACTTTGAGTTTTTCCGTCAGCAACCGTAGATTCCTGCGAGTTACAGTGTTTTTAGCGTGAACAGTGTTTCCGGCGCAGAACAATGTTCTGGTCCTGCTGTAAACAGTATTTTTCAAGCTATTTCTTCAGTTTTCTCACAGGAGTTACTTATTTCTACTATTTCAAGTTAACCCTACTACTACAAATTGTAGCGACATGGGAACTGATACTTTGAATAGTCGGATGGTTTCTTTAGCAGATTATATTGAGTTCCTTCAGTACAAAACATGTAAGCAGACATCTCGTAGCGACATGGGAACCGATGTTTTGAATAGTCAGATGGTTTCTTTAGCAGATTATATTGAGTTCCTTCAGTACAAAGCATGTAAGCAGACATCTCGTAGCGACATGGAAACCAATGTTTTAAATAGTCGGATGGTTTCTTTAGCAGATTATATTGAGTTCCTTCAGTACAAAGCATGTAAGCAGACATCTTCTGAGATAGCTTCTGTTGTTCAAACAGGTAATAGCGTGACTTGTTTCTCCCAATCTTCATCCTCTGAGTCTTGGGTCATTGATTCAGGTGCATCAGATCATATTTCTGGTAACAAATCTCTTTTCACTACTATTTCGTATTCTCAATCTCTTCCAAAAGTCACAATGGCCAATGGGTCTCAAACCATGGTAACTACAATAGGTCAAGCAAGTCCACTTCCTTCCTTACCTTTAGATTCTGTCCTTTATGTTCCCAATAGTCCTTTTAATTTCATAGATGTTAGTCGCTTAGCCAAATCACTTAAATGCGCTGTTTTATTTCTTGATGACCATGTTTTTATACAAGAGCGCAGTACGGGGCGGATCATTGGTACCAGGCGTGAATCAAACAGACTTTATTACCTTATCCTTGCTAAATCACATGGACTCACATCCTGTCTTCCTTCTATAACTTGTCCTGTTACTGATTCACCAGATTTATTACATAAACGGTTGAGACATTCCAGTTTGTCAAAACTTCAGAAAATGGTATCTAGTTTATTTCACTTGTCAGCTCTAGAGTGTGAGTCATGTCAGCTCGGTAAGCATACTCGCTCCCATTTCCCTCGACGTCTTGATAATCGAGCAGAGTCACCTTTTACTTTAGTCCATTCAGATGTTTGGGGTCCTAGTCGGGTCAGTTCCACCTTGGGATTCCGCTACTTTATCAGTTTCATTGATGATTATTTCAGGTGCACTTGGATATTTTTGATAAAAAATCGATCTGAGCTGTTTTCTATTTTCCAGACCTTCCACGCTGAAATTCAAAATCAATTTGGGGTTTCTATTCGCACATTTCGTAGTGATAATGCCCGAAAGTATTTGTCTTCCCAATTTCAGCAGTTTATGAAATCTCATGGGATTATTCATCAAACATCTTGTCCGTACACATCTCAACAAAATAGGGTAGCTGAAAGAAAGAATAGACATCTTATTGAAACTGCTCGTACCCTACTCATACAATCTCATGCTCCGTTGCGTTTTGGGGATGCAGTTCTTACATCTTGCTATCTTATTAATGGTATGGCATCTTCAGCTATCCAGAACCAAGTTCCATTCTCTGTCATGTTTCCCCACTTACCTTTGTTCTCTCTTCCACCCCGTATCTTTGGAAGCACTTGTTTTGTCCATAACCTTACTCCAGGAACAGATAAGTTAGCTCCTCGTGCTCTTAAGTGCGTATTTCTGGGTTTCTCAAGAACACAAAAGGGGTATCGATGCTACTCTCCTGGCCTCCAGCGGTACTTTATGTCCGCTGATGTTACCTTCTTTGAAACCCAATCATACTTCACAGGTTCACGCCCAGGTGATTCGTCCACATCCAGCATTAGGCCTAGGTGATTCACGCCCCGTATCAGATTCTGCACATACTGCAGACTTGTCTCCTCTTAGTCAACCAATTACACTCAGCAAAGGTGTACAATCCACACTTAATCCTAATCCCCACTATGTCGGTTTAAGTTATCATCGCATGTTTTCACCTCATTATGCTTTTATATCTTCTTTGTCCACTGTTTCTATCCCTAAGTCTACAAGTGAGGCACTATCTCATCCAGGATGGCAACATGCTATGATTGACGAGATGTCTGCTTTACATGCGAGTGACACTTGGGAGCTTGTTCCTCTTCCTGCAGGTAAGTCTGTTGTTGGTTGTCGTTGGGTTTATGCAGTCCAAGTCGGCCCGGATGGCCAGGTTGATCTGCTTAAGGCTCATCTTGTTGCAAAAAGGATATACTCGAATTTTTGGGCTTGATTATAGTGATACTTTCTCTCCCGTGGCTAAAGTAGCATATGTTCGTCTCTTTTTGTCCATGGCTGCTATACGTCATTGGCCTCTTTATCAGTAAGACATTAAGAATGCGTTTCTCCACGGTGATCTTGAGAAAGAAGTTTATATGGAGCAACCACCTGGTTTTGTTGCTCAGGGGGAGTTTAATGGTTGTGTTTGCAGATTGCGCAGGTCACCATATGGTTTGAAACAGTCCCCTCGAGCTTGGTTTGGTAAGTTCAGCACAATTATTCAGGAGTTCGGCATGACTCGTAGTGAGGCTGATCACTCTGTGTTTTATCGGCATTTTGCTCCTAATCTATGTATTTATCTAGTGGTTTATGTTGATGATATTGTTATTACTTGCAATGATCAGGATGGAATTACTAATCTGAAGCAACATCTCTTTCAGCACTTCCAGACTAAGGATCTGGGCAGATTGAAGTATTTTCTAGGTATTGAGGTCGCTCAGTCTAGCTCAGGTATTGTTATTTCACAACGGAAGTATGCCTTAGACATTCTTGAGGAGACTGGAATGATAGGTTGCAAACCTATTGACTCTCTTATGGATCCGAATGCTAAGCTTCTGCCTGGACAAGGGGAGCCTCTTAGAGACCCTACGAGATATAGGAGGTTGGTTGGCAAATTGAATTACCTCACAGTGACTAGACCTGACATTTCTTTTCCGGTGAATGTTGTAAGTCAGTTTATGAATTCTCCGTGTGATAGTCACTGGGATGCAGTTGTTCGCATTCTTCGGTATATAAAGTCAGCTACAGGCAAAAGATTACTATTCGAGGATCGAGGTCACGAGCAGATTGTTGGGTACACAGATGCTGATTGGGCAGGATCACCTTTTGATAAACGTTCTACGTCTGGATATTGTATTCTAGTAGGAGGTAACTTGGTCTCGTGAAAGAGCAAGAAACAGAATGTAGTTGCTCGATCTAGCGCCGAAGCCGAATATCGGGCCATGGCTATGGCGACATGTGAGTTAGTTTAGGTCAAGCAGTTGCTCAAGGAGTTAAAGTTCGGAGAAATCAGCAAGATGGAACTAGTGTGGGATAACCAAGTTGCTCTTCATATTGCGTCAAATCCGGTGTTCCATGAGAGGACTAAACACATTGAGATCGACTGTCACTTTGTCAGAGAAAAAATACTTTCAGGAGATATTGTTATAAAGTTTGTAAAGTCGAATGATCAACTAGCAGATATTTTCACTAAGTCTCTTACTGATTCTCGTATTAGCTATATGTGTAACAAGCTCGGTACATATGATGTGTATGCACCGGCTTGAGGGGGAGTGTTAGTTTACAGATATGTATAGTGTAGTTTTGTCCCACATTGGAAAATGAGTAATATCTCCTTGTAGTGTATAGCTATAAAAGGGACCTCTTGTATTGTATTTATAATCCAATATCAATAACATATTTTCTCCCGTGCTTTCTCACAGATAACACTGGAGGTAAACAATGAGGTACTATACACCTGATAAAGTGACATTTTTGTTGGAAGTTCTGCAACTTTTATGCAAGCGACAACTGAATATTCTTTCACAACCACAATTTTTACATAACTAGGCCGTGACTTCAAGAGCAGTGCATCGAAACCATTGGAAAAGATACTTCGTGAATAATTTACAGGACAACCAGAGGAAGTTACAATAAAAGTGCAAGTGTTCACCAACAAAGCCTGGAATAAAAGAAAGAGTAACAGGTCGTATACTGAAGCGCCATAGATGACTCACTTTAAGGGAGATAAGAAAAGGATTTTCTATCCATCGTCTGAGAGATATTGAAGCACCATAGATGACTCACATCAGGAAGATGAGAAAAAGAATTTCTATCCATCTTCTAGGGGATATTTCGGATGAATATCAGATTCCGGGGTAACTATCAGAATATCCCATACAGTTCTAAAGTGTGATAAGCTTTCTTGTCGTCTGATAAATTTTGCATATAATCTTCCACTATAAAGTGACACTAAACTAGAAGACCGAGAGTAATCGAGATGATATAGAAGCAACTAACTCTAATGCCGTGAATACAAGAGCACTGCATTCAAACCAAGGTAGAGTTACTCCACCGATAATTTACAAGACAACTAGAGGAGTTTCAATTAAATAGAGATAAATGTCCAAGTATATACCAACAAATCTTGGAACATTAGAAAGAATACATGTTGTATTCTGAAGCATCAAAGATGACTCACTTTAGGGAGATGAGAAAAAGAATTTATATCCATCATCTGAGAGATATTCAGATGAATATCAGATTCAAACAACAACAACAACAAAAACAAAGCTAGTGAAATCCCACTAGTGGGGTCTGGGGAGGGTAAAGTGTACGCAGACCTTACCCCTACCTTATGATGGTAGAGAGGCCGTTTCAGATGAATATCGGATTCTGGTGTAAATATCAGGATATCCCATACAGTTCTAAAGTGTTGATAAGCTTTATTCTCGACTGGTAAATTTTGTATATAATCTTCCATTAGAAAGTGACACTAAGCTTGAATAGTGAGAGTAATATAGATAAAATAGCAGCAAATAACTCTAATGAAAAGGAAAACTGTTAAGGCAGGTTAGAATGGGATAGCATATGTACTGGGATTTTGCACAAATAATTTCAAAGGACAAGTGGTCATAAAAAGAGAGGTGACTAAGGATCTATTGAAATGCAATCATCGAATGTCTCCCCTCACTGAGGTGCTCTTCTACTATTTTCTGATTACAAGCATCATGATCTTTTAAAAATCAAGATCATTCAGAAACTCACCTATAGCTTCAACCAATCGCAGAACCATTTGTCCTGTGTGAATTCCTTTGACACAGCTGCTCCAATAAACTTTGTAAGCGTCAACGATGTAGACACAACCCTACAAAAGGGAATTTAACTGTATAAACAACTCATACAACGGGTAAAAATGGCATTATCTCCTTTCCTAATGATGATATGTATTAGAAGGAAGAATAAGATTCAGATTAGCATTAAGCGTATGAACCAAAACCAATGTTTTATGCCTTAAAAAACTAGAGAAAGGCTTTTAAGAACGAAAGTACCTAAATAAATAATTGGCCGAGGATAACTATATTGCACTTAAGTCAACTATAGTCAGAGAATTAACTGATTGTAGAGGTTAAGATAGAGTTGCCCAACAGATGAAGGATAAACAGTATATTACATCTGCAACTTCATTATTTGATATATTGGTGCTATAAGCTAGTGAAAGACTACAAATTTTTGAAATGCAACAGAAATGAGCATGACTAGGACTTCGGAAATGGATTAGGAATAACCGACTCCGGTAGATACTATGTTTTCTATTGATGCAAGTGTATGATAACTGATCAAGAGTTACAAGTATTAATGTTAGTCTGATTCTGGACAAGCCATTTTCATCATATACTAAATCCAAGAAAGAACTCCTGAAGTTTTTCAAAGCAAGAAGTTTCACATTCCCAATCACCCTTTAGCATGTAAAGATCAAATAAAATCTATGAACCAACATCTTGTCAGTTTATGGATTATATATTTTCTGGAAACAACAAGTGCACTAAAGTATACAAGTTCATGCCTTAGTTACAGCCTTAAAAAGAAGTCTTGCCGTCATAAATTTAACCAGGAAACACAAAGATATAAACATTCACCACCTATAGCATATGATATCCATATATTTCGCACTTAACATTGAAAAAAATAAGGGATGCTTAAAAAAGGATTACATTGAGGAAGCAGAGCAGAGAACCAGCCAATGAACCTCCAATAGCAAGGAGTGCCAGAAAACGAAAGTCAAATATCGCCTGCTCAAATATAAATAAGCAGTGAGCAATAGATAATATGAAGCATCAATTTTCCACTCATATTAAACAGATATCAATATTAAAACTCGGCTCATTATCAATTTTTGATACCACCCCAAAGGATAGAACAACACAAACCATATCACTCTCCACCCCAAACCTCAAGAATTAGCTTCTGGTTAACGCACTAATATGTTTTGTAAGCCCGGTCACCAATTCAAGCAATCTAGTATAGTGATTCTGTCTTTGAGAGAACAGACTTAAAACCTCATAATAATACTATAGCTCTGTATTAATTCTTCAGACCACCCAAAAAGAATTAAAAACCACAGCATCCTCTAATCCTCAAGAATTAAACAGCAAATAAACAAACAAATATTAGTACTAAGTACCCTTTCAATAGTTGATTCAGTGTGCTGAACAAATCTAACAACTGGGTTTCCATTAGGATTTGCCAAAGCATAGTTGAACCCGTCATCCGGGGTTTTAGAAGACTCAACAAAGGGCACTTTTGGTGGAGAATTAGTTGAGGATAATACATTCCCACTTTGTGTGGATGAAGATGATTCGTGAGAAGGCGTAGCTGATGATGAAGCTAGTAAAATAGGCAAGCGTCTGTAATTTCTTGGAACTTGAAGGTTAGAGATGGAAAATGATACGTGCGCTACTGAAACTGAACTTAATAAAGCCATTGAAGTTGATCACAGAGATAATTAAACTGAGCTACTTTTGTGAAGAAGAGTTTGAACCGCGTTTCTCAATCAGGCTTTGGCGCGTAGTAGTAAGTAGTAAGAGTAAGAGCCACTTGGTTCCTTGTCCCGTTTTCTTTGTTGGACCCGTTTCCTTTGGCCAAGTCGCCAAAAAGATGTATTTTTGTTAAAAAGTGTTTTTTTAAAAAAATTCTTTTATAATTCGTCATTATTTTATGTTTGACCAATCTTTTAAAAAATATTTTTAACTATCAAATTACGAAAAAGACAATAAAGGTTCAATTTGTGATTAATACTATTAAGAAAAAAAAAATAAATTTAAACATTTATTATAAAAGAACTCAATTAAAATATAAAATGTAAAATAAAAATATAAATTAAAAATTTCAATCAATATAAAATATAATTATTCCAAAGCAATAACATTGAGTGTTTAGTATTACTTATTGTTTACATGATAATTTAAATATACCAAAATATATTATTTAATATAAGTTTAAAATCTACTCGTAGGAATAGGAGAAAGAGAATAAAAATATGATTAAAAAAAAAGAAAAAAGAATTGTATAGTAGAAATAAAAAGAAAGAGGAAAAGGAAAAGAAAAATGTTAAATTAATGAAGGATAATTTGAAAAATATAATTATTTTGTAAAGTTATTTTTGTTTTGGACAAATTAATTTTCTGCTTCTGCTTCTTGGAAGAAGCCAAAATTTGTAGCTTCTCCCCAAAAGCAGAAAAATTAATTCTGCTTCTATTCAAAAGTACTTTTTCATTTTGGCCAAACACCTTAAATTTTCCAAAAAATATTTTTTTTGACAAAAAAATAATTTTAGCCTCCCAAAAGCTTAGCCAAACAGGCTCTTAATCAGCCTTTGGCGCTTATATCTCTCAAAAAAAGACAATATTAACACATTTCTTATTAGGTATATATAATATACCATGTGAATACCGTTCCTAGTTGTTTCTCTTTATCCCCCTTTTTTAGTGCTACATTTACTCATTTAGAATTCCTAAACATAGACACCTATGTCTAATACAATACCTTCTTGTTGTGAAATCAACGCCTAACCAACGTGCATACATCATTCAATCATATGATATTTTTCTGAATTTTTAAGGCAACTGGACCTACATTTTGACTTCACACCACTCTTTCATTTCTCTTGGTGTCGGGTTTTATCTATCGGTTATTATTTTGCTTTTCATCTATTTTCTGGTTCTTATGATGTTGTTATTTTTTTTCTATGGTTTTTATTGATGGTACTGATATATTATCTCTTTTCGTCATCTTTTCATCTTCTTGAGCCGAGAGTCTATCGGAAACAGCCTCTCTATCCCTTTGGGGTAGAGGTAAGGTCTGCGTACACACTAACCTCCCCACACTCCACTAGTGGGATTTCACTGGGTCGTTGTTGTTGTTGTTGAACCTACATTCTGAATTTGTGGACAGCTCTTTTCTGCTTCTTAACAAAACAGCAAAATGCCTTTTACAAAAACAAGCGTTTGTAGTCCAACGGTTAGGATAATTGCCTTCCAAGCAATAGACCCGGGTTCGACTCCCGGCAGACGCAATTAAAATTTTTAATATTTTTGGCAGTTTTTCCTTTTTGCTTCCCAGATAAGCTGTAAATTTGTAACTCACGTCCATGTTGAATGTAGTTGCATACAAATTTGTAACCGTGAATTCTTTGGCCAAATGAAGAAAATGGTGTCTAATTGAAAAATGTTACCCAAAAAGATATGTTAGTTACAGGTTATTAACTTTATATGGGCGATTTTCCCTGTCTTGGGAGGGTGGACAGTGAATTACAATATCACTTGTGTAAATTTTCCTTCTTATTCTTTGCCAACTAATTTTCGCGATAGGCTATTCAGCACACTGGTTAATGAAAAGGTCCCTGTATTTGAATATCAATACCTCGTTGACACAGTAGAGGAAAGTGTCGCAACAATACTGTATTATACAGGCTTGCTTCTTGTTGGATGTAGGAAGCTCATTATTTTGTTTCTTTTTTTATCTATGGTAAATGTTAGATGCTGGAATAACTTTTAGTGAACACTGTTGAACTATATGAGAGGAAGAGAGAAGCATTCTTTCCTCCACAAGTCCATAGCAATAAACCAAGGTTTTGACTTTTGAGGAAATTTTTTTTAATGCTAGCTTAAAAAATTTGATTACTTGGCTATACATGCTCATCAGTTCGGTACATGTCAAGTGCTACTCCTTGTGCAGATTATGGAGAATATACAAGGAAGCAGAAGATAAAAAGATACACACTGAGTAGCTCAATAGATCAGTACCAGTGGCTATAGTGACCATTTTGCTCCTCTCGAACATCTTGACAAGAAGAATCATGACAATTACATGTCCCACTTTGGTTTTCAGTTCATCAAGTGAACTGATCTTCATCCATTTTGGCCTCTCCTACATGGCACCATCAACTGATTCAAACAAGAGAACAAAACAGAAAACTCTATACCCACAATTGCACATGTTTCATGGTTGATGTATGCAAGATGCAGTCATCTTCACAAGTTTACATGTTACAGCAACATTTTTCCTTCAATCACAAACTGGACTAGACTTTCAAATCTCTAATGCACATTTAAAGGGTCAAAACAGTAATTAGGTACAAGAGAAAGAATATTACTCGCTTCGTGAAACTTATGCTTTTTATGATTACTACAATCTTCAGCAATCTAATTAAATCTTCAATACCTCTTATATTAGTCTTCTGGGGGATATTCAGAATTTATTGTAGTCGTGAGAGTACCACAATCTTCAGCAGACTGCTAGCAGGAATAGATGATACAATGAACCTTTAGGAGTTTCATTTGGCTGTACCATAAGAGCTTATATAAGTTCAAAAATGATCTCAGAGATTCATTGGCATCTATCCCATCAGAACTCTGGGATTCATTGATACATGAAGCTACAATTAGACTAAAACCTATTTTGTAAAACCTTGTTTCTTAATACATTATGGTTGAGAAGTGCACCATATTAGATCATGTGACATGAATGCAATTCGAGCTTAAACAACTCTCTTCCAAATAAAGTAATTTTCCTTTTGAAAGATCACCATCATTTTTGCCATCTACAATTTCCATTCTCAAGTAATCAAACAGGATTGAATAGTTGAATCCACTTAAGTTTACGAAGAAAGCAACAATGTATAGTGGAAGTATATGAACAGTTAAGATTGGCAAACAGAAATATGTAAGTCAAGAAGATCCAGAGTGCGACTACCTTCAGAGCAAACATCCCAAACAAGGAAGAGTGCTTGAGGGCACGGTCGGCAGTTGGATCCACATTAGCAGAGACATTAGTGATAAACAATCCGTATAAGCCCATCCCAAATATGAACATCACGGTCCCAGCAAGATAAACATCTGCATTACAAGGATAGTAAAATCAGGAACATAAAAAGAAGATATTATGCGTTTAGATGTAAACAATGAGGTATTATATCACTCAAATTGACATTTTAGATAGAAATTCTGCAACTCCCATACAAGCGACAACTAAGTATTCTTTCACAATAGGCACAACCTTTATATGACTAGGCTATGACTTCAAGAGCAGTTCACTGAAAGGGAGCAACTTCACTAATGATTTACAAGACCACCAGAGGAAATTACAGTGCAACAGAGCGAAGTAAGTCCAAGTGTACACCAACAAAGCTTGGAACAAAGAATAGAATAACAAGTTGTATATTGAAGCACCAAAGATGGCTCACTTTAAAGAGAAAAGGATTTTCTACTCAGCTTCTAGGTGATGTTTCAGATGAATATCTTATACAGTTCTACAGTGTTGATCAGCTTATCTTGACTGATAAATTTTGCATATAATCTTCCACTAGAAATTGAAACTAAGCTAGAAGACTGAGAGTAATCCAGATAAAATGGCAGCAACTCTAATGTTAAGGAAATCTACCAAGGCAGATTAGAATGTGATAACACATTTACTGCGAACTGCGATGCAAAAATAATTCCAAAGGGCCAGCGGTTATCAAAAGATGGTTGATTAAAAGATATGTTGAAATGCAATCATTGAATGTGTCGCCTACACTGAGGTGCTCTTCTACAATTTTTTGATTACAAGCATGATGATCTTGAAAAAATCAAGATCATGCAGAAACTCACCTATAGCTTCAACCAAACGCAGAACCATTTGTCCTGTGTGAATTCCCTTGACACAGCTCGTCCAATAAACCTTGTAAGCGTCAATAATGTAGACACAACCCTACAAAAGAGAATTTAACTGCTAAAACAACTGATAGAACCCGTAAAAATGGTATTACCTCTTATGTGATGTCATGATTATATGTATTAAAAGGATTAAGCGCATGAACCAAAATCAATGTTTTGTGCCTTAAAGCACTAGAGAAAGACTTTGACTAAAATAATGTACCTAAACAAATAATTAGCTGAGGATAACTATATTGCACCTAGTAAACTATAGACAAAGAATTAACTGATAGCGTAGAGGTTAAGATAGAGTTGCACACCAGATGAAGGATAAACAGTTTATTGAATCTGCAACTTCGTTATTTGACGAATTGGTATTATAAGCTAGTGATAGACTAAAATTTGAAATGCAAGAGAATGAGCACGTATAGGACTTCGGCAGGAATAACTGACTCCCGTAGATACTATGTTTTCTATCAATGCAAGTGTATGATAACTGATCAAGAATTACAATGGATTAATGTTAGTCTGATTCTCAACAGGCCATTTTCATCATACACTAAATTAAAAAGAATTCCTGGAGTTGATCAAAGCAATAAGTTTCACATACCCAATCACCCTAAAGCATGTCAAATCATATAAGATCTATGAACCAACATCTTGTCGGTCTAAGCCATTATATATGGTCTAAAAAACAATAAATGCACTAAAACAATCGAAGTTTGTGTGTTAATTACAGCCTTCAACACAAGTCTTTCTGTCATAAATTTCCCCAGGAAGTACTAAGATATAAAATTTAACCACCTATAAAAAAAAAGGGCAGCCCGGTGCACTAAGCTCCCGCTATGCGCGGGGTCCGGGGAAGGGCCGGACCATAAGAGTCTATTGTATGCAGCCTTACCCTACATTTCTGCAAGAGGCTGTTTCCACGGCTCGAACCCGTGACCTACTGGTCACATGGCAGCAATTTTACCAGTTAAACACCTATAGTATATGGTTTTTATATATTTTCATACTTCACATTGAAAAATAAGGGATGGTTGGAAAAGGAATTACATTGAGGAAGCAGAGCAGCGAACCAGCCAATGAGCCTCCGATAGCAAGGAATGCTAGAAAACGAAAGTCAAATATTGCCTGCTCAAATATAAATAAGCAGTGAGCATTAGATATATGCAGCATATACCAATTCCTACTCATATTGAACAGATATCAATATTAGAACTCAGTGTCAATTCTTGATAGCACCCAAAAGAATAGAATAAATCATATCATTTTCCAATCCTCAAGATTTATTTCTGGTTGAACACACCAACATGCTTGGAAGCCCGGCACCATTTTAAGTCATCTTGTAGTTATTCTATCTTTGAGCATATAGACTTCTTCTTTTTATATGAAGAAAAATAATTTTATTAATGAATCTTTGTGGTTACAATCCTATTGATGAGCATATAGACTTAGAAACCCCATATTAATACACCCAAAAAGAGTTAAAAATCACAGCACCCTCTAATCCTCAAGAATTAGATAGCAAATAAACAAACAGATATTAATAATAGTAAGTACTATCAAGAAAGAGCAAAAAGATCAAATTTGTACCCTTTCAATTGTTGATTCTGTGTGCTGAACAAATCTAACAACTGGGTTTCCATTAGGATTTGCCAAAGCATAGTTGAATCCATTATCCGGGGTTTTAGAGGACTCAACAAAGGGCACTTTTGGTGGAGAATTAGTTGAGGATAATACACTCCCACTTTGTGTGGATGAAGATGATTCGTGGGAAGGTGTAGTTGATGCTGATGCTGATGCAAATAAAGTAGGCAAACGTCTGTAACTTCTTGGGATTTGAGGGTTAGATATGGAAAATGATACGTGCGCTACTGAAACTGAACTTAATGCAGCCATTGAAGCTTGATCAGAGAGATACTATAAATTTGAGATATTTTTTGTGAAGCAGAGCGGGGAACTAGTAATAAGAGCAAGAGCCACTTGGTTTGCAAGCCCGTTTTCTTCTTTGTTGGACCACGTCTCTCAATCAGTTTTTTGGCGCTAGCCGTATGAAGACAAGAATACTACTAGCATTTTTTTTCATTTCTTCGTTAGATATATATCATGTGAATCCCGTTCCTAGTTGTTTCTCTTTTTCCTGTTTTATTTGTTTTAGTTTTATTTGGCTTTAATAAAACCAGTAGCTTTTAAGAAAGATGATATCTAGTTACGTTGTCAGGAGTTTCAAACTGTGCACCCCTCGAGATTTATCCTTTATCAACAAATTTTTAAAAATAAGAAAAATTTAATATTCTGGATCGAACAAATTTTTCAACAAATTGAACACCCATGTATCTGAGTTTACATTGAAAATGAAGCCAATGAAAAAAATGGGGAAAAAACTTCCACTGACTCGGAGGAAGTTAGATACAGTACGGGTGATTCTGAATAGGTTGACCAAGTCGGCTCATTTCATTACTTATTCTTCAAAGCAGCTGGCTCAAGTTTATATTCGCGAGATTGTCCGACTTCATGGTGTGCCGATATCCATCATCTCTAACTGGGGTACGCAGTTTACATCACGATTCTGGAGGACCGTACAACGTGAGTTAGGCACGCAGGTTGAGTTGAGTATAGCATTTCACCCTCAGACGGACAGTCCGACCTCACTATTCAGATATTAGAGAATATGCTTCGTGCATGTGTCGTGGAGTTCAGGGGCCCTTGGGATCAGTTCTTGCCGCTTGCGAAGTTTGCCTACAACAACAGCTACGAGTCGAGCATTCAGATGGCCCCGTAAGAGGCCTTGTATGGGAAGCGGTATCGGTCTCCAGTGGGTTGGTTTGAGCTGGGTGAGGCTAGGCTATTAGGTACAGACTTAGTTCAGGATTCTTTGAAAAAGGTTAAATTGATTCAGGATCGGCTTCGCACAACCCAATCTAGACAGAAGAGTTATGCAGATCGGAAGGTTTGTGATGTTGTATTCGTGGTTGGGGAGCGGGTCTTGCTTCGGGTTTCGCCCATGAAGGGTGTTATGAGGTTCGGGAAGAAGGGCAAGTTGAGCCCTAGGTATATCGGACCTTTTGAGATTCTTAAGATGATTGGAGAGGTGGCCTACAAGCTTGCACTGCCATCTAGCCTAGCTGCAGTTCATCCAGTATTCCATGTTTCTATGCTCCGGAAGTACCACGGTGATTCGTCTCATGTGTTGGATTTTAGCTCAGTCTAGTTGGACAATGATTTGTCTTATGTTGAGGTGTCGGTGGCCATTTTGGACAGGTAGGTACGAAAACTGAGGTCGAACAACATTGCTTCAGTGAAGGTTCAATGGAGGGGTCAACCAGTCGATGAGGCGACTTGGGAGACCGAACATGATATGTGTAGCCGTTACCCTCATCTTTTCACTACTTCAGGTATATCTCTATACTCGTTAGAGGACGAACGTTTGTTTTAAGAGGGGGAGGATATAACGATCCGGCCAGTCGTTTTGAATATTATAGCCCCGATCCCCTATTTATTGCCTCCCATGTGTTATATTGTGGTTATGTGATTCGGGGTATTTGGTTTTGATTTCGGGTGAGTTTCGGAGTGAAATGGCACACGTAGTCCCTAAGTTGGAGGTTTAAGTTGAAGGAGTTGACCGTAGTTTGACTTATGTGTAGACGACTCCGTAATTGAGTTTTGACGGTTCGAATAGCTCCGTATAGTGATTTTAGACTTAGGAGCGAGCCCGGATTGACTTTTTGAGTTGATTTTTTGTTTCTTTGTAAAGATCGTCACTTTGTTGTTCGAAATAGTTTTCTATAGTTTATATTTATGGTGTGAAGTTGTTTTGGCTAGATTCGAGCCGTTCGGAATTGGATAATCGAGGGAATGGCCTATTAGTAGATTGAGTTAGTGTGTTTTGAGGTAAATGTCTTGCCTAATTTTGTGTGGGAGAATTACTCCTTAGGATTAGTGTTATTTTGTGATAATTGTGATGTGTGAAAGCCGTGTACGCAAGGTGACGAGTGTTGGAAAGTGATTTTGGTGTACAGTCTATGTAGAGAAGGGCAAGGCTGAACCTATTCCTAATTCTAATTGGATTCTTATTTAGAAGTTACCCTTTTCAAATTAAAAAATATCAAATTTTTAAATGGCTGAGTTTTGTTTTTAGTCATAAAAGATTACTGATTTGCAAAAAATGATACACTGGGCACCAAGGGTGGCTGATGTTACATGATTAGCTACTACTGAACTATGATCCATAGTTGGATCAGTACTAAAACTACTTACTACTGCAAAACTAGGATTCATAGATCAGGATCATGACAAAAACCATCTGTAGTACTATATGAAGGAGTGACAGAGATCCTGTTTCAGGATGAATTTACAACTGGGGGATTAGGGGGTGTATCAAAAACGCAAGAGTTGACAAGTCTTCGTCTCTCCACTCCTGCTTTGTCCGACTGGAAGTCATTGTAGACAAAAGACGGTGTTGTATCAAAAAGTTGTAGACTGTTGTTACATGATAACTTTGTACCATATTTCGCTAGGCCAGGAGTTTTTAATGAATCAATATAGACTATATTTTAGGTTTCTATCCTGTTATATAAACTAGTCTACGTGCACTTCAATGATGATTAAGTACAAAATTTGTATCTCAAACGATAACATTTTAAGTTTTTATCTTATAAAAATTATTAGTAAAGATACAAAGTGTGTTTTGGAATGTTTGTCGTTTTAATGTGAAATTGGAAAATTTAAATAAAAACTAATAACTTTGAAAAGAGATTTATTTGCTTTTATTATGTCAATATACAAGAAAATAAAAAATAATCGAAAAGTTATCACATTCCTAATTTCGCAATACAAGAAAAAATAGGTTCTTTAAATAATTAAAAAATATCAAATTAAACAATGAATAACAGAAAATAATGAAAATTTTAAGAACAATTATAATTTTAATTTTATCCTACATAAAATATACTTTTAAATAATAAAAATGTCGACCAATATTTCACTTAAAACTTTGTGCTATTATGATAGAAAAGATAGATAAATAGATTTAAGTCACATATAAGTATATCCTCCCAAAATTAAAATCACTGCTAAGTGCTAACTTATATCCTCCCAAAATTAAAATCATTGCTAACTTTTTCGGGGAACGATAGATAGATGATAAGAACAAATATCATTAAAAATCATGAAAAAACTTATGTGGGGATGGATTTAAATTTCTTCGAGACATTTGCATCTTGCAATACCTATTCTCCTGAGAGATGGTGGAGCTTTAGGACTTGGAATACCTTGTTGAAAGAGTTTCTAATGCTAAGTATTACAAGATGAAACATCCAGCTGTTACAAAATAATGGTCCTGTGGACAACCCCGTACCTGGAAAAGACTTATGGATATCAAAGACGATGGCGCTGAGAATTGCATTCTGTGGAAGATTGAAACGGGTGATGCATCCTTTTGGTCGAATAGTTGGTTTGGTAGAGGTCCTCTTGCCAAGGTGATATATCCAATTTACGAGAGCTTCCAGGTAGGGGCGTACGCAGAAATTTTTGCAAGCAATGTCAAAATATATACAAGTACAAAAATAATAACTTCAATTATTATACTTCTAGACAAGAAATATTCTCTTTCAAATATTTGCAGAAAAATGTGCTAGTTAAGGTTTGAATCTCTGACTTATTAGAGCAAAATAAAGCATATACCAATGCACCGAGAGACAATTTATATCAAGTGGTGTCATTGTTTCTTACTTATCTAGTTTCTCACAGTATTAATATATATATTTAGTAAAAAAATTCGACGAAGCGGTGTCGCGTGACACCGCTTCACTAAGAGTGCATCCGCCCCTGCCAGGCACACTAAAATTCATGAATTTCTGGTGGAGGGACATTGGAATACTGTTAAACTTTTCAATGTCTTTCTATGAACAGTGGTCCACACCATATAGGATATTGATATATATGTTGACATTGATGACTATCAGGTTGGCAAAAACCGAGGAAGCAAAGAAACAATTCCTTTGCAACTAAAATGACATGGGAAAAAAATTGTCCTTCAAGCTTTCTTTTTTGCATGTTAAGGGTGTTGTATGTCAGGATTTCCACAAATGACTTAATATAGAAATTTTGTGTTTAGAATATTCTGTAATGTACATAAAGAAGAAACCATCTTGCATCTATTCTGCCAAAAGCCAAATTGCAAAACAAATCTGGTCTTATTTTGGAAATTAGCATTGTGGGATTATAGTGAAACAATGGGACATTAGGCAAATGGTTATGAGCTTGTGGTTGTATAAACCAAAGAATATGATTCATGTTTCTCTTCTTCAGTGCCTACCAATAATGATCTCGTGGGAGATATATAGAAGAATAGGTATGGAGATATTGTTCATATGTTTGCCACGTTTATCATCCAACAAGTATGTAAATATTTAATTATCTTGCTAAATAGTCAATTTCACAAGGTGCAACTTCCTCACTCTTAGGATTGAGATGAGTATAGCTATGGAGAAAGTACAAGTTATCTCTAGCCAAATCTGTGAGGTGGAATAAACCTCAAGAAGATTATAAGGGTAACCTCGGGTTTTAGAGGTGGTAACGTTATTAGGGACAGTAAAGGTTATTTTATTTTAGCTTTTGCTGAACAATATGGCCTTTGTAGTAACAATGCAGCTGAGGCCAAAGCCACATTAAGTGGCATCATGGCTTGCAACAACTTATTAGCGAGGGCACCCACTACAAAAAATCGGGATTATTGCGGCGGTTAAATAACGACGGTTGGAAGGAACCGATTTTTTTTTATTTGCTAGGGTTCATGCATGTTTGGGAGTGTAGTGATTTTTATCAATTTCTACTAATGTTTTTATCTCTTCTTTCTATTAGTTTTTAGTCTATTTAATTTTTTGTTATTTTTCAGTTCAATTGGTTTGATATTTAGATTGTAGTCAAATACGTGCACTTAATTTTGATATTTTTAGTTGTTGTTCAGTCTAATACTAACCTAAATTATTATATATGCGTTTGATAGGTAGCTGAAGTTATTGGGATTGACGTCGACAGTGAATAATTTGATAGGCATAGCTCTTATCGGTGTAAATTAACAAGGTTATATGAATTTTTTTGCACCACAATATTAATAGTTTTTTGTTTTCCTAGTTGATTTTATTTTCATTGTTGTCACTGCCTGATATTACTATTTTGCAGATTCTTCAAGCTATGAACAAACCTCTTATTCCTTCTATTTTACTTCCCTTGATTCAATTCCTCATCTTTTCACCCAATCGAATGCAGTAGTACATATCTTGAAATTGTGTTAATGGAATTAAGATCATACCTTGCAAGATTCTTAATTAAAAAGATTGAGAAACTTAGAAAGACTATGTAGCATTCAGTTCTTAATCTGAAGCAATGAACTTTGAAATCCATAGAGTTAGACAACAAATTATAATGAGTTCAATATTAAACTTGAAAGTTGAACCCATAGAGTTTGACAACAAAACTAAGAAAATATTAAATCCATTGCAGTATAATTCTATGCTCACAATACAACTTCATGTTCAGTGACTTTTTACTTAGGCCATCTACTGTAGTACATATTATGTATCAGCTACCTATATAAAGTACATTCTGACTGCTTCTATGAATTTGCCGTAGAAACCCTTATTATTAGCAGTAACTATCTTTTTCTGCATCATGATATTAACGTGATTCTTGAGCCATTCATGTCGAGCAAAGAAGTCGCCGGTGTCGGGACGTGTTTCTTCAATTACCGTATTGTTAACACCATGAATAAATGAAGGCTGCTGTTGACCATCAATTGTTCCAATAATAGTTGCAAGACTACTGGAGAATATGGAATTACCATATTGTTTGTACAACGACTTAAACGTACATCCTTTGGAAGCGTGAGCACCAACACAAAATAAAGAGAGAATTGCGAGAACAAAGAAGAAGTCTACTTTTGTTGCTGCAGCCATGTGTGTAATTAGAACGTACAAGTGATGGAATAAGGTGTTTTGGGAAGTGATTTTGGTGTACAGTATTTATAGAGAAGGGCAGGGGCTGAACCTATTCCTAATTCTAATTGGATTCTTATTTAGAAGTTAGTTACCCTTTTCAAATCTTTTCTCGAAATTTTCTAAATGACTGAGATTTTAATGAATTAATACAGACTATATTTTAGGTTTCTATCCTGTTATATAAACTAATGAATTAATACAGACTATATTAACGTAAATTTGTACCTCAAACGATAATATTTTAAGTTTTTATCTTATAAAAATTACTAGTAAAAATAGAAAGTGTGTTTTGGAATGTTTGTCGTTTTAATGTGAAATTGGAAAGTTTTAATAAAAAGCTGATAATTTTAAAAAAATGATTTATTTGCTTTTATTATGTCAATATACAAGAAAAACAAAAAAAAAAAAATTGAAAAGTTATCGCATTCCTAATTTCACAATACAAGAAAAAAAATAGGTTTAAGTAATTATAAATGTCAAATTAAACAACGAGTAACAGGAAATAATTCAAATTTTAAATTTATCCAACATAAAATACATTTTAGATGATAATAAAATTGTCAACCAATATTTCACTTGAAAACATGACTATGTAGGTGCAATGTAGTGTAGTGTGCTGTTTTTGTAAGCAAATATTTCCTTATAATAGTATTGATAGATAAATAGATTTAAGTCACAATTGTAACTAACCGAGTCAGTAAAATCTTTCTTGCCATAATCATATTTGATCCTTTTTATAATGGTAGAATACTCAACTAACTCCTAAACTTGACGCGATTTATTCAGTGTATTTTTTGTAATTAGCCTTTACTTCTTAGATGTTGATGTGACAAATAGAGTGAATGCACTTCTTATTTATCATGTGAAAGTGTAAAAGAATTGAAAATTTAACTTTCATATATGGTATTTCCCAACGTTAATTTGCCACATCATTATATACTACTACAACTTATTTATTTTAAATTGTGTATTTATTTTTTTTCCACCCAAGTATGTAAATACTCGACTGTAACTCCATTATTTTTAGCTAAATAAAAAAACGTTGAGTCGAGTGAAGTTCAAATTGTATTTTTTAGATGCAATAACCTATTTATTTCAACGATGTATCTTATTGTCATTCAAATATGTAAAAAATAAGAACAATTACACTGTATATCACGCGACCCAATCCTATAACCAAAACGAGCCCATATTTTAGAATTTACCTGTTGGGACGCATATTATACAAAATTATAATAAGTGTATAATATCGTATAATATTGTATATTAGGTGTGTAAATAGTATTATACAACGTTACTCTTTCTATACGCGATTTCTGTTCGACTTTGGTGTAGTGGTCTTTCTTTTGAAGTAAATTCCTCTTTCACATTTGCAATTAGAGGTAATTTTGCTTTTTTGTGTTGGTGAAATACTGGAGTACATTATTATACATTCCATATACATATTTATACAAAGTTATACGTTTTTATACATGTACAATATATGTGAACTTAAAACTGAAATTTTTTCTCACTTTTTCTTGAACAATCAATGTATAAAGTCAATTTTTTGTTGATTTTTTTTCCAAATTGCGAACTTGCAGTAATTTTTTTTCATTTTTTTTTTGGTTTCTACTAGTTAAAACTTGGGGAAGAAGAAAATTTAATTTTTTTTGAGTTGCATTATAGTTGGTTTGTATTGCTGTAGTTGCAATAGGAATGTATATGATCGATTTAAGCTGGTTGTGTGCAAAGAATAAAAGAGTACATATAAATATGTAAAGTTATATCCCGGCGATGATGTCATATTATGAGGGTTTCATGGGCTACGCGGATGAAAACTTAAAATGATGGCCATGAGGATGAAGAGCACCTACGTGGACTGTACTTTTCTGCAATTATCTCTAAAAAAATATGTCTGTAAATCTATAATTTTTAACCGAATAATTTACTTTAACAAAAATAATGGAGTTCTAACTATTTAAATTAGACCAAAACAGTACACTTAATTTAATTGAAGTTCAAATGTGTTCAGTTAAATAATAGGAGGACTGAAACTGTAATAATGTGATAACTCAGAGATCAAAACTACTATTTTTCGAACAAATAAAACGAAAGAAAGAAAGAAGGAAGCAAGAAAAATAAAGGAAAAAAGAAAAAGAAAAAAGAAAAGGGAACACTCCCTAGGGTTTAGAGGTTCTCACTTCCAAAACCCTAAGCTTTAGAAGGGCTTCAATTTCCTGGACGCAAAAAACCTTCTTTCTGGTGTAGTGAAAAGAAGAAGAAATAATAAAGCTTTAGCAGTGATTCAATAAAAGAGCTTCTTTCAAGTGTTGTGGAAAAAAGGGGAATGGGGATATTCGAACCGTTTAGAGCAATTGGATACATTACGACAAATGTTCCCTTCTCTGTACAGAGACTTGGCACTGAGACCTTCGTCACCGTTAGTGTCGGCAAAGCTTTCCAAGTTTACAACGTATGCCTTTTCTCCCTTCAACCTTGTCAAGTTCTATTTTTTTTTTTTTTGTGGGAAAAATTTAATCTTTTTTTCATTTTTGGAATCTGCAGTGCGCTAAACTCAATTTGGTCCTTGTTGGTAAGCAATTAATTTATTTGGTTGTGATTCTGCATAATTTCAGTATTTTCAGTTTTTCTCTAAGCAGTTTAATTCTTGAAATTTGTTAAATTTGAACTTTTGATTCTGTTAAAATTTTAAATTTTATGGGACCTTTTGGTTTTTGGGGGTTTTGGTTTGGGGGCGGGGGTGTTGAAGTGAGAAAGAACATTTCTTTTGGCTGGTAGGTGTAGGTTATGTGAGGTATTAGCTGTGGTTAAGGTTAAGTGAAGATTTTCTGGTAAATGATTTATGCCCTAAATAGGTCTCTTAAGTTACCCAGAGTAGGGTATCCATACCCGTATTTTACCCCTTAATACCAAACGAGGAGTCCCATTTCTGATGTCTGAGAATTACTGCGATGAACTTTGTCATTTTTTAATATCCTGTGGGCGATCTTAGAGTGAAATAAATTAATGAACTCTTGAATATCTTCAATAGTTGTAGGCTGCAAAGTACAAGGACATAGTGTTTTGAAGAAACTTGTAGTTTTTTTTTTCTTTTTGAAAAAGGGAGTGTGAAACAGTTAAATATGTTGTGAACCTAAGAAGCCAAGAAGGAACAGCGTAAGACAGAGGCAGATGATATGACAGCACACATGGATTTCGGAAAATAGTTAAAGTTGAGCATAGTTAGGATATGTATTATACTACACAATGTGTACCAATGAGTTGGGCTATCCATCAGAGTCTCAAAGTTCTGTTTGAATACCAGGCTAACCACTGCTGTTCTCACTGAATTCGCCCAATTTATCAAGCCACTTCTCTAGTAAAGGAATGGTTCAAGGCTGAGAAATAAGTAGATGAAATTTCAATAGATACTGAATGCATGACGGAATTATTATGCCAATTTTAGTTGTCAATTTTCATTCATATTCTGTTCTGGTTAACATACTGGGCTTTAGAGCAGATGTAGTTCTTATTATTTTTCTGCTAGCTATGTCACTTGATCATGCAAAGCAGTGCTTATATTTTCTAGTCCTCTATAACTTAAGAAAAAAAGTCATTACTTTAGAGAGCGTGCCATCGAGTACATCAGTGTCATACTGTTATGGCTTTAGGAGAAGACAGTTACTTTTCTTTGATGCTATCAGTTGGAACAGCCAGTCGTATTCACTTCTTTCTATTGTGGTTTTGGAGCTTATTGCATTATTTTCAATTTTATCCATATCTTGTCCTACGCTGCAGTAATATTCCTAATTTAGTCTAAACTTCCTTGAAGAGGTCACTGGCGGGAAATCTGGTTCTCTCGAAAAGATAAAATTTGGGACTACGTTTCTTAAGTTCCCAAAAACAAAACACATAAGTCACGTTTAACCTTTTGCAATCCCCTTTTGGGGATTCCAGAAAAGCTTCATTCGTTTAGATATTTAAATGAAGTTCCATTCTTTCTTCAGCAGTTTTACCATCTATTTGTTTTAAAAAAATTAATTATTCTGAGACGTTGTGCCTTTTTGGGCATCCCACGAACTGTAATTAATCTATAACTGTAGGATGGGAGAATTAATGTCAGTTATGTTGGACCTGAACTTTTCACTTCAGGTTTTCTTTATGGAGTTCGATGTAAAATTTGAAAAGGGATTTATAAGAGGGCTACAAAAATGGATACAAGTTTTAAGAGCAAATTGTCTTCAGAAGGAGATGTGATAGATTGATCTATAGCTGAAAGACTTACTTGATTTGAGGAGAAATCCTTTGGTTTCAATAGCAGCTAGGTCTAGAGGGAAGTTATGAGAATGATGTTCATGCATTACTTCCATAGGAAGTTTAGCATGGTTAATGATATCAGTTATGCATTACAGTGTTTTGCGGCTCTGGAGTTGGGGGAAGGTCAAATTTAGAGGAAGGTCAATTGACTAGTAGGTGGAAAAGGCATATGTAAGAAGATCATTTCAGTAAAATAAGGGAAACAATATCTTTATAAAAGGTATAATAAGAGAAACAATCAGCTGCTGACAAAAAGAGAGGAAACGATGAGCTCTCCTCTTCTAGAAACAATGATCAGTTGAATTTTACTCATTACTAGTAGTTTTAATACTAGATTGCAGCCCATACTAGTTAGCTATACTGCCATGTCCAGATTGTTGTCAACTAAAAATCAACTATGCCTCAATGCCAAAGTATTTGGGGTTGGCTGTATGAATCCTCTGTATCCATTCCACTGTACCTGAACCTTTTTGTTCCAACATCAAGTAATTTGTCTTTTCTAGGCAAATTGCTGGTTTCTAAAACTTTAGGTTTTCTCTGAATCTCTCACTTTATCCCTTTACTACGTTCGTACAAGTCTCAAACCCGAACACTTTGGCAAACATCTGGCCTAATATAAGTGGTGTTCAGTCTATTGTGTGGTGGAAACGAGTTGTTACTAATCTTTAAGGAGTTATTTAGTGTCGTTCTTAAAACTTTTTCCTGCACTTCCTTGACATACATATTTTAATTATTAAAGGTCCTCAATTGCCAAAGAAGATTCGAGCTCTCGCTTCTTATCGTGAATATACTTTTGCTGCCTATGGGAGTGATATTGCAGTTGTTAAGCGTGCTCATCAGGTTTGCTTTTTCCTCTGAATGTATTAATCTTGATTAGGCTTTGTTGGAAATAGCTCTTTTTCCCAAAACTGTGCATGTTACTCAATATTGTTGAGGAGCCTTAACAATTGAAGCATCCCCACTCAGACGATCTAGATGATTGATCTTATTGCCCTTGTATCAGTTTGAGAAGAATGCCTTCGAACTCTCCGAAATGTGTTGAAGATTACTTGGCCTTGTGTTGGGCATTATTGGTATAATGTTACTTCTGTCATTGCGTCGTTCACAAAAACCCATGATCTTTGGAAAGCTTTGCTATAAATGTGGATGGGCTTTAGCTTCCTATAATTTATTGATGATCTGTCAGTTTCTGGAGCAGGAGGATAGAAAGAGTTCGTCTGAGGCATCTGCCTCCAGGGGATATCTTCTTGAATAATCCCCTTTCCTGATCTCTCTTTCCTTTTTCCCTTCTTTTGCTGGATGAAAGTCAGGTTTTGTTTCAAATGGTGCAAGGATTGGGTCCTCCTGCTCCTATTACCAGTTACTTCGCTGTTTCTTTCTATTTCATAGATTATTAGCACATTTTTGTCTTCTCCTTTATCCTTGAAGTATTTCGGTTCAGATTATTATTTTGGGCTTACATTTGAAGTTCAGCATGAAATAAGGGGCCTTTTTATCCTTTTCTGGTGCAATGATTCGCTATTCTTTGGTCAGGTGGCTACTTGGAGTGGCCATAGTGCTAAGGTCAATCAGCTGCTTCTTTTTGGTGAACACGTCCTAAGTGTTGATGTTGAAGGCAATATTTTCATATGGCAGTTTAAAGGTATAGACAAGAATCCTGCTCCGATCGGACACATAAAGCTAGATGATAAATTCTCTCCTAGCTGCATAATGCATCCAGACACTTATTTAAATAAGGTATGGCTTTTTTTTTTTTTTTGACTTTGAGTAACACAACAACTGAAGCATGTGTTGGTGACAGTAGTTAATGCAACCTCTCCCTCTCCTCCTGGAAACCCAAAATGAAAAAGCTAATGTAAAACATGCTTCTTAAAGGAAGAAAAAAGGTAGTTCAACTAGTTTCTTTGTTCCTATATGTTTCACTGGACAGATTTTTCACATTAAGTGGCTTGCAAACAGGTTATGGTAGGAAGTCAAGAAGGTGCTTTGCAACTCTGGAATATAAGCACAAAGAAGAAAATTTATGAGTTCAAGGGATGGGGATCTTCTATTACTTGTTGTGTTTCATCTCCAGCACTAGATGTTATTGCTGTTGGATGTGCGGATGGAAAGATTCATGTTCATAACATTCGTTATGATGAAGAGATAGCTACATTTAGCCACTCTACTAGAGGTGCTGTTAATGCCTTGTCATTCAGCACTGATGGGCAGCCGCTTCTAGCTTCTGGAGGCTCATCTGGTGTTATAAGCATATGGAATCTTGAGAAGAGAAGGCTGCACTCTGTCATCAGGGAGGCCCATGACTCCTCCATAGTTTCACTTCAGTTCTTTGCTAATGAGCCTGTCCTCATGAGTTCATCCGCAGACAATTCAATGAAAATGTGGATCTTCGATACAAGTGATGGGGACCCTCGTTTACTACGGTTTAGAAGTGGTCACAGTGCTCCTCCTCTATGTATCAAGTTCTATGCAAATGGACGTCACATCTTGTCTGCTGGTCAAGATCGAGCGTTTCGTCTTTTTTCTGTTGTTCAGGATCAACAAAGTAGAGAACTTTCCCAGCGACATGTGTCTAAAAGAGCAAAGAAGCTTAAGTTGAAAGAGGAGGAGATAAAATTGAAGCCTGTTGTTGCATTTGATGTTGCTGAAATCAGGGAACGTGATTGGTGCAATGTGGTTACATGTCACATGGACACCCCACGGGCTTATGTATGGAGGCTTCAGAATTTTGTTCTCGGTGAGCATATCTTAACTCCATGCCCTGAAAATCCAACTCCAGTCAAGGCCTGTGCTATTAGTGCCTGTGGCAATTTTGCTGTACTAGGGACTGCCGGCGGTTGGATTGAGCGATTCAATCTTCAGTCAGGAATCAGCCGTGGCAATTATATTGATCTGTTGGAAGGTAAAAGTGCTGCTCACAATGGGGAAGTAATTGGCATAGCTTGTGATGCAACAAATACCATCGTGATAAGCGCTGGATACCATGGTGATGTAAAAGTTTGGGACTTCAAAGGACGTGATTTGAAATATAAATGGGAGGTTGGGTGTTCCTTAGTTAAGATTGTGTTCCACCGTTCTAATGGTCTTTTGGCTACTGTGGCAGATGACTTAGTTATCCGTCTATTTGATGTTATTGCACAGAGGATGGTTCGTAAATTTGAGGGTCACACTGACCGTATCACTGATATGTGTTTTAGCGAGGATGGGAAATGGCTTTTGACATCCAGTATGGATGGGACTCTCAGAATTTGGGATGTAATTTTAGCTAGGCAGATAGATGCAGTACAGGTTGATCTGTCTATCACTGCATTATCTTTATCGCCTAATATGGATATCTTGGCCACATCTCATGTTGACCAAAATGGCGTCTACCTGTGGGTCAATCAAGCGATGTTCTCTGGAACTGCCAGCTTTGCATCATACGGAAGTGGACAAGAAATAGTCAATGTTAAGATGCCGTCAGTTTCTTCTGCAAAAGATGGTGAAAACAATGATAACAAAACTATTGTTAAGCAATCGGAGTCCTCTGATACTTCCCAGTTTTTATATTCAGGTCATCAAATTCCAGATCTAGTCACTCTTTCACTATTGCCTAAGAGTCAATGGCAGAGCTTGATCAACCTGGACATAATAAAGGCCCGCAACAAACCCATTGAGCCTCCAAAGAAACCTGAAAGAGCACCTTTTTTCTTGCCTTCAATACCGTCTCTGTCCGGTGAGATATTATTTAAACCAAGCAAAGGTGCTAATGAGGAGAATAATACACAAAATACCGAATTGGAAAAGAACAGTAAGAAAACTGATCTTCCAGTATCCAAGTTCTTGCAAATTCTTCAGTCATGCGCGGAGAAAGAGAACTGTAAGCTCCTCTCCTTCTCTTTATATGTATCTACTTTCCTTGTTATTGGACAGACTCTGATGACACGTTTTTTGCCTTTGCAGTTGCAACATTCACTGATTATATCAAAAGCTTGTCGCCTTCAACATTGGATATGGAGCTCCGAATGCTTCAGATAATAGATGACGACGACGAGCAGGAGCCTGAGAAGAGACAAGAATTGCAATTTATTGAACTGCTAGTGGATTACTTTATTCACGAGGTTTCATACAGAAACAATTTTGAGTATATACAGGCTCTGGTTAGATTGTTTTTGAAGGTAAATTCCTGTGTTCACAAGCTGTCTAGTTTTTATTCTCATCTCGACATTGGTGAGATTGTCAAGCTTAGGTCTATAGAGTGTTCTGAGGATTCAACTACTGACATAAGCCTGACTGGAATTGGCTATTATCCCGCTTGGAATTTCTCTTTGATGTTTTCTGATTTTGACATTTTCATTTAACCCTCTCTTTTGTCCTGGCCAGATTCATGGTGAAACAATTCGGCGCCAATCAAAATTGCAGGATAAGGCAAGAAAGCTTTTAGAAGTTCAATCTGCAGTTTGGCAAAAAGTAGATAAATTGTTCCAAAGCGCCAGATGCATGGTCACATTTCTTAGCAACTCTCAATTTTGATTAATGTCAACATGACATCCTTTGGCTGTTGTAATGTAATTGCAATTTTGTTTTGTTTCAAGAGTTCATTTTGCCACTTCTGCTCATCTTTTCACTTTTGAATCCGCAATCCAAGTGCGGAAATGCTATCATGGCGTTGTGATTAACTTGTATCCGACTGAAGAAACAAGAGTTATCGACAGAAGGAGTGAGATGTAATTAAGTCAGAACAAATTTATGAGGAGGAAATAGATTACTTTTTGTTGGTGATACGTGCTAGTGCTATTTTTCTGTTTCTCAATGCCAGTATTCTTTTTTGCTTGCATAGGGGAATCTTGATACATATCGTTCTACCTCCTCCTCCTTGTTAAGTGATAACACCTTTTCATATACAAGACACATTTCCCTTCCATGTAACGCTCATGACAATAGCACCTGTTGGGATAACCAGTTAACAGTGGCGGACCCAGAATTTTGTGCAAGCGGGTTTAATCTTAGAAGTACATAACTTTAGTCGTAAAATAGTAGTTGTCAAGTGGGTTCAAATGAAATATTTATATAAAATTTATGCAGCTTTAATCTTAATTTATATATATATACAATATTATTTTTTGATGAAGCGGGTTCAGTTGAACCCGCTTGCCACCACGTGCGTCCGCCACTACCAGTTAGTACGATGAAATTCACCTCTTAATGTAAAAATATTCTGAACACGCTTGCCACCACGTGCGTCCGCCACTACCAGTTAGTACAATGAAAGTCACCTCTTAATGTAAAAATATTTTAGAAATGATACCCTGTAGGAATTTGGCTATTTCAATCCTTCTAGTGTAAGATTTTGTATTCCATTTTCTTCCGTTATACAAATCATAATCGACATCCTTTGATGACTATAGGATTCGTGTCCAATTTATAGTGATCTTAATTTGTTATTGGATACATTAAATTGAAAAACAAAATGGTAGTTGGAATGTATGTTTACCCGAAAAATAGATAAAGTTGAATTTGTACGTAGTTCTAAGGATATGTGGTATAACTTGATACAAATCATAGGAATAAATAGAAATATCAAATATGGATTGCAAAGAATGCAAAATAAACCAGGTTGGAAAGAAGATGATTTTTAGGACTAAGCACAATGAATCAATTAATGAAGCTTAAAAGAATAATCCTTGAATGTAAGAGAATATGGTGCTTGAATTACAATGTAAGCAAAAAACTGCCCTCTACAAAAATGTAGCCATCCTCTTTATAGTGGAGGATCCTACGTTAGATATAATTAAAAATATATAGTGGAGAACCCATGATAAATCAGCTTTTCCCTAATTTCCATCGAGATTCTCTCCCTTAGTGTGTTTGCAACGGCTCTTGTCTGTGAGCTCGAGCTCGATCGGCCTCGGTGCTGGTCGGTATTGCTTCTAGAACTCGATATGGACTCGGGATCAGGTGATGATTCGGACTCGGTCCCGGTTGACCTCTGCCCCTTAAGCTCAACCCATCTCGATATTACGAAGTCTTTCTTCGATCCATTATGTTTCGACCTCGATCAATCGTACGAATGCCGAAATCTATTTCGACCGTATACAGATAGTCCCCTCGTTTCTCGGGAAGGATGTGGTGAGAAACGATATGTTTTCTCAATGGCTCGATTGGATTATAAGCTGACGTTCACATTGGCCTCGATCATGACGCATATGATAGTTGTCCCGTCGATTTAGTTTTTCAAGGCATTTAATGCATGTCAGATGGTGGTCGGCCACCACTGATACTGAACCGCCATTGCTTTAATCTATAAATAGCCCTTCCTTTTACCATTTACCACTTTTACATCTTCAATCTTCCAAATTTCCCAAGTTCCTTTTCGTATCCTCTGAGTTTATTCGCAAATCTGTGATTCCTCTTTGCAAAAGCCCTTCTTCAAAATTACCAAATCTTTGTCACTTTCTTCTATTCTCGATCTTTAAATTCGAAAATGGCGAAAACATCACAAACCATTCCTCAGAAAGAGAAAGCTTCATCTTCATAGTCTGCCGCCGACGAAACACCAGTAGAGCCACGACCCGAGGAGTGCGTTCCTGGGGCGTGTGTTCTTACCTCTGATTTTAAGGTCGATAAAGGCTCATCGGTTCCCGGCCGATGTGAGCCAGTATCGAGGTACATGTGTTCGATAGCCGAGAGGCACCTCAAACAGCTAAAGAAAGATTGCAATTAGGAGAACAAAGAAATAATAATCCCTTCTTCCGACAAAGATATCACCACTTACGTGAAAAAGGTTTTAAGTGTGTATACTTACCCTTTCACGTTAGGTCCCCTCGACTCTGTTATTATTGACTTCTGCCGTCAATACCAAATAACCCTAGGCCAGGTCCATCATTCTTTTTGGCGGATCATTATTTTTATTCGATACTTTGTGAACAAAATCGAGGGGATGCCGTTTACTTTAATAAAATTTTCCATATGTAGGTGTGGGCAAAGATGCGGTTTTGAGGCCCTCGTTCGTCGAGGATGAGGCTTCGGCCTCTGTCCCAAATCCGGTGAATGATAATAAGAGGAAAAAAGCCTCTGTTCCTGAAGATCCAAAACCAAAGAAGCGGATGACTCGTAAGCCGAATAAGAATACCATTCCTTTGACCGTAGAATCAGTTCTGCGTCTAAGGGATGAAGACGAAGAAGAAAAAGAAAATAATGGGTCTGCACTGGCGGCCAGAACGAAGAAGACCACCGACGTTCCACAAGCAGCTGGATCGATGGTGGTTCATAAGGCTCCGCCTCGAACTGAGGATACATCGGAGAAAGATTCGGGCGGAGTCCCCGAGTTGTTGGAGATCGAAGATGCTTCCCATCGAAGCCAATAGATGAGGGATATGTCTGAAGGGGCTCTCCTCGAATCTCTTCGAACCGAAGAGAATGCTCCAAGTGATTCACTTGGGGCAGTAGTAATCGAAGACTCACCCACCTTCCCTGCTTTTTCCGCAGGGGCGATTCGGGAAGCCCAAGCTTTAGGGGCCCTCAAACTAGACATGCCTCATGATGGAGAGGATCCTTTTCGTGACTTGTTTACTGGTGTCGAGGATATTGCCGATACTAGTGATGCATCAGATCTTTTTCACGGGATGCAGCAGGCTTTGAATCAGGTAAGCCTTAAATTATTTTGTTGGTATTACATTTATGTTTGCTTTTCCTTTCTAACTTTGTTTCTTCTTTCTTTACAGGCCGTGACAGTTTAGCGAGAAGTATGTTCTCAGTCCCGAACCGAGCTGCATCGATACGAGGCCGACCTTCAACGGGTTACGGAGGAGAGGAACTCCCTAAAACTCCTCTTAGGGCAAATGGGAGAGGAAATAAAAGACCTCCGAGATGTGTTAGCCAAGGCTCACCAAGATCAGACTGATCTGTCCGAATAGGTAATAATACTTTTAAAAACCTATGGGCTCGATGACGGAACGCTGGCTAATTGTTCGATCTCACAGCTGCAGTAGAAAATTGAGATGATCAGAAAACTCCGTGAAGAAGTCGATGTGATAAAAGCGGAGTCTTTGAAATGCAAAGAAGTTATGGACTGCTTTGCTGCAGAGAAAGAAGATGCTCGAGCCCAATTATCATCGGCCGAAAACCAACTTCAAAAAATAAAGGAGAAAGGCTCGGTTCTAGCAAGAAGAATAGAGGAGCTCGAGGCTCGGTTGGCCTCTGAATTTGCCAAGGCCAAATCTGACGCCGAAAAGGCAAAGGCCGATGCGGATGCACTTGTGGCCGTCTATCGGGCCGATGCTAAAGCTGCCCAAGTCCAAGCAAGAGAGGCAGCCGAGACCGCCGATACTCGAGCACATTGGGTCGCTGAACTTGCTAAGTGCCGATCTCGGAGGGAGACCCTCGAGGAGATCCATGCTCGAGGTTTCGATCTCGCTGAAGAGATAAAAAGGGCTAAAGAACTCGAAGCTGATGATGAAGCCTTGGCTTCCGATGATGATGATGATGATAATGATGATGATGAGAGTAAGAGCGAGCCCGAGAATGGGGGGAGCCCGGTGGAGAAGAGACCGCTTCCAGAGATGACCAAGAAACTTAGCCCTTAGTTTCCACGTTGCAATCAATCATGTAAATAATCTTGTATATATAAAAATATCTTTTTCTTTTGCCGACTTGCTTCTGTTTTGTTTCTTGCCTTGTGAAGATTTTATTCATGTTTTCACAAGGATTTAGGCAATTTGATCGAATTTGGACTTTGTAGCCTTTATAACCGAGTGAGCGCTTACTCAAAATTGAAATAAGGTAGTTCATAGGCTTAGTAGTCGAGTTGAGTGATTGCTCAAACTTGAGATGATGTAGCCCTTAGGTTTATTAGTTGAGTGAGTGATTCAAATTCGACGTAATACAGCCCGTAGGCATAATAGTCGAGTGATTGTTTCGAACTCAAAGTAATATAGCCTGTAGGCGTAATGATCGAGTGACTATTTCAAACTCGAAGTAATATATCCCGTAGGCGTAATGGTCGAGTGACTGTTTCGAACTCGAAGTAATATAGCCCGTAGGCGTAATGGTCGAGTGAGTGCTTGCTCGAACTTGAAATAAAAGTAGCCCCTAGGCTTATTAGTCGAGTGAATGTTTCTAACTCGAAGTAATATATCCCGTAGGCTTAGTAGTCGAGTGAATGATTCGAACTCGAAGTAATGTAGCCCATAAGCATAATGGTCGAGTGAGTGTTTGCTAGAACTCGGAATAAGAGTAGCCCGTAGGCTTATTAGTCGAGTGAATGTTTCGAACTCTAAGTAATATAGCCTGTAGGCGTAATAGTCTAGTGAATGATTCGAACTCGAATTAATGTAGCCCGTAGGTGTAATGGTCGAGTGAGTGTTTGCTCGAACTCGGAATAAGAGTAGCCCGTAGGCTTATTAGTCGAGTGAATATTTCGAACTCGAAGTAATGTAGCCCGTAGGCTTAATGGTCGAGTGAATGATTTGAACTCTAAGTAATGTAGCCCGTAGGCGTAATAGTCGAGTGAATGTTTTCGAACTCGAAGTAATGTAGCTCATAGGCTTAGTAGTCGAGTGAATGTTTCGAACTCGAAGTAATGTATCCCGTAGGTATAATGGTCGAGTGAATGAGTCGAACTCGAAGTAATGTAGCCCGTAGGCGTAATGGTCGAGTGAGTTCTTGCTCGAACTCGGAATAAGAGTAGCCCGTAGGCTTATTAGTCGAGTGAATGTTTCGAACTCGAAGTAATGTAGCCCGTAGGCCTAATAGTCGAGTGAGTGCTTGCTCGAACTCGGAGATTTATCTCAATCCTGTTTGCATAATAAATCTAGAAATAGAGGAATTTTTCTTGGATATAAGATATCGGTAAAGAAGAGAACTTTCTTTGCAAGTCATTATACATGTGTTCATGTTTTGCATCAGGGCTCGGGCCAACTACATGAGCATGGTTCGTTTTGACCATTTGGCTCTTACAACTTTTCCTATTGGAACCCTGTTTTTACGAAATAACTTTCTTGCATCGGAACTTGATATATTTGAGGGCTAATGCCCCCAGTATTCGAGGTCGATTGTAAAGAGGCCTCGTATACTGTCGAATTGTTTCTAAGTTTAGCACGATCATTGGTTGCCTCATTAAAAACCTTGCTGAAAAACCCATTTAGGATAAAACCGGTGTAAGGGAAAAAGAGTGCAACGCGTGCTTTTAGACCTAAGGCTTCATATTGAAGTATCCATCCTAGCTCCTGATCGGACTCCTGCAGGGGTTAGTTTCGAAATGTAAACGAATATGGGAGGGTCGTACCTTAGCAGTAGTATCGTTTTAGGACATTTTTGTAAACGAATATGTAAACCAATTGCTTGATAGTTGTTTGTTGTTTATAATACCGAGCTTGTATGATCCTTTTACGACATTTTTGAGAACCTGATACGGTCCTTCCCAGTTCGGTCCTAGTTTTCCTTCGTTTGGATTTCGGGTACTGAGGGTGACTTTCCTTAGAACTAAGTCCCCGGGTTTAAAATGGCGAAGCTTGGTTCTTCGATTATAGTATCTTTCGATTTGCTACTTTTGGGCGGCCAATTGGATGAGAGCAGCTTCTCATTTTTCATCCAATAATTCGAGGCTAGTGTTCATGGCCTCATTATTTGACTCTTCTATTGTATATCGAAACCTGGCACTGGGTTCCCCGACTTCGACTGAAATCAAGGATTCAGAGCCATATACTAAGGAGAAAGAGGTTGCCCCCGTACTAGATTTTGATGTTGTTCGATATGCCCAAAGGACTTCGGGTAGGATTTCTCTCTATTTTCCTTTAGCGTCGTTCAACCTCTTCTTTAGGTTTTGAATGATAGTTTTGTTCGTTGATTCGGCCTGTCCGTTCCCACTGGGGTGATACAGTGTTAATAATATCCTTTTTATTATGTGGTCTTCAAAGAATTTCGTCACTTTGCTGCCGACAAACTGTTTTCCATTGCCACACACTATTTCGGTGGGTATCCCGAATCGACATACGATATGATCCCAGATAAAGTCTATAACCTCTTTCTCTCTTACTTTCACGAACGCCTGTGCTTCAACCTATTTAGAGAAATAGTCAAGTCATAAATAAAATGAACTTAGCTTTACTTGGGGCCGATGGCAGAGGGCCGACGATATCCATTCCCCATTTCATGAATGGCCATGGCGATAAGACTGAGTGAAGTTGCTCTCCGCGCTGATGGATCATCGGTGCAAACCTTTGACATTTGTCACATTTTCGAACAAACTCCTTTGCATCTTTGCCCATATCGACCCAATAATACCCTGTCCTGATTATTTTTCAGACTAATGAATCGGCATCGGAGTGATTTTCACAAGTGCCCTCGTGCACCTCACGTAGGATGTAATCGGTATCTCCTGGACCTAAGCATACTGCCAATGGTCCATCGAATGTCCTTCAGTATAGCGTTCCATCTGCAGTTAATATGAATCGAGGAGCTTTGGTTCGTAGGGCCCTCGAATTTTTAGGGTCAGATGGGAGCTTTCCATTCTTTAAGTATTCAATATACTTATTCTTCCAATCCCAGTTTAAGCTCGTAGAATTTATCTCAGCATGACCTTCTTCGATCGCGGATCTCGAGAGTTGAACGACAGTCCCCGAGCTTATCTCGCCTTCCTCGACCGATGATCCCAAATTTGCAAGTGCATCAGCCTCACTGTTTTGCTCTCGTGGAACATGCTGTAAAGTCCATTCTTTGAAATGGTGCAAAGTGACCTACAGTTTGTCCAAATACCTTTGCATTCTATCTTCTCGAACTTCGAAGGTTTTGTTTACTTGATTTACCACCAGCAAAGAGTCACACTTGGCTTCAATGACTTCTGCTCCCAAGCTTTTATCTAGCTCGAGACCTGCAATCATGGCCTCATACTTGGCCTCGTTGTTAGTCAACCTAGTAGTTTTGATAGATTGCCTAATAATGTTACCCGTGGGTGGCTTTAAAATGATGCCTAGCCCGGAACCCTTCACGTTCGAAGCCCCATCCATAAAAAGGGTCCATACCCCCGATGACGTACCCGATTTCAATAAGAGTTCTTTTTCGACTTCGGGTACAAGGGTCAGCGTGAAATCGGCTACGAAGTCCGCTAAAATTTGAGACTTGATGGCCGTACAAGGTTGATATACGATATCGTACCTACTGAGTTCGACAGCCCATTTGGCCAATCGGCCTGATAGTTCGGGCTTGTGCAAAATATTACGAAGCGGGTAAGTGGTTAATACACATATGGGGTGACATTGAAAGTACGGTCTTAACTTTCTAGAGGTGCTTATCAGTGCAAGTGCCAATTTTTCTAGGTGCGGATATCTAGTTTCTGCTTCTCCTAAGGTTCGACTTACATAATAAACGGGAAATTGCGTACCTTGCTCTTCTCGAACTAGGACACCGCTTACCGCGATTTTCGATACTACCAAGTACAAGCAAAGTTTTTCATTTGTTTTTGGAGTATGAAGCAGTGGTGGGCTCGATAGATATCGTTTTAATTCCTCTAATGCCTATTGGCATTCAGGGGTCCAAGCGAAATCGTTCTTCTTTTTGAGTAGAGAGAAAAATTTGTGACTTCGATCTGACGACCTCGAAATGAATCGGCCTAAGGCTGCAATCTGTCCTGTTAGCCTCTGTATGAATTTTACGCTGTCCACAATGGCGATGTCTTCGATGGCCTTGATTTTATCGGGGTTAATACCGATCCCCTGATTTGACACCATGAAGTCGAGGAACTTGCCCGAACCGACCCCGAAAGCACATTTCTCTAGGTTGAGCTTCATGTTGTATTTCCTTAAAATCTCGAATGTTTCCTGCAAATAAGTCAAATGGTCCTCTGCGAGCAGGGACTTAAATAACATGTCATCAATATAAACTTCCATTGATTTACCTATTTGTTCCTCGAACATTTTATTTACTAGGCGTTGGTAAGTAACTCGTGCATTTTTTAGCCCGAAGGGCATCATATTATAACAATATGTTCCATACTTGGTGACAAATGAAGTCTTTTCCTGGTCTTCTGGGTTCATTTTGATTTGATTATACCTGGAATAGGCATCGAGAAAAGTAAGGATCTCGTGGCCGGCTGTGGCATCGATCATGCAATCGATGTTGGGTAGTGGAAAGGAATCTTTGGGGCATGCTTTGTTCAAATCCTTATAATCTACACACATTCTAAGTTTGTTCCTTTTTTAGGCACTTCAACTACATTGGCTAACCATTGAGGATATCTCACTTCCTGAATGGACCCTATTTTGAGAAGTTTGGTTACCTCGTCCTTTATGAATATGTGCTTTACCTCAGACTGGGGTCTTCTATTTTGCTTCACCGGTCTTAACCTAGGGTCCAAGCTTAGCCGATGCGTCATTATATCCGGTGGGATCCCTATTATATCTAAATGGGACCAGGCAAAGCAATCTACGTTATCAATAAGAAATTGAATAAGTTTTTTCCTAAGTTCGGGGGTCAACCCCGTTCCCAGCTATACCTTCCGTTCGGGCCAGTGCTCGATTAGTGTGACTTGCTCCAATTCCTCAATCGTTGATTTGGTAGCGTTGGAATCATTGCAAACCACGAAGGATCGAGGGATCCTTTGATCATCATCTTTATCGATCTTTTGATTATCTGGTCGGGTTAAAGCTGATGTCTGTGATTGCTATTTGGTATCTCGTTCCCCTTTTGAGCTCGATCCCTTTATTGGCGAAGGCAAGGATATTGGATTCGCTTCCTCGACGATAAACATTTCTCTTGCGGCCGGTTGTTCTCCATACACTGTTTTGACTCCCCTTGATGTTGGGAATTTAAGGACCTGGTGTAGGGTCGAAGGTACAACTCTCATGTTATGGATCCATGGCCTTCCAAAAAGGATGTTGTGCCTCATGTCGCCTTCGATTACGTGGAACTTCGTTTCCTAGATGGTCCCGGCCACGTTTATCGGTATAATTATCTCGCCTTTGGTAGTTTCACGTGCCATATTGAATCCGTTTAGAACCAGGGTTGCAGGTACAACTTGGTCTTGTAGACCGAGCTGTTCTACGACCTTCAATCTAATGATGTTGGACGAGTTACCCGGATCAATTAACACACACTTAACTTTAGTTTTATTCATAAGTATGGATATTACCTGTGCATCGTTATGAGGTTGTATGACTCCTTCTGCATCTTCATCATTGAAGGACAAAGTTCCTATGGGTGCGTAATCCCGAGTTCGAGATCGCTTTTCTCTCACAATCGATGTCTTAGTGCGTTTAAGCACCGGTCCTTGAGGGGTATCGGCGCCGCCGATGATCATGTGAACGAAGTGCTGTGGTTCTTCTTGTTCGTTTTTCTTGCCGAAAGCCCTGTTTTTAAAATGGTTCTTCGCCCTATCGCTTAAAAATTCTCGAAGGTGCCCTTTGTTGAATAACCGGGCTACCTCCTCTCTTAGTTGCCTGCAATCTTCCGTTCTGTGGCCATGGGTGCCATGATATTCGCACATTTGATTGGGATTCCTCTAGGTAGGATCGGTCTGCACGGGTCGAGGCCATTTAGTGTCTTTGATGCGTCCGATAGCCGACACGATGGCGGATGCATCAATGCTAAAGTTATACTCCGATAACCGAGGCGCTTCCTTAGATCCGGCAGGCCTGTCGAACCTACTTCTCTTCACCAGCCTCCGGGACCCTTGACCTCGATCACTTCTTTTGTTATTTTGTCTCGGGTTATGTCTCGATTCACCGATTTTGTGGTTTTCGTTATACAGTCGGCATCGATCCCTGATCGGACCTTGTTCTCGATTAATATCCCTTTGAGCAGCGGGTTCAGACCCCAATTGATCATATTCGACCCTAATTTTTGATTGGTACCGATTGTGCATGTCGGCCCATGTGATGGCTGGGTATTCGATCAGGTTATGCTTCAACTGCCGTGAAGCCGTCGAACTTCGTTCATTCAAATCTTGAGTGAAATCCTGAACAGCCCAATCGTTTGTGACTGGTGGCAGATCCATTCGTTCCATTTGAAAACGAGATACGAACTCCCTCAGCATCTCGTTATCCTTTTGTCTTACCTTGAAAAGGTCTGATTTCCTTGTTGCGACTTTTATGGCGCCGACGTGTGCTTTTACAAAAGAATCTGCTAACATGGCAAACGAGTCGATGGAATTCGGTGGTTGTGATACCAAATCATTGCTCCATTCGAGAGGGTCTTTCCGAATTTTTTTAACAACACAGATTCGATTTCATCGTCTTCTAAATAATTGCCCTTGATGGCACTCGTGCAAGAAGTAACGTGTTCGTTGGGGTCGGTCGTTCCGTTATATTTGGGAATTTCGGGTATACGAAATTTTTTGGGGATTGGTTTTGGGGTTGCACTCGAGGGAAAAGGTTTTTTCATGAATTTTTTGGAATCCAACCCTTTTATCATTGGTGGAGCTCCCGGGATCCGATCGACCCTGGAGTTATATGTTTATACTTTTTTATTGTTGGCTTCGACTCGCTTTGTGAGCTCCTCGAGTCTTTTAGCAATTTCGGGAGTAGTCCCCGATTCTGGCTCATTTGACCTCACTATGGGTGGCTCCGTTCTGTGGGCAATTTCTCGAGGTGGACTGGGCTCCAGCCTGCTCGGTAGCTGGGTTTGGCTCTGCAACTGAGCTATTGCTGCTTGTTGAGCTTGCAACATTTCGAAAATCATACGCAAGCTGACGCCGTTTTTCTCGACGTTATGGGTATCTCGAGCTGTAGACCGAGTGCCACCATGAATGCTATTTTCAGGTTCAGAATGTAGGTTCTCCTCAATGGCCACATGCGAATTGATGTCCATCGGCACTTCGATTCGAGCTCTAACGGCGTTGACAAGTGGCCTTTTGATACTGGGTGTCAAGTTGTTTTTCTCATCTTGAAGACCAGCTTCGTTGTCGATAGGTGAGGCCATTTGATTGGTAGTTAGTCGTTGCTAATCCGAAATCCAAGATACTTTCGGAAACAAGCGCAAAACGGTGTGTGTTTGCAGATTCGTATCAAATAACCACTGTTATCCTTAGCCCCACGGTGGGCGCCAAACTGTTTACCCGAAAAACGGATAGAATTGAATTTGTACGTAGTTCTAAGGATATGTGGTATAGCTTGATACAAATCATAGGGATAAATAGAAATATCAAATATGGATTGCAAAGAATGCAAAATAAACAAGGTTGGAAAGAAGATGATTTTTAGGACTAAGCACAATGAATCAATTAATGAAGCTTAAAAGAATAATCCTTGAATATAAGAGAATATGATGCTTGAATTGCAATGTAAGCAAAAAACTGCCCTCTACAGAAATATAGCCATCCTCTTTATAGTGGAGGATCCTACTTTAGATATAATTAAAAATACATAGTGGAGAACCCATGATAAATCAATTTTTTTCTAATTTCCGTCGAGATTCTCTCCCTTAGTGTGTTTGCAACGGCTCTTGTTTGTGTGCTCGAGCTCGATCGGCCTCGGTGCTGGTCGGTATTGCTTCTAGAACTCGATATGGACTCGGGATCAGGTGATGATTCAGACTCGGTCCCGGTTGGCCTTTGCCCCTTAAGCTCGAAATCATCTGATCATAGTTTGATTCGGACCCGAGCTCGATAATGACTTCGAACTCGGTGTTTGACCTATGCCCGAAATCTGAAGCTTGCTTGTACCATCTTCGAAACCCATCTCGATATTACGAAGTCTTTCTTCGATCCATTATGTTTCGACCTCGATCAATCGTACGATGGCCGAAATCTATTTCGACCATATACAATGTACTCGAACAAGCCAAATCACTAACTTGACATGATTAAAAGAAGGGGATAGAGAAGCATAACTCAGAGAAAGGGGATGCATACACATCATAACATTTCCCATAAACTAATACTTTCTAAGCCCTAGTCCTTTTAACCAGTTGCCAATTGGGTCTGGATCCCAAATAAACTCTGCGACATTATATTTGGCCTAATAATTCCAACTGAATTAGTCACATTCTCCACTTCTAAGCACATAGGCCCTTAGGAAATCAACTTCGACATTTAATATGGAGGAATACAACAAGGGGTTTATTCAGTAACACGTTGAAATAAGACAATCTGGATTTGCTACGTAACTTTAGGACAAAGCTTAAGAAGGAAAATAGAAAAGAAACTAACTATAAATATAAACTCACGTTACGTTTTTCATGTTTTAGATCCAATTTTGTAGCATATAGATAATTTAGGTATCTCTCAAGTCTATTTTCTTTCCAAGGAATTTATATCTAGTCCATTTTTTTCGTACTTCTTTATGGTTTTTGTTAACATAGTTGCTATTCACCCTAACACTTTTGATTTTTTTTTTCTCGAATTTTTAACAATACCTTAGGTACAAATAATGCACATTTTAGACATCATTTTAAGGAGCTAAGAATATCCAAAAATAGCTTGTAGACCTTAGTGACAGGAAAAATAATAGGTCCCAAAAATATTGTGATGGAATAATGCATCATATTTTCCTTACAAAATTTGCTTTTATGAAAATGTAACAGTTATTTTCCGGATCTAACGATGTAATCAAGGCATCTTTGGTAGATTTACAACTTAAATGGATAGTAGAAAATATTATGAAGGTAATGAATCAAAATTATTATTTCGTATATCAGTTAAGCGAGAATACAAAAGACATTTATATAAAAGAAAAGGAAAAATGAATTTCTTGATTGCAAAGGTCCAAAAAAAAAGTTTACTTTTGGTGGAAGAAATTAATTTAACCTTATGAAAATATTATTACACTTTTTTGATTCTTTTTCCTACCCGGATACACAAATGCATGAAAAGTTGATTCCTAATCGTTTTGTTTTGTTGTTTCCTAATTAGAATAAGATTAGAAGTAGGAATAAATATTATAAATAAGTGCAAAACCATTGAGAGACACTACCCAGAATTAACTTAGCAATTCCTTTCTCTTTGTCTCTAAGCAATTTCTCTTTTTTTTTTTTTTTTTTTTGGTGTAATGGATATTGAATCAATGTTTCTAAACCGTTTTGGCATAGAAAAAAACTCGATGATATCTTTGAGTTGATTCAAGCAGCTATAACAGTGAGTAAAATAGAAGTACCCTACTGAGTTTAAGAAGCACAAATAATATAATGAAGTGGTTGATGAATCCGGAAATATCAGAGTATGAATCTCATCCATTGAAGTGGAGCTCATAGAATCTCATCATTTAACATCACCTAATAATATTATTATTTATATTGTTAAGACTTAATTCAAGCTAATAAGATATTAGCCATGTATTTGCAATATATTACCGTGGATCTTATTGTAAAAATTTTGTTTACCAATATGAATTTTTGAGTTGTCTAATTCAAAATTCTAAATTTTTTGTACCGTCAAAAAGTCGATAGTCTTTCTTTCTTTTTATAAAAATTTTGTTCTTTTTTCTACAAACTTCAATATTATTATTTATTTAAATATTAATACTTTTTGGAGCCTCAAATTTTTGGGGCCTTAAAGCAAAGGCTTTACTAACATTCCCTTGAGCCACCCCTGGATGGAAGTGGAGCAGCTGGAAGCAATTGTTCAAGAGAAGATTCATATTTTTCAAGATTAAGAAAAACAAACCTAACTCTAGTGCGGCAACAAAAAAATAGAGTTTCAAGAAGATGGTCACGTTTCCAATACAAGAACATGAGTACAGTAACAATGATGTCAGACAGTTGCACGAGTGGTTTAAGGAAGATCAAGGTGTCCATCAAAAACACAAAAAGGTTGAGGAATTAGGAGATCAACTCAAAACAATTGGATGATGGTGATAAAAAAGGAACAAAATACACCATAATACCGAAAGAAACAACTAGACAATCACTACTACTGTTAATATGAAATCAGCAATAAATCAGTGTAACAGAGTTATGAGGAAGAGTGGCAAAAGTTTCAAGAAGATAGATATTGACGGTGACGCTCAAAGAAAGAACACGAGTACAGTAACAACAACTAAGAATTGCCCTACAAATTTAAGGAAGATGAACGAGAGACTACTACTGGAGTTTCGAGGAATGCGGCAATCATATGTGTGGAGTTGCTCCTCTTCATGACAAAAAGTCTTCTGGTGATTGTTCCCAGCAGAAGAGACCATTTCTATTTCTGACCATTTTCCAAAGGAGACAGTCGGGAATAAGCGATTTTCTAGTAGTGCCTGGTGATTACTACTATATTTGCACTTTTGGAAGGCATTGCCAAGTTGGTCAAATGCTAGCCATTAACGTCTTTTTGGCACCAGAATTCCGAGCACTCCAAGTCTTATCACATATGTGGTACCAGGCGCTTGTTTTCCCACGTCTGCACTACTACAAATTCGCTAAAAACCGACCAAAAATATCGACCAACGTTGGTCGGTTATGGCAAATTACCGACCAAAACGCGACCATTACGGTGTGGACGGTGTTTTGATGGTCGGAATGGCTTACCGACCAAAGTTGGTCGGAAATTACCGACCAACTTTGGTCGGTATATTAAAACGACCATCTGACAAGTTTAATTACTTACCGACCAACTTTGGTCGGAAACATATTTTATTAATTTAATTTTACCGACCAAAGTTGGTCGGTTTAACTAAATTATGTTTTTTTATTAATTATTAAAATTAAAAAAAACCGTCCAACTTTGGTCGGTAATTGAAAATATATATTTTTTAAAACTAATTAAAATTAAACATTACCGACCAACTATGGTCGGTAATCTCAACAATACAAGCAAAATACCGACCAAAGTTGGACGGTAGCCTTGAATTCTGGGAATTCAACGTTCATTAACCGACCAACTTTGGTCGGTATTTTGGAATAATTTATTTTTTTTAATTAAAAATCGACCAACGTTGGTCGGTTTTTCTGGGATTAATTTTGGCATAAAATGCCTGTTTTGGCAGCTAAACCACCTGCCAGCATACCAATACAACAACACAACAACAACAACAACAACACAACAACAACAACAACAAAAACACAACAACAACAACAACACAACAACAACAACAACAATAACACAACAACAACAACAACAACAAAAACACAACAACAACAACAGCAACACAACAACAACAACACAACAACAACAACAACAATAACAACAACACAACAACAACAACCAAAACATTCAATAAATACTTTAAAACTAACAAATTAAAGTTTAATTGAACATAAAAATCCAAAACCAAGTTAAAACTAATTACAACTAGTTCAAAACTGGTTCTATTTGTCTAGTTCAAAGTATATAAAAGTCAAGGGGTGTTTTGTACAACATCATCATCACCGTCTGATGAACTTTCATCTACAAGACGATATAGAGAACGGTCTTGTGGAGGACGGGAAGCACGATCACGGGGAGGACGGGAGGAACGATCACGAGCAGGGCGGGAGGAACGATCACGTAGAGGTCGACCCTCTGGAGATGACTCACGAGATCGGGGCAACAGAAAAGCTCCACTAGATAGGAGAGTTCTGATCTGAGCTTGCATGCCAAGGAATTGAGCATCTCTAAGCCTTTCTCTTTCCTTGGCCGCTTCTAGCTCTGATGTGAGCTTTGTCACTGTCTCCCGCATAGCGGAGAGGCTCTCCCTATTAAGTTGCTCGCCATGCGAGGAAGTCCCTATTCCTCGCATTCCACACTTATAGCGATGGAAGTTTTTAGTAGGAAGCCCGTATACCTTCCCCCATTTTGGACCGCCAACAGACTCCAACCATATTCTTTCAGCATCCTCGTCCGAAGGTTGGGTTGGCTCACCCGATTCACCAGCTGGATGACTACGGATGAATTCCTCCACGTTACTTTGGTAGCGACCCTATATTATTTTAAATTAAATCAGTATTTCAAGTTGTTTATAAAAGTAAATTATAATACTTAAATAAAATTGAAAGCTTACATATGCAGTCGAGGCCCGGTCCTCGACCCACCTATCTTGATCCCCCTCTTTCTTCTTCTTCACAACATGTGTCTCCTTGAATAGCTCATCATGACTCATTGGACGCCCATACTTCTTTTCCTGAAAACAAATTAATTTAGTTAATAAACAGAATAGATATACTTAGAAAAGTAAAATAATTTAAGCAATTACGTACCAATCTTCTTTTTATTATCCCTAGGCTGATCGCACCTCCAGTGTGCAAGGAGCCTCCCTTCTCGGATGCGCGAGCTTTCTTTCCTTTTTCGCTCCTCTCTAAGAACTCTGCGGTAAGCCATTGCCTTTGCAAATCATTCCACAAATTCTCAAGTAACCAGCCAAGCCTCTTGTTCTTCTTTCTAGCATCCGAGAAAGCATCCGCCAATCTCTTGCGAGCTTTATGATGAAAATTTGTAGCCACTTCCGCGCTATAGCAGTCTTCCCATACACACTTGCTCTGTATTTCAAAAGTTAAATATTAAATGGAAACATCATAAATATAAATTATTAAACTGTTTAAAAGAACATTTATACCTTAAATTAATTGAAAATTTGCTCCTTCAGTGAGAATGGGCAATCAGTCCAAGTCGCATAAGGGCCATCATAAAGCTTTCTGATGGCATTGGTGATTATCCTCGTAGTTTTATTACCCGGCCTGAACCTGTAATTTAACAATAAAAATACATTAATATCTTAGTAAAAATGTTACAAATCAATAGACGCAAAAATAATGAATAACACTTACCCATCACCCTCAGGGACTATGATGATCCTGCCATATCGATCATAATGCACTACCTCGTCATCACCATCCGAAGCATGTGTATCAGATGCATGTGAAGACGGTGTAGGCGGGTCAGAGCTAATGCCTCCCAGGCGAAGGCCTGCAATAGATGGAGTCGATGATGAAGATGGTTACGATCCCTGTGACTGCGACATAGCTGGATGCGACCCAAGTGGATGTGATACCGATGGCTGTGACCCGAGTGGCTGTGACCCGAGTGGCTGTGACATGGGTGGATGCGATCCATGTGGCTGTGATATGTAGGGATGTGATCCATGTGGATGTGATGCAGATGGCTGTGAGGCAGCTGGACTGTATGTCGGACGTATAGTCCTGTGGCCCTGTGATGGAAGACTGGGTGTCTGAATGAAGGTGTATGGCTCGTGATGCTGTGGCAGCTCAGTATAGCCGTGTGGTGGAGGATAAGACATAGGCATCTCTGAAAAAGGTGGACAAGAGGGAGTATTATTTTCTACCCTCCTCTTTCCCTTCCTACCCTTTTCTCGACCCCGAGAACTAGTAGGGTCATTGTTACCTTGACCCTTGCCTGCCATATGCATAATATAATACACATTTAGATTGAAACATATAAGAAACTAGCTATAAAACGAGAGTGGTTTAAAAAACCAACTTTTTAATCCTCATCGACGTATTGTTCCTCGTCCGAGAATTCTTCGTCCTCACTTGTTTGATCTTCATCAGTTGATTCCTCGTCCTCATTTTCTATAATTGTTACTTTATTTATATCAACTTCTTCCAATATGCGTTTAGGATGTTCCAAATCATTTTCTAACTGATCGTCCACTATTTGGTGAATATTGGAGATATCGTTTTGATATGCAACATCTAACACATTCTCGACTTCCACCCTACTTACATGCTTAGTTTTTATTACAACCCACCAATCGGACTTATTCCGCCGCAATGGATAAGGAGCATAATACACTTGCCTAACGTTATGTGCAATTATGAAAGGATCATAGCGATCATACTCCCTCGTATGATTAACCTCAATTATGTTGTATTGGTTGTGTACTCTTGTACCTCTTGTTGGATTTGGGTCAAACCACTTGCATCTAAAGAGTATCAATTTCTTATATGGCCAACCTGTATATTCTAGTTGTAATATTTCTTTGACCACACCATAATAATCAATATCTCCAACTTGGTTGCCATCACCACCTTGAACCCACACCCCGCTGTTGTTGCTATTTTTATTTTTAGAGCAATCCTCTGTATGAAACTTATAACCATTCACTACGTACTTAGACATTGTTGTGACCTGAAGCCCAGGTCCCCAAGATATATCTTTCAAAAATTGATTTACACCATTATTTGGATTATTTACCTACATAGAGTTAAAAAAAGTCATAAGTTAGCACAACTTATGAATCAATTTTTATACATTCACTACATATGTATATATATATACACTTACAAACTGTTTGAACCACGTATCAAATCTCGTATATACATCATCATAGCCAAATTGACCCACGAAGTGACTGTGACATATCAAATATTTTTAGTAGTTGCATCAATATATAGTCACAGTAAATTTTACATTTTGATAACTAATAAATCAATACTTACTTGAGAAATGGTACTACTTCGGGACAATTTAGCAACACATGAAGTGTAGCTGACTTATACTCCATATCACTCAAACTTCTCTTTCTAACATCCTTAGAACATCGGCCTGGTTGATTGAATATGGACATTGGTGGATATAATGGATCATTCACACATTCGACCGTGTGCCTATTGGGCCTATTCCTAGAACATGGCACGTTACTCTCAAAATAATAAGAACAAAAATGTGCAGTTTCCTTTGCAAGATAGGCTTCGCATATAGATCCTTCAATCTTATTCCTCTGCTTAACAAATTGTTTGCATTTGCCAATTGTCCTACATAATCTCATGTTAGCCAATAACATTCAAATAAAATAGAATAGTACATCAAACTTATAATATTACCTCTCAAAGGGATACATCCATCTGCATTGAACAGGCCCTCCAAGTCGTGCCTCGTGTACAAGGTGTATTGGAAGGTGTTCCATCACATCAAAGAAACCACATGGGAATATTTTTTCCATCTTACTAGAAATTACACGGATGTTCTGGTCCATCCGAAGTAGGTTTTCTTCCCTTAATGTGGTAGAACACAAGTCTTTGAAAAACAAACTAATCTCTGTGATGGGTTTCCAGATTCTTTCAGGCAAACCACAAAATGCAATAGGCACTAAGGTCTCCATGAAACATGGCAGTCATGACTTTTCAAATGGCTTAACTTCCCTACCTCCATATCTACTTTTTTCCCAAGATTCGACGCATAACCCTCAGGCATCTTTAATTTCGTAACCCAATCACAAATTTGTCGTCTTTCCTCCAAAGTGAATGTGTAACTTGCTTTGGGCTTGAACACCTTACCATTGTTTGCTGTCTGCAAGTATAATTCAAGCCGCCTGCAATATTCTTGAAGGTCCATTCTAGCCTTCGGGTTATCTTTTGTCTTACCTTTAACATCCATCACTGTGTTGAACAAATTATCAAAATAATTCTTCTCAATATGCATGACATCAAGGTTGTGTCGGAGAAGATTATCCTTCCAATAAGGCAACTCCCAAAATATACTCTGTTTCATCCAATTATGATTAACACCATATCCGGGGAATCTATAAGGTGGAGCCTCAGTAACTTTACTGAAGTTCTGGACCCTCTCCCAAATTTCCTCACCTGAAAGTATCGGAGGTGGAGAATCATATTCCACTTTATTCTTTTTGAATGCATTTTTCATCCTTCTAAACTCATGATCATCAGGCAAGAATTGACGGTGACAATCAAACCATGATTGCTTTCGGCCATGTTTCAAAGTGAATGCTTTACTATTTTCCATGCAGTAAGGACAAGCTAGCTTCCCAGCAGTCATCCACCTAGACAACATTTCATACACAGGAAAATTATTAATAGTCCACATTAAATTAGCACGCATATTAAAATTCTGCTTGGTTGATATGTCAAATGTTCCAACACCATCATACCACAATTGTTTTAGCTCATCAATCAAAGGTTGCAAATATACATCAATCAAACTTTTCGGATTACGTGGACCGGGGATAATACAATTTAAGAATATATGGACTAGTCATACAAAACTCAGGTGATAGATTATAAGGTGTAAGAAAGACAGGCCAACATGAATATGGTGTCGCAGATATAGAAAAAGGCGTGAAGCCATCGGCACACAGACCTAACCAAATGTTCCTTAGTTCACTACCAAAATTTGGATATGTCCTATCAAAGTGCTTCCAAGCTTCTCCATCTGAAGGATGACACATAACACCAGGTGGTCTTCTATTTTCAAAATGCCATCTCATATGAGGAGCAGAACTCATCGACGCATATAACCTCTTTAACCTAGGTATAAGAGGTAAATAATGCATTGCCTTGACAGCGACCATATTCCCGCTGGAAAGCCTCTTGAAACGAGGCTTTTCGCAAAATTTACAACTGTCTAAAGTTGCATCATCTTTATAATATAACATGCAACCATCTTCACAACAATCAATTCTCATTGACGAAAGTCCTAACTTAGAAACCAATCTCTTCGCCTTATAGAAATCACCAGGTAAGTTGATATTAGGGTCAACTAGTTCACTCATAAGGTCAATGAAACAGTCCATGGCTGCTTGAGAAATATTCCAATTAGATTTGATACTTAGTAATCTAACTGCAACAGACAGCTCAGAGTGAGGACTTCCTTCACGTAGTGGACGACTAGCTTCCTCTAACTGTTCATAAAAACGTTTTGCGTCATCATTAGGAGTTTGTTCAACATTTTCATTGGGCTCACCCCCAAAAGCATCCGCAACCATATCCTGAATTCTAGAATCAAGATTTGTATTCTCCACCGACCTACTACTTTCACCAACAACCATGTTATGAAATATCCCACGGCTACCATCGATCTCTCCATGATTAGTCCACACAAAGTAATTCTCTATAAACCCCTTCCTATAAAGATGAAGCTTAACTTCCTCCGATTTTTTAAACTTCATACAATCGCACCTGACACAAGGGCACCTAATTACTCCTTCACTTTGGTATGGTGGAAGTGACATTGCATGTCTAATAAAGTCATCAACCCCTTCTACAAAATCCTCCCGCAATCCCCGCCGATTAGGATAATTTCTATTGTACATCCAAGTACGATGTTCCATCTATACAAATAAAACAAGAATAAATTAATTTATTCTACAATTATAAATTAATTATATCTTTTTTAGTTAATTCAAGATAATTATTTTTTCCTAATTACACCAATTTATATCCTAAAAGTTCAATTCATATCCAAAAGGTCCAATTCATATCTTAAAAGTTCAAATCATATCCTAAAAGTTCAATTCACAAGAACAAATCCTAAAAACTAAAATTTCAATTCATATCCTACGAGTTTAAACATAAACTAACTAAACTAAAGAAATTCAACCCATACCCTAAAAGTTCAATTCACAAGAATAAATTAATTTATTCTACAATTATAAATTAATTATATCTTTTTTAGTTAATTCAAGATAATTATTTTTTTCTAATTACACCAATTTATATCCTAAAAGTTCAATTCATATCCAAAAGGTCCAATTCATATCTTAAAAGTTCAAATCATATCCTAAAAGTTCAATTCACAAGAACAAATCCTAAAAACTAAAATTTCAATTCATATCCTACGAGTTTAAACATAAACTAACTAAACTAAAGAAATTCAACCCATACCCTAAACTAAACTAATTCATAAATAATTGACTAATTAACAAAACTAATTAGTTAATAAAACTAATTAACAAAACTAATTAAAACAAGACCTAAACCCTAATCCTCAATAAAATGCAATGTTCAAATAATTAAAACACTAATCAATTGAAACTAATTCATAACTAATTAACAAAACCTGGAAATAATAAATAAATGGGTTGTAATTCAAACCTAGAATTTGTAGGAGATGGAGAAGGAGATCGAGGGGCGGCAGTGGCAGTGGCGACGGCGACGGCGACGGCGACGACGACGAGGGTGAGGGCTGGACGGCGAGGGGAGGCCTGGACGGTGAGGGGGAGGGGCTGGGAGAAGGAGAGAAGGGAAGGAAGAAGAGGGAATTTTTTTAGAGAAATGGGGGTTTCCCCCGTTTTTCACTTCTCTGATTTTAGAATTACCAACCAAAGTTGGTCGGTAATTTTGGTCGGTACATTAAGTGCTGACCGTTTGACCAAAAATCGACCAACTTTGGTCGGTTTTTTTTTTTTTAAAAAAATTTAAAATCTTTAACCGACCAACGTTGGTCGGTAATTTTAAATATAAATTCTTAAATATTATAAAATATTTAAGAATAATAAAATAATTATTAAAATTTAAAAAATTAGATCCAAATTACCGACCAACGTTGATCGGTAATCCAAAATTTTCTTGTCTGACCAGCTATTGACCAATTTACCGACCAACGTTGGTCGATATGTTGTTTAAAAAAAATGTAAATGTTTTTTTACCCAGTTTGCGTCCAACCTGGACGGTTTTTGGTCGCATTTTTTGACCGACCAACGTTGGTCGGAAATAGTTGGTCAGTTTTTAGCAGATTTTTAGTAGTGCTGCAGCTACCAGATCTTAAGGTTCCAAAACTCATAGTGGGAGCTCTCGGTGATACAATCTAGATAGCCATCGAGCACTTTGGATTCTAATCGAAAGCTACTTTCATAATGGGGTGGCGTGCAATTTGGTTAACAATTGGATACTACATTATACTTGATGGCTATACTTGTAATACTTAGCTCCCTAGTATAAATAGCCCTTAAGGCTCTTATTTTAGACTTAGCTTATTTTGATATTGAGATTATAAACTCCTTGAGTGAGTATTGTGGATGAATTTCATTGTTGATTGAAAATTATAAGGTAGCTTTTATGAGGATTCTTGTCCTTGAGGGTTATCCTATAGTTTAGGGTTGACTAGGAATTAAATTAAAGGGTATTTGTGTTTGATTTCAAGTGTTCTTCAATTTTTCTAATTAGTTATTTGCTAAATTCTATCTTTCTCGCTTTTTATTTATGTTCTTGTTATTTTTGCTTTCGCATTCATATCATCTTGGTATCAGAGCTTGGATTAGTGTGTGTTTTTACACACATTGTTTAGGATTTGATTATTCAAATATTTTTTTTGAGTTGTTCTTCAATGTTTGCAATGAATCTATCCAAATCTATTGTTGTTTGAGATTTTGATTGAAGAATTATTGTTGAATCTGATTGCGCACTTGAGTTCCAACATTTTTGTGGAGATACTTTCAGATTTGGGAATGAAAATCGAGCTAATCAAGTAGCCATTGTTGAATAAAGTGTGAGCTCAAACCGAACATTAGATCTCGAATTTGAGCATGATTATGAACCCAAATCAGTGGGGTTTTTGTTTGTTGAGCTACGATTTAAAGAATCCTAGCGGGAAAGTAAAGAAAATATGGCTCCAAATCATGGTAGCTATTGTTAAGATCTGAAGCTTGGAAGAAGAAACTTGAAAATGAGTTTCAAATTTTGGTGGTGATTTGAAGAAATTGATTATTGGGATTTGTTCTCAGAGATGTGGAGAACTTGTATATCAAATTTGGTGAAGTTTGGTGAAGATTTGAGATGTTTTTGGTAGGATTTGGGATTGAAAAATGAGGAATATGGAAGAACAATGCTAAAATTCAAGGTTTTGCAGAAATAGCCCAAATTTAACATTAACCACTTTGCATCTAGTAGCCACTTTTTACCCAACGACTAATTTGCGTCCAATAGCCACTTTTTGCCCAGTAACCACTTGCACCCAGGAACCAATTTTCTGCCCAATTTCAAATATAACCCTTTTCAGTTTGTTTTTTAACTTTCTTTTCTTGTTTACTCTAGCTAGTTTTCTTAAGTATTAGTTCATACTTAGTGATAATTTTGTTTTTGTTTGCTTTATTTTATTTTGTGCTAATTTTGTTTGTGCCTTTATTTTTGTTTTTAATTTCTTATTTTCATTGTTCTTTAGTTATTTTAGCTTATTGTTGAGTCACATAAACTTCATTCTCGTCCCAAAGTTAGAAGGTCCATTTGAAAGTACCTTGACTGAGTTTGATATCAACTTTGGATATTCATCCAAGAGTGAAAAAAGGCTTGAGTGGCGAGATCTTAGAGTGTGTGCCTAAAAGCCAAGTGCACAAAAGTAAAAATTTGAGTGCAATCTTTGAGGGATACACTAAGGCAGTGAATTGGAGATGTCCTTTTACTTTTAACATGGTTTTTGTTTGTTTGTAGGTACTATGTCTTTGAATATTGGAGATACTACAACTCCAACGGAGGGAGTCTCTAATGAGACCATTTTGGAGGCTTTACAAGCTTTAATTATGAAAGTTGATAACATGGAACAAGAGGTCAAGTCTCATGACAACCTTCTTAATCAATGGCAAGGCTTGTCACCTAATCCTAACCAAGGAGTGGGAACTAGTGCAACACAGCAAACTAGTTCAATCAATCACAAGCTAAACAAGCAAGAGTTGAGCAACAACTACAACCTCTTAGGCCACAACGACCACAAAATGACTTTGATGAGGATTTGGACTATGACGAGCAGTATGATGAACTGGTTAGAGTCCAACCAAGGAGAAATGAACAAGGTGGCTTTAGAAGAAGAGGTGGAAGGCATGGTAGGGAATATCAAGGTAGGAACATGGATGGTATTTATGATAATGATTATGATTATGGTGGAAATATTGGGAATGGAGAACATGGTAGAAGGTGGGGAGATAAAGAAGACTGGGGTCTTAACAACATCAATACTTCACTCCTACTTTCAAGGGAAGTAATGACCCCGAAGAATTTTTAGAATGGAAAATCCAAATGGAAAGGATGTTTGAGATTAACAATGTATCCGATGCAAATATGTTCAAATATGGCATTTCTAAACTTGTTGGTTATGCTTCTTCTTGGTGGGAGAAAGAGAAACGAGATAGAAATAGAAATAGAGATATTTCCATTGATTCTTGGTGGTCTCTTAGAGTGGTTATGAGATCAAGATTTGTGCCCGAAGAGTATATGAATAACTTGCTTACCAAATTTTATAACATGAAGTAAGGAAACAAGAATGTGGAGGCTTAATTTGATAAGTTGGAGACAACTAGTATTGGAGTCAATCTTGATACTAATAGAAGACTCATAATTTCTAGATTTTTGGCGGGGCTTAAGCATGAAATCTCTAGCTAAATGACTTTGCACAAATTTTCTACTGAGGCACTCCAAGGGGCTATCAAGCTTGAAAATAAACTCCAAGAAGAGAAGCAACTCAAAAAGAGCAAATCCAAAAGCTACAACACTTCATGTAAAAATAAGTCAAAAGTTGACTCCAAGTGCCAAAATGATAAAGGCAAACCAAAGGTGGAGGCTAAGGCTGGAGAGGTAACAATTCTAATACAAAATTCTAACTCTAATAGGTGCTTTAAATGTCAAGGTTATGATCATAAAATGAGTGAATGTCCTAATAGAAGAACCATAATTCTTATGGAGGAAGCCTATAAAAGAGAAGAAAGTAGAGAATTATGTGATGAAGATGAGGCCGAATGTGATGATGAAGTGGAATATGACACTCCTAATTTGCCTTTGTATGTTGTTAGGAGACTGTCGAGTATCCAAATGATGGAAGATATGAACCAAAGATAAAACTTGTTCCATAAAAGGTGTAAGATTAAAGATCAAGTGTGTTCTTTTATTATTGATAGTGATAATTGTGCTAATGTTGCTAATGCTTCTATAGCTGACAAGTTGAATTTGAAAACCCAAAGACATACTCGTCCTTGTAAACTTCAATGGCTTAATAAATGTGGTGAACTCAAAGTGACTAGACAAGTCTTGGTGAGTTTTAAAATTGGAAAGTATGTTGATGATATTCTTTGTGATGTGATTCCCATGCAAGTATGCTATTTATTATTGGGGAGGCCATGGCAATATGACAAGGGTGCTCTACATGATGGAAGGACTAATACGCATTCTTTTGAGGAAAATGGCAAGACGATAGTCCTTACTCCTTTGATTCCATTTCAAGTGAGTGAAGACTATAGGCATATGAAAGAATTGAGTAAGAGAGCCAAGAAAGAGGGGGAAAAAAGATTGAAGAGAAGAGTGAGAAGAAGGAAGAGAGAAAATAAGAGAGTTCAAGTGAGGAACATCCTTCTTATATTTCTTTCATGACTAATGCTTTTCTTGCTAGTTGTTTTGGCTTATTGTGTACATCCTTTGAAGAAAATTTCAGGTGGATGTCTTCAAAACAAAGCTCCAATTGAGGTGGCCGAATCCATCCTAGCCCAAAGTGAAGATTCTTTCATTTTTCAAGGAGGTAAAATAGAATCTTTAGAAGTACATCAAGGTATGATCGCTAAGCCTAACACTCTTTCTTCTTGTGATGAGCATAGTTATATTTCAAGTGTTAGTTTTGGTACATTTAGTGATTCTAATTATTCTTTGAATTGTGAAAATACACTAGATATAAATTCTAGTTGTTTTGATGGTTTGAATGACCTATTTGCTTATGAAGAAGTATTGATTGAGGTATATGAAAGCATAAAGGCTGCACCTTTATGTGATTTTGTAGAGTTTGATCCATTGATTCCTATTATTCATACTTTCTATTTTGAGGATCACTCTTTAATTACTGATGATTGCTTATTTGAAGGTGAATTGAGTGATAAAGTTTTAACCTTTAATCCTTTCGATTCTTTCTTATTTGATTATCAGATGGAATCTTTTGAGTTTGATTTGGATTTACTAATTAAGGGTTACATTTTTGAGAAGTCATTTGAGATTACTAATGAGATTGATTTGGAAGGTAAACTTTGTGAAAAGAAAGAAAGTTTTTTACTTGTGCATACTAGTGTCAAATTTCTGACTTTTCCCGCTCACGAGTTTAAAAGAGATAATAATTTGTTTTATTATACTAATGCCTTGAATTTTAAGCAAGTTGATAACTTTCTTGTGGATTGGTGTGATGAGTTTAAAAAAAGCATGCAAAATCTTTCTTGAATGATAATTTTGGTGAATCCAAGAGACTTGTTTTGTTTGAAAATATCGTTCTTATTCTTGATTTGTCATATCTACTTGAATTCAAGAATGGGTTATTTGTTTGGATTATGCTTATGCTTGGACTTGATAAATTTATGAAAGATAATATTTTTCTTGATGATTATTACATTGGGGCAAATTTGGTGTGGATTGAGGGTGTTTCATGATAATTCCCATAATTTTTGTTAGCTTTTATGTTTTATTTTGTCCATGGGTATCATTAGATTTTGGTTTGAATCCTAAGTGTGTCTTACTTGTTGGCTTGATTTCTTGGATTTACCATAAATTTATGAAAATATAGTTTCTTGTTGGTTTGAGGCACTTGTTAGTGTCGAAGTTGAAATGTTACTAATGTAAATTCCCTTTCTTTTGTTTAAAGGACTAAATTTGAGGACAAATTTCATTTAAGGGAGCTCTCCATGGTACAATTTAGATAGCCATCGAGCACTTTGGGTTCAAATCGGAAGTTACTTTCATAACGGGTTGGCGACATGTGCAATTTGGTCAATAATTGAATACTATATCTTTTATGGCTATACTTTTAATACTTAGCTCCCTAGTATGAATAGCCCTTAAGGCTCTTATTTTAGACTTAAATTATTTTAATATTGAGATTATTAACTCATTGAGCGAGTGTTTGTAGTGACTCGGTTGGTCGTTTTGAGTATTTTATCCCCGCTCTCCTATTTATTGCCTCCTCTATGTTCAATTGTGGTTATGTGACTTACCGAGGTGATTGATTTGATTTCGGGTGAGTTCGAAGTGAATTGGGACACTTAGTTCCAAGGTTGAAAGCTTCAGTTGAAAGAGTTGACCGGAGTTTGACTTTTATGTAGATGACTCCGAAATAAAGTTTTGATAGTTTCGATAGCTTCGTATGGTAATTTTTGACTTAGGCGTATGTTCGGATATTAATTTGGAGGTCTGTAGGTTGGTTTGAGATTTTTTAGCGAAAGTTGAAAAGTTGAAGGTTTAAAAAGTTGATAGGTTTGACCGAGGGTTGAATTTATTAATACCAAGCTCGGATTGTGATTCCAGGAGTTTGTATAGGTCCGTTGTGTCATTTGGGACTTGCATGCAAAATTTGAGCTCATTCGAAGTTGGTTTGGTATGATTCGACTTTAGTTTTAGAAGTTGAATGTTCATTGATTCAATAGGCTTGAATTGGGGTGCGATTCATAGATGTGATATTGTTTGATATGATTTAAGGTCTCTCAAGTAGGTTTGTGTTGTATTTTAGGACTTGATGGTATCTTTGGACGAGGTCCCGGGGACCTCGGGTGTGATTCGAATTGAAATCGGGTTCATTTTGGACATAGGATGATTGCTGAAGAACAACTGAGATATGGAGCAATAGCACCTGTGACGGCATGGCCGCAGGTGCGGCACTGCAGAAGCGGTCCAATAACCGTAGGTGCAAAATAGGTCTGGGTGCTGTGTCTGCATATGCGGAGGTCCTTGCGCAGGTGCGAATATCTTCTGCAGAAGCGGATTTATGTCAGTTGTCTCAGGACCGCAGGTGCAGTCGGCTTCCACAGAAGCGGAAGCGCAGGTGCGCGTTTTGTCTGCAGAAGCAAAATTCCCTGAGCCTTATTTGAAGCCGCAGATGTGGAGTCGCAGAAGCGACCGGTCGTCCGCAGGTGCGGAATACCTGGGCAGAAACAAAGGAGATCGAGGGTTTTGTTCTATTTTTCATATTTTGAGTAAGAGAGCTCGGTTTTGGACGATTTTAGAGGGGATGTTAAAGGATGGGATTAGGTAAGAGTTTGTCTCGGATTTGCTTATTATTCATGATTCCATCATTGTTTTTATTATTTAATTAGTGTTTTGAGTTGGAGAGCTTGGGAATTTCGTGAAAACTTTTCTAAACTATAAATTGAGGATTTGAAGGTCGATTTGAGGTCAGAATTGGATAATTTTTGTATGGTTGAACTCGTATCGCATGAGTATTATTTTATAAGTTTGGTCGGGTTCCGAGGTGTGGGCCAGGGGTTGACGTTTTGAGTTGACTTTTTGATTTTCTTTAAAATTACAACTTTATTATCCAGAATCGTTTTCTATGGTTTGTATTTTTGGTATTAAGGTATTTTGGCTAGATTTAAGCCGTCTTGAGTTGGATATTTGAGGAAAAGGCTTACTAGTGGGTTGATTTAGCTTGTTTGAGATACGTATCTTGTCTAACTTTGTATGGGGGAACTACCCCTTAGGACTTAGGTTGATTTGTGTTATTTGAATTATGTGAAAGACGTGTACATGAGGTGACGAGTGTATACACATGCTTATATGTGGTATTTTGACCGGTTTAGGCTCTTAGACTCTTTCATGCATTTAATTAGAGATTAAAATATCATGTTAGATCTTCCACTATTAAATTGCTCTTACATGCTTTAGTTGATGTTGTTATTACATACTCTATCCTTTATTGCTAAACATACTCTTATATGCCTTGATTGCCTTTGTTATCTCTCTTATTGTTATGATTCCTCCTTTGTTGTCAGGATATTCTTATTTGAAGTTGTTGATTACTGAGATATCTTTCCTTTTTGAGTAATTCTCACTCATTTTGTTAGTACTAATATTTTTTTTCGTATTGTGGTTGAGCCGTGGACTATATGTTATGGTAACTTCAATATTGTTGCTTTTGGCAAGTTGTGGCATATGGGCACTTGTGGTGCAAGTTGTTATTGTGTTATGATATTGATGCGCATGTGGCGGTATAAGGATATGGTTTAATATGCATGCGACGGCATAAGGTAGAAATTTATGTGTGTATTGCTAGTAAGGGAATTACTTGAAACCACGCGACGACATAAGGGGGCTAAAGTGCGTGTAGCTATTTCGGGAAAAAATATTTTCAAAAATATCTTAATGTAAGGCTCACGCGGCGGTATAAGAAAAGGTTATGATTTTGAATTGAGAAATATAGATACGAGGCGGTACATCACTTGTGATTCTTGTTGTTAATTATTTTGCCTTACTTGCATTTGTCGGTATTGATTACTTGTAATTCTTCCATGTGATCACTCCTTGTAGCCTTTTTTGCTTTAAATTCCGTGTTAACTTACATTATTGAACCGCTTTATAGTCATTTATTTCCTCATCTTTCATTATTCATTTATGCTATACCTTGTTCAGTTTCTCTTATTCTAGTAGGTGTCTTGAACTGACCTCGTCACTACTCTACAGAGGTTAGGCTTGATACTTACTTGGTACCGTTGTGGTGTACTCATACTACGCTTCTGCATATTTTTGTGCATATCTAGGTACTTCATCTTAGGCTAGACATCAGTGATTTGGCTATACATTTTGGAGACTTCAAGGTATAACTGCTTGGCGCTCGCAGGCCTCGGAGTCACCTTCAATCATTATTTTTACTGTTGTTTGTATTCTACTCAGACAATGTTGTATTAGAGGTTTTTAGATTATCTCTGTAGAGCTTATGACTCAGTTCTACCGATTTTGGGAATGTTGTTACAGATGTTCTGTTTTGGAGTTATTATGAGTTTTATTGAATTATCTTAGTATCTTAGTTGTTAATTCTGTTAAGCTATCAACGAATGTTAGGATTACCTAGTCTTAGAGACTATGTGCCATCACGACTACCTTAGGTAAGATTTTGGGGTCGTGACAAGTTGGTATCAGAACTCTAGGTTCATAGATGTTACGAGTCATAAGGAATTTTAGTAGAGTTTTGCGGATCGGTACGTAGAAGTTTGTACTTATCTTCGAGAGGCTACAAAACTCTTAGGAAAATTCCACTTCCTTGATTCCTTATCATGCGTATTTATTTATTTCAAAATCTGAGTTTTGTCTTTCTATTCTCTCACTGATGGTGAGGACACACACTACTAGTTACGATGATCAGACACCCACTCCCCCTACTAGAGTCGTGAGAGGCCGGGCCGGGGTAGAGGCCGAGGAAGGGAACATGGTGCAACCAGAGCACCCGCCCGGGCAGTGATTGAGGAGCCACCAGTAGCTCCGGTTGGGGGACAGACACCCGAGATGCCTGTTGTTGCCCCTGGACTTCAGGAGATGTTGACACAGTTCATGAGCATGTTCGGTACTCTATTTCAGGAGGGATTGATTCCCCTGGCACCAACTACATCTCTGGATGGGGGAGGAGCTCAGACTCCCGCAACCCACACTCCCGAGCAGTGGGCCCATGAAGATCAGGTCCCGAGGGTTATGCCACCAGAACTTGTTGTTCCGGTTCAACCTGAGGTCAGACCAGCAACATCTTAGGAGGAGCAAAGGAGACTTGAGAGGTTCAAGAAGTATTATACTCCTATTTTCAGTGGCACAGTTGCAGAGGATGCGTAGGGCTTTCTAGAGAAGTGCCACCATATTCTCTGCACCATGGTTATTGTGGAGGTGAGTGGAGTTGCTTTTACTATATTTCAGCTGTCAGGAGCAGCGTATCAGTGGTGGAAAGCTTGCGAGGAGGGTAGATCAGCTGATGCAGTCCCACTCACTTGGGCACAGGTTTCAGAGATATTTTTGAGAGAGTTCGTTCCCAGACCTTTCGGGATGCCTAGCGCATAGAGTTTGAGAACCTATGTGAGGGGTGTGTGTCAACTATCAGATTCAGTGAGTTATTCGGACATACACCTACCTTAGTTTCTATAGTCAGAGAGCGAGTCCGTAGATTCACCTAGTGGCTCAACTATGGTATTAGATTCAGTATGTCTCGAGAGTTGGAGACATACACTCCATATCAGCAGGTGTTAGAGATCTCATGGAGGTTGGAGGGCATGCAAGGCCGAGAGAGGGAGGACATAGAGGCCAAGAGGCCTCGAGGTACTGGGGGATTTGATGATGGCCACACTGCAACCACAACCCATCATGGTAGGGGATATGTGAGTCGACCAGTTTTTTCGGCACTTCCAGCTTCTAGAAGTGCTCCAGCTATTTCTAGGCCCCAGGTTTCCCACTATGCACAATCACTTTCTAGTGCACCTTCCACACGGGGTTCTTTCAGTGGTCAGTCCAGCCGACCTGACCAGGGTCGGTTTCAACAACCACGCCTACCGAGAGCTTGTTTTGAGTGTGACCATACCAGAAACATGGTGAGGTACTGTCCCAGACTTTGGAGGGGTGCACCTCCACAAACTACACAGGCTCCACATATTCCACATGGTCCACAGGGTTTTGCCGCTCCAGTTGCCGGCCCACGCGTTTATACCCAATTTTGCCCTCATATTTTTCAAATAATATATATACTTTCAAAATATTATTTTGCATCATTAATGAATTTACAAGGGTTATGTAAGTACTCTCTGTAATGTTTCATAATTGTTAAGGCTTTGAAATTGATTTTCTTGCATTTAAATTATTCAAATATTTATTAATCACCCCTTTAAATTATTGTGTGATGACTTAATCATCCAAAATTATTATTTGCATCCACATATATGTTTCATAATATTTTACTTGTTTTTATATAATTATATTTGTATTTTAAAGCGATTTTACATAATTTTATAATAATAGCCTATATTCTGTACATAATTGTATTTATTATATTATTTTTTGCTAAAATTGCATTTCTTATATTTTTATAATGTTTAGTTGTTATTTCAATCATTTTACTACGTGCATAATATTTTACTATTTATTAATTATTATTTTATAATTATTATTTTCTTAATTCCTTGTATTTAAAATCTATCCCAATCCCAAGCCAATTTTCGGACCAAATTAATGGCCCAAACAGCCCAAACCTTAGCCCAATCTGCCCTGGCCCAAACCAAACGACTTCTTTATTCCAATCCGATCGGGAACCGTTTATTCAACTCGCCCCACCTTTCTTTTAATCTTGGTTGTTGACCTCAAACGATCAACGACCCGAAATAAAATCCTTACTCTTCTTATATCCCCACCTTAAGCCCTAGAGACCATTTTCTTTTCCCAGTCTCCCTCACACGCTCTTATCTTCTACGAACCCTAGCTATCTTACCCCCCCCAAAAATCTCTCAGAATCCGGTAATACTATGGAGTCCTACGATCTTCTTACCTTATTTACACTACCCTGCTGCTACTCATACTCTCTTGATGTTACTTAGTACTCACCCTAATTTTGGCAAGTATCACCATTCCAGATCGGACCTGTTCAGCTTTGATCTTCAAGATTTGGACGATATCTCGTCCATATACACGGAAAAAGGGATTGATTCCCTACATCCACGGGTCGATTTTCAATTGTTGAACCCTAACTAGGGTTTGAAATTCAATTTCTTCCTTTGCCGGCTCTATTACCGATTGCATGCGATATTTTCTTTCATTATTTATGTTTAATCGATTGTTTTCCTTATTTTTTCATTCAATTTCAACACTATATAAACCCCTCCCCTAATTCCCCTAAATGGACTAGAATCACTGTTATTCTCTCACTCTCCTTCATTCTACTATTCTGAAATTTGAGACCTTGGCCGGCTGAAAGCCAAGGCAACCAGAATTCAATTGTTGCTCCTTCTCAGTGTGAGCACTGCCCGGGGTTCATTCAAGACCCTTGGGAACTATGACGCACTGCGATTCTAGGAGTCCCGCTGTTTATTGCTAGTTGATTTGCTACCGGAGCTTAATTTCCTTGTTCGTTTAATTTGCAACTGGTGAGTACCTTGACTCTTGCAATTTTATGCTTAGTTGTGGTCATGTCCTGGATACCATGCTTGTTCGAATTTTCTAAACCTATATGATTATAATATGTTGTTACCTTTGTTTGCAATCCTATCTGCCTTGAAGTTAGCTTATAGTCATGTATTCTCTAGCATATAAACTTGCCTAAATCCTGTGCTCGAATGTCTGCCCACTATGTATATTTTGACCATCTTGAACCTACTTAGTGTACTATGTTTATGCACACATGAGTTTCCTATGTATTTTGCTTGCCCATGTTCATGCACTGCTCTGAGTTATTGTATTAATACTCTTGGGATACTTATTCATGCCCAGTTTCTGCTCGACTGTATTTCTCTATGCTAAGCCATTCAGGCATAACTTGCTACTTGGTCATGTTTGTATAAATTTTGAACTCTGAACTCTTCAAGCAAGCATGCTACTCCACCATTTGCGAACCACAATCCTCATTGTAGTTTTTTGCTTTACTACCATCCTGTTCGGTAGACTCATGCCTGCTAATGCTAGGATTGCTCAGGTTTAATGCCTAGGGAATCTTTGATATTAATTTGTATTAAGTACTTGTTCACTGACTAGTTGTGGTATTGAGTTTGTGATACTGTTGACCCTAAGCTTATGTAATAGGTTTACTTAGTAGCATTTTTACTTGCCCTAAATTGGTCTGCAACTCTTAGTTATGCCGTGCCTTGAATACTTATGTTCTTCTTGAGAAGGCTGTTGTGGTATATACCCCAAAGGGGAGTCTATCGAGCATGTCATTATCATTTGTTAATATTCTTAGAACTAATCCCTATCCTTAACTCTTATGCTGAGTTTCTTGCTTTGTGGATTCATGTTTCCCATAACTAATCTGGTGCATCTTAAGAAGTCTATGCTTTGAACTTATTTGTTAGTTTGAAAGCCTCACTTATGTGCTCATTGTAAGGTCTTTGTACATGTGCGTCCTCTCACCTGTTAGATGTCACCCCTAAAGTGATACTTAAAAAATATTTCTGCGGATGATTGTAATAATAGAAATTCATGTGTCTTTGCCTGGGCTCTGAGCCATTTGAATGACATATTTTATGACCCCATGTTCCTATTATTTGTTAATGGGTATGCAAGACAATTATTTTTATGTTTGGGGCCTGGCTTATTGGGCCGTGTGTGTTATTTGATCTGAGCATTATTTAAATAAGCTTGCGAGCCTGGGTATTGGGCCTATTTGATATGCAAAAGTATGGTTGGTGAAGGCCCAGAAGGGCACTGCTGTGTTACTTTGTACTTGTGCTGGACCTGTAATAGCCCTATTAAGTTTGTATTTGTTTTATTATTCTAAACTGGGCCTGTAATAATTTGTAAACAAACAATTGGGTACATTAATGAATATGGGGGTTGGGGTATTCTAATACTTGCATGAATGGGTTAAAAACATGCCTATAGGGTCTATGTGTTCTATTTGCTATTATGTCCAACATGCTTTGTTTGTTTTGTTAGCTTGCGTTGTATACTTATTGGAATCACGCACACACTTAACATGTCAAAATATGTTACACTCATTTCCATATCTGCTATTCAACGCTCCTAGATAATAATGCAATACCTTTGCTAACCTAGATACCCTGGCTATAAGGTTTAATAGTTAATCAACTACTTCATGCTGCTTTTGTCTACCTCACTTAGATAGCATGCCTATAGGGATAAAGTATTATAAAATCAAGTCTAATTGTTAATTGTTAGAAATTCTGCCTATAGGGTATTTATTGACGCTACTAATCCTGTGTTTTCGAATGACCTCACTGCCTAATTATGCGACTACTAGAGATCATGTTTATAGGGTACTGTCACCTACCTAAGACGCATACCTATAAAATTATTGCTGGCAATTTAGAGTTCTGGGATTGTTTTGCATTACCTTATTACTCAAACGATTAGAAATCATATTTATAGGACTTGTAGCGCTCTAATTTGCCTATATGTTAGTCCAGAAATTACATCACTGTCTGTATAATACTAGAATTATATAGAAATCATGCCTACAAGACTTAAAGATTCTAATACGTCTTAATTCTGTCTACTGCCTAACCAAAAATCTGTTTGCGTGATTTCATGCTTATGTGTGGAGGTTAGCTTGAGTCTTTTATTTCTATTGTATGCAGTCCTATCTGTTTTGAATATCACCTAATTTTTATCATTTTTGAGCAACCTAAGTAAAGTCTAGAACCACCTGATAGTAGGTCCAAAGCCTCATGGACCATAGGCATGGGACGGGTAGTGCACGCATAGGGCACGACTTAGAATTTAATTAGAACGCCTTTAAGTAAACAACTTCAACATAGTAATCGGGTAGTGGGAGATGATAGTCTTTGCTAGCTGAATAATATGAGCAACCTCTACCTTAAGAGAGTTGCGAAGTATTATTTATGTTGCACGTGGTGATCCTTTAGGCTAAAAAACACAGGACCCCTCCTACTTTTTAATGCGTGTTATTTACACTTCGTCATACATCATTGATTAATATAGTTTGTACCTTTGTAGTTATTAAGACTTGTTCCGATTCTCATATGTTTTAATAAGACTCTACAACTTCTGAATTTCCCTTCTATTTATTTGATCACCTAGCCTAATTACACAATCCATACAGTCTAAAGTTAGGCTGGGACCCACAGTTGTGGACTTCGAAGAGTGCCTAACACCTTCTCTTTGAGGTAATTTAAGCCCTTACCTGATCTTTGGTGGCACTGACTAGTCAAATAGAGTTACTGCAAATAGGTGCCCTAACGCATCTTAAAAATTGTTAGGTTGCGAGTCTTCTCTTTCAATACCCATTTAAAAGAGTTGTCACATGTTGAAATCCGCTTTCGCGAGAAAACGGGGCGCGACAGCATGGCGACTCTGCTGGGGAAACTTAGTCTTTTACCATAATGAACTTGACTTATGTGGATTACTTTATTTTATTTATTTTAAACTGCTATTACATTAACATCCCTTTCCTTATTTACCTTTATTTGTTTTAAACTGCTATTACATGCACATCCCTTTCCTTATTCACCTTTATTTTCTTTAAACTGCTATGACATGCACATCCCTTCCCTTATTTGTTTTAAATTGCTATGACATGTACGACCTCTCTCAATCTCCTTCATCTTGTCTAAGACTACTACATTATGACTCTCTCATCCCTATTTCCCTGCCTGCTTCATTACGTTCTCACACATTTTCATGAGCTAAACTAACTTCTTTATTTTGTCTTTCTTTTCTTTTCTCTTCTTTTCATGTTCACTTCTGCTATTTTATTTACTGCTTTTACGTACTTTTATCATGAAAATACTTGGTAATGTGTCATTATTTCTGCATAAAGCATGCTCCGCATCATACTCCACTCATGCCAATTATCAACATAACGGCGCTTGATGAGTGTCCGCGCTTTCCTGAAATCACTCTTTTAAATCGAAAAGACTTATTTGAGGTAGACTAGTCGATCAACGGTGCAGTCGACGATCCCGTGCCTTTCCCTCTTAAGTTGTCCACTTGGGAGTACCATTCTAGACCCTTCTAGAAACCCTACTCCAATTTAAAATGTACATGCATCATGCTAAACCTAGTACGGGTTGAAGTGTTATTAACGTAACAACTCGCTAAGATAAACCTTGTCCAAAGCCCGACGGGATTTCCACAATCCCAATGGACACCATCATAATATTTGCATTACTTGGAGAAAAGGTACCAACATGTTGATCATTGTTGCATAAGTAGTCAAATCTGGAGGGGAAAAGGGCTAACCTTTGTTTGTTTACAAAAAATTGAAGCACGAAATCCCCAGATTCGGTATGGTCCAAAACATCCCACCTTTGCTACTTGACTAGTGGAAAGACCTTGCACCTTGTGACAAAAATCATATGAGGAGAATACTTGGTGACTTGCCATCTTTGATAAACATTCGACCAAATAGAGAGATGATCGAGGCCGTCACCATGTTATGGGACGAGAAAAGAGCTATTTTTCAATTTGGTAATATAGAAATGACTCCCCACATAGAATAAATAAGAGGTTTCACCAAGTTGCCATGGGATAGTCCGGGATTACTAGTACCAGAAAATCGCACTCCCCGCGGTTTCTTGAAATTGTTGGGTTTTAAGAAGAATGATGAACTTCTCTGTCTAAAGAAATCATACATTCCTTTTGAGTTTCTTTACAAGCGTTATGGTCATAGCACGTCGTATCATCTTCACCATGATGAACTAGCCATTACTTCCTTGGGATGGGTGCACCGCCGGGTTTATGTGTCCGTTGTTTGCTTCTTGGGGTTGTTGATATTTTTGATGAAAGGAGGAAGGATTCATACTCGCTTAGCCATAGTCACCAAGACCTTAATGGATGGCATCGAGGGACAAACTTACACTATCATTCCCATGATCTTAGCTGAGATGTACCGCGCTCTAGATCGGTGTAAGTAGTAATTCGGACACTTTGAGGGTTTTAATCTATTGCTACAAGTCTGGTTGCTGGAACACTTTCAAAGAGGAGAGTACCGACAAGAGCTTCTGCAAAGGACATTGAATGACTATATAGCCAACCTGTCACGACCCCAATTTTCCTCCGTAGGATATTGTGATGGCACCTAGTCTCTAAGACTAGGTAAGCCTAACAATTTTATAGAATAACTGAATATAAATATGAAACTCAATCCTTAACAACTGAAATAAATAAGAACTGCAAATTAAATAATTACAACACCCAAAACCCGGTAGAAATAAGTCACAAGCTTCTAAGAATTTATTCTGAGTGTCTCTATGCATCTGGGTCTAAGGAGAATAAGGAAAACAACATAATAAGGATAGAGGGGGACTCCAAGGTCTGCAGATGCTGGTAGATATATCTTGAAGTCTCAGCGTACAGACTAGTTCACTAATACCTGATCTGATAGGAAGTACCTGGATCTGTACAAAAAGATGTGCAGAAGCGTAGTATGAGTACACCACAGCGGTACCCAGTAAGTGCCAAGCCTAACCTCGGTAAAGTGGTGACGAGGTCAGGTCAGGCCCTATTGGAATTAATAAAAGACAGGGCGAAAAGTTTAACAATATAATAATAATAATGACAATGGAAGTGAATCAAGTAAGGAGTACGTCACAATTTAACTACACAGAATAAGGGCAAATAAAATCTCACGGAAGAAAAACAGAAATTTACATATTTAGGAAAAACACAAAACAATCAAGACAAGTACACCAATGAAAAATATACCAACAAGGGCACTCCCAAGGTACCGCCCCGTAGTCCATAATCATAAATAAATTCACAATATTTCTTTTCCTTATATCACCACGGGAGACTTCACATTTAATTTTAAAGAAATTATTTTTTCCAAAATAGCATCCCGTGTTTTAGCCACCCTTATCACACCGCATGACTTCTAGTAGTTTCCCTACTAGCCAAGCGTATCAAGACAACCTTATCTCACCGCATGGATTTCAACACCGAGACCTTATACCACCGAATGCGTATCAATATCACAATATATCACAATTTTCACCTCAAGTGCCTAAATATTTCAACTTGCCAAAGTAAATCAACAACAATATCATTTTCCACAATAAGAAGCTCACAACTCAATTACAATGTATACAAAAATCTCAACAAAATATTCGAGAGTGAATAACTCAACAAAATAATATTTCACAAATTTAACACTTTGCCTTAATACCAAATTTTGAATGTCAAATACTCCATATTAACAATAATTCAATTAAGAAATTAAACTTTCAAATAATGAACACATAATAAAAGAAACAAAGCTTCAACTAAACAGGTAAAGCTATTAGCAGGAAAAGGTAAGGCAAGTTTAGAATATATAAATAGACCAATGATGATGAGTTTAACGGGATAAAATAATTTAATTAATATGTGATAGAGATCTACACAATTTAAAATCAGAATTTTTCTATATTTAGCCCGTGTACACATTCATCATCTCGCGTACACGACTTTCAACACATCACAATTTTCATAACAATACCAATCCTAAGGGGAATTTTCCCACCACAAGGTTAGATAAGTCACTTACCTCAAACCATATAATTCTTTACTCTGCTATGGGTTTGCCTCGTGAATTGGCCACTGAAAGCCTCGTATCTAGTCACAATTATTTTGATTCAGTCAATACAATTTATTGGAATTAATTCCATAAGAAAATACTAATTTTTCAACAAAATCTGAAATTTAACTCAAAAATTGTCAGCAGGGCCCACGTCTCGGAACCCGACAAAAGTTACAAAATATAAACTCCCATTCAACCACGAGTCCAACCATACCAATTTTACCAAATTCTGACATCAACTCGACCCTCAAATCTTCAAATTTAACTAAGAGGGTTTCCAAAATTTTCCAACTTAAATCACCAATTAAATGTTAAAAACTATCATAGATTCGGGAACTTTAACCAAAATTGAGTTAAGAATACTTACCCCAATATTTTACTTGAAAAATCTCCTGAAAATCGCCTTACCCGAGCTCTTAAAATCCAAAAATGGGTAAAAATGACCAACCCCCGAATTATATGTTCTGCCCAGGTATTTTCGCATTTGCGAACCAATTGTCGCTTCTGCGGAGTCGCATTTCCGCTTCTGCGAAGAAGCAATGGAAAGCTCTCTTTGCACCTGCAGATAATGGTCCGCTTCTGCGCAACCGCAGGTGCGACCCCGTCTCCCGCTTCTGCGCTTTTCTCGCTTCTGTGGTTCATTCCATCGCAGAAGTGCCTTCGCTTCTGCGGAGCTTGTTCCGCTTCTGCGACTCGAACTGAGCAGCCCTTTGCCCACTTCTGCGAGCCACAACTCGCTTGTGTGAATCCGCACCTGAGGTCAGTCCCTCCGCAGGTGCGATGACACCAGAAGCTGCAAATTTCAGAATTTGCCTAAGTCCAAAAATTTATCCGATTTCGATCTGAATCGCACTCGGGGTACTCGGGACCCCATCCGAATATACCAACAACTCCCGTAACATAACACGGACCTACTCGGTATTTCAAATTACATCAAACAACATCGAAATTACGAATTGCACCTCGAATCGCACTTATGAGTTTTCAAGTTTCAAATTTACAAAATTAGTGCCGAAACGTATTAAATTAAGTCCAATTGACCTCAAATTCTGCACACAAGTCATAAATGACATAACCGTCCTATTCAAATTTTCAGAACTGGATTCCGACCCCGATATCAAAAAGTAAACTCCCCGATCAAACTTCCAAACTTTTAATTTCCTATTTTCGCCATTCCAAGCCTAATTTAACTACGGACTTTCGAATAATTTTCCGGACATACTCCTAAGCCCAAAATCACCATACGGAGTTATTGGAATTATCAAAACTCTATTTCGGGGTCATTTATACATAAGTCAACATCCGGTCAACCTTTTCATCTTAAGCCTTTAACTTAGGAACTATGTGTCCCATTTAACTCCGAATCCAAAAACCAAACACTCCGACAAGTTACACCACCACGATATAGCATTGAGGAAACAAAATTTAGGGGATCGGGGTTAAAGTATTCGTAACGACCGGCTGGGTCGTTACATTCTCCCCCTTTTAAACAAACGTTTTCTCTTGAATGAGTATAGAGACATACCTGAAGTGGTGAAAAGATGAGGATAACAGCTACGCATATCATGCTCGGCCTCCCAAGTCGCCTCTTCGACCGGATAACCCCTCCAATGTACTTTTACTGAAAAAATGCTCTTCGATCTCAACTTTCTAACCTGTCTGTCCAAAATGGCCATTGGCTCCTCAGCATAAAATAGATCCTTGTCCAACTGGACTGAGCTGAAGTCTAACACATGTGAAGGATCGCCGTGATACTTCCGGAGCATGAAAACATGGAACACTGGATGAACTGCAGTGAGACTAGGTGGTAGTGCAAGTCCGTAAGCCACCTCTCCAACTCTCCCAAGAATCTCAAAATGCCCGATATACCTAGGTCTCAACTTATCCTTCTTCCCGAATCTCATAACACCCTTTATGGGAGAAACCCGGAGCAAGACCCGCTCACCAACCATGAATGCAACATCACGAACCTTCTGATCTGTATAACTCTTTAATCTAGATTGGGCTGTATGAAGCCGATCCTGAATTAATTTAACCTTTTCCAAAGCATTATGAACCAGGTCTGTGCCCAATAACCTAGCTTCGCTCGGTTCAAACCAATCCACTAGAGACCGACATTGCCTCCCATATAAGGCCTCATACATAGCCATCTGAATGCTCGACTGGTAGTTATTGTTGTAAGTAAACTCTGTACGTGGCAAGAACTGATCCCAAGCACTACCAAAATCCATCACACACGCACGAAGCATATCCTCCAATATCTGAATAGCAAGCTCGGACTGTTCGTCCGTCTGAGGGTGAAATGATGTACTCAACTCCACTCGAGTACCCAACTCACGCTGTACGGCTCTCCAAAACTGTGATGTAAACTGCATACCCCGGTCAGAGATGATAGATACCGGTACGCCATGAAGTCTGACAATCTCATAAATTTAAACCTAAGCCAGCTGCTCCGAAGAGTAAGTAGTAACCACATGAATGAAATGAATTGACTTGGTCATTATATCCATAATCACCCAAACTGTATCGAACCTCCTCTGAGTCTGTGGGAGCCCAACAACAAAATCCATAATGATCAGCTCCCATTTCCATTCTAGAATCTCTAACTTCTGAAGCAATCCACCCGGTCGCTGATGCTCATACTTCACCTGCTGACAATTTAAGTACCAAGCTATATATTCCACTATGTCTTTCTTCATCCACCTCCACCAATTGTGTTGTCTCAAGTCCTGATACATCTTTGCAGCACCTGGATGAATGGAGTACCGCGAACTGTGAGCCTCCTAGAGAATCAACTCACACAAACCATCTACATTGGGCATACATAGCCTCCCGTGCATCCATAATACACCATCATCTCCAATAGTGACTTCCTTGGCATCGCAGTGCTGAATCGTGTCCTTAAGGACAAGCAGATGGGGGTCATCATACTGACGCTCTCTGATACGATCATAAAGGGAAGATTCAGAAACCACACAAGCCAAAACTTGGCTCAGCTCGAAAATATCCAATTTGACAAACTGGTTGGTCAAGCCCTGAACATCCAAGGCTAAAGGTCTATCTGCTACTGGTAGATATGCTAAGCTCCCCAAACTCTCCGCTTTACGACTTAAGGCATCGACCACTACATTAGTCTTCCTGGGATAATAGAGAATGGTGACATCATAATCTTTAAGATACTCCAACCACCTCCGCTGCCGCAAGTTAAGATCCTTCTGTTTAAACAAATGCTGTAGACTTCAGTGATCGGTGTAAACCTCATAAGGGACACCATACAAATAGTGCCACTTGATCTTTAAGTCATGAACAATAGCTGCTAACTCAAGTCGTCGACCGGATAATTCTTCTCATGTACCTTTAACTGTCTGGACGCATAGGCAATCACCCTACTGTCTTGCTTCAACACTGCGCCGGACCAATATGTGACGCATCAAAATACACAGTATAAGAACCTAAATCTGTAGGCAACACCAATACTGGGGCTGTAGTCAAAGTTGTCTTGAGTTTTTGAAAGCTCTCCTCACATTCCTCGGTCCACCTGAACGGAGCACCATTCTGGGTCAATTTGGTCATATGTGCAATAAAAGAGAAACCCTCTACAAATTGGCGATAATACCCTATCAAACCAAGGAAATTCAAGATCTCAGTAGCTGAGGACGGTCTGGACCAACTCTGCACTGCCTCAATATTCTTCGGATCTGCCTTGATCCCCTCGCACCAAACTATATGACCAATAATTCCACTGACTGCAGCCAGAATTCACATTTTGAAAATTTTGCATATAACTTCTTTTTTCTCAAGGTCTGAAGCACAATCCTCAGGTGCTGCTCATAATCCCCCCAACTCCGGTAGTATACTAGAATGTCGTCAATAAATACGATGATGAAAGAGTCAAGATAGGGCTGAAATACACTATTTATCAAATGCATAAATGTTGCTGGGGTGTTGGTCAGCCCAAATGACATTACAAGGAACTCATAATGACCGTACCGAGTCCTGAAAGCAGTCTTCAGGATATTTGGCTCCCGAATCTTCAACTGATGATAACCTGAACGTAAGTCGATCATAGAGAACACTTTGGCACCCTGAAGTTGATCAAATAGGTCTTCAATGCGTGGCAATGGATACGTGTTCTTCACTGTAACCTTATTCAACTGGAGGTAATCAATACACATCCGCATAGAACCATCCTTCTTCTTCACAAATAAGACAGTAGTACCCCAAGGTGATACACTGGGCCAAACAAAGCCCTTATCAAGCTGCTTCTGTAACTGCTCTTTTAATTCCTTTAATTCCGCTGGGGCCATACGATATGGTAGAATAGAAATGGGCTGAGTGCCCGGTAACAAATCAATGCCAAAGTCAATATCCCTGTCGGGTGGCATACCCAGAAGATCCGTTGGAAATAATTCTGAAAACTCCCTTACGACCGGAACTAACTCCACTGTAGGAGTATCAACACTAACATCTCTCACATAGGCCAGATACGCATCACATCCCTTCTCAACCATTCGTTGAGCCTTAAGAAATGAAATAACCCTACTAGGAACATAATCTAAGGTACCTCTCCACTCTAGCCATGGTAGACCTGGCATAGCCAACGTTATCGTCTTGGCGTAATAATCAAGAATAGCGTGATAGGGCGACAACCAGTCCATGCCCAAAATAATATCAAAATCTACTATACTGAGCAATAATAAATCAGCTCCGGTCTCAAAACCACTGATAACAATTAAACACCACCAATATATGTGATCAACAATAATATAATCACCTACTGATGTAGATACATAAATAGAAGAACTCAAACAATCACGGGATACACCCAAATACGAGGCAAAATAAGATGAAATATAAGAATAAGTGGAGCCTGGATCAAATAAGGCTGATGCATCTCTATGGCAGACCGGAACAATACCTGTGATAATAGAATCATATGCAACTACCTCCGTCCTAGCAGGAAGGGCATAATATCTGTCCTGGCCTCCCGCTCTAGGACCTCTACCTGTCCGACCTCCACCTCTAGCTGGCTGTGCAGGTGGAGTGGCAACTGGTACAGTAATCATGGCCTGAGAAGCCTAAGGGTCCTGTGGAATAGGTGGGGCCTGAGAAATATATGGAGGTGTACCCCTCCTAAGTCTGGGGCAATCCCTCATTTTATGACGAGTGTCACCATACTCAAAACAAGCCCTCGGAGGACGTGGTTACTGGGACTGGCGGTGCATAACACGGAACCTGAGGTTTGGGAGTAGTCAGAATACCGCTGGAAGTTGGAAGTTGTGAATAAATAGGATGGCCCACATAGACTCTACCATGACAGGCTGCAGCTGGGGCACGAGAACTGTTATACGTGCAAAACTCTCGAGGTCTCTTAGCTTCCCTCTCTTCTATATCACGGATCCGCATACCCTCCAATCCCCTAGCAATTGCCACCACTTGCTGGTATGCAATGTGCATCTCCAGCTCTCGGGCCATACTGAATCTGATACTAGGGTGGAGTCCTTCAATAAATTGTCGAACATGCTCTCTGACAGTAGCAACCAGGGCAGGTGCATTCCTGGATAAATCAATAAACCGAACTTCATACTCTGATACTGTCATAGAGCCCTAGCACAACTGCTCAAACTCTGCGTGCTATGAATCTCTGAGACTCTGAGGAACATACTCCCTCAAAAACATATCTGAAAACTGAGTCCAAGTGAGTGAAGCTGCCTCAGTCGGACTATCCGGCTCGTATGCGCGCCACCACTGATAGGCTGCTCCTCTAAGCTGGAATGTCATAAATTAAACCCCACTAGTCTCCGCAATACCCATAGTACGGAGGATACAGTGGCACTCCTCAAGAAAACCCTGGGCATACTCTGACGCCAAGCCACTGAAGGTAGGAGGGTGGTACTTCTTGTACCTCTCAAGCCTGAGCTGCTCCCCTTCAGAAACTGCTACCCTAACCTCGGGTCGAACTGAGATAATTTGCTGCACTGGTATAACCTCTGGGGCATGGTCAAACTGGGCCCGTGGCTTTGGGGTACGGGCGGTGGGAGTTTGTGATCCTCCCCCGGCCTGAGATGTGGTAGAAGCAAGTGGATTCAACCCTGCCTGAGCTAGAGTGCCAAACATGCTCAAAAACTGGGCAAGAGTCTCCTGAAGTGCAGGAGTAGTAACAAGCATCTCAGGTGTCTGTTCTCTAACTTAAGATACTGGTGGTTCCTCTGCAGCAGCTCGTGTAGGTGCTCTGGCTGCACCACGTGGTCATCCTCGGCCTCTGCGCTGGCCCCGACCTCTTGCGGCTCCAACAGGGGGCGCGGGTGTCTGATCATCGGATCCAATTGTGCGTGTCCTCACCATCTGTGAGAGAATAGAAAGGCAATGGTTTAAAATTTCAAAGTCAACAAATGTACGAAAAGGAAACAAAGAAGTGAACATTTTCCTAACTGTTCCATAGCCTCCCGAAAATAAGTACAGACGTCTCCGTACCGATCCGCGCGACTCTACTAAACCTGCTTGTGACTCATAATACCTATGAACCTAGAGCTCTGATACCAACTTATCACGACCCCAATTTCCCTCCATAGGATATCGTGATGGCACCTAGTCTCTAAGACTAGGTAAGCCTAACATTTTACAGAATTACTAAATATAAATATGAAACTCAATCCTTAACTGCTGAAATAAATAAGAACTGTAAATAAAATAATTACAACTCCCAAAATCCAGTAGAAATAAGACACAAGCTTCTAAAAATTTATTCTGAGTATATCTATGCATCAGAGTCTAAGGAAAATAAGGAAAGCAACATAATAAGGATAGAGGGGGACTCCGAGGTCTGTGGACGCTGGCAGATGTTCCTTGAAGTCTCAGCGTATAGACTAGCTTACTGATACCTGGTTTGATAAGAAGTACCTGGATCTGTACAAAAAGATATGCAGAAGAGTAGTATGAGTACACCACATCGGTACCCCGTAAGTGCCAAGCCTAACCTCGGTAGAGTAGTGACGAGGTCAGGTCAGGCCCTACTGGAATTAATAAAAGACAGGGTGAAAAGTTTAACAATATAATAGTAATAATGATAATGGAAGTGAATCAAGTAAGGAATACTTCACAGTTTAACTACACAGAATAAGGGCAAATAAAATCTCACGAAAGAAAAATAGAAATTTACATATTTAGGAAAAACAAAAAACAATCAAGACAAGTACACCAATGAAAAAAAATACCAACCAGGGCACTCCTGAGGTACCACCTCATAGTCCCAAATCATGAATAAATTAAAAATATTTTTTTTCCTTATATCACCGCGGGAGCCTTCACATTTAATTTTAAAGAAATTATTTTTGCCGAAATAACATCCCGCGTTTTAGTCACCATTATCACACCGCATGACTTCTAATAGTTCCCCTACTAGCCACGCGTATCAAGCCACCCTTATCTCACCGCATGCATTTCAACACCCAGACCTTATACCACCGAATGCGTATCAATATCACAATATATCATAATTTACACCTCAAGTGCCCAAATATTTTAACTTGCCAAAGTAAATCAACAACAATATTATTTTTCACAATAAGGAGCTCAAGACTCAATCACAATGTATACAAAAATCTCAATAAAATATTCGGGAGTGAATAACTCAACAAAATAATATTTTAAAAATTTAACACTTTGCCTTAATACCAAATTTTGAATGTCAAATACTTCATATTAATAATAATTCAATTAGGAAATTCAACTTTCAAATAATGAACACAAAATAAAAGAAAAAAAGCTTCAACTAAACAGGTAAAACAATTAGCAGAAAAAGGTAAGATAAGTTTAGAATATATAAATAGACCAATGATGATGACTATAACATGATAAAATAATTTAATTAATATGTGACAGAGATCTACTCAATTTAAAATCAGAATTTTCTCAAATTTAGCTCGTGTACACACTCGTCACCTCGCGTACACGTCTTTTAACACATCATAATTTTTATAACAATACCAATCCTAAGGGGAATTTCCCCCACGCAAGGTTAGACTAGTCACTTACCTCAAACCATGTAATTCTTTACTCCGCTATACCTTTGCCTTGCGAATTGGCCTCCGAAAGCCTCGTATCTAGTCACAATTATTTCGATTCAGTCAATATAATTTATTGGAATTAATTTCATATTAAAATACTAATTTTCCAACAAAATCCGAAATTTAACTCAAAGATCGCCAGCAAGGCCCACGTCTCGGAACCCGACAAAAGTTACAAAATATGAACGCCCATTCAATTGGTGAGTACCTTGACTCTTGCAATTCTATGCTTAGTTGTGGTCATGACGTGAATACCATCCTTGTTCGAATTTTTTGAACCTATATGATTACAATATGTTGTTACCTTTGTTTGCAATCTCAAAGTGTGAATTCTGGCTTGATTCAATGGCATTTTTGGGTCATGTGGTATCTAGTGAGGGGATAAAAGTAGATCCGAAGAAGATTGAGGTAGTTCAGAGTTGGCCTAGACCGTCTTTAGCTACTAAGATTCGGAGTTTTCTCAGTTTGGTCGGTTATTATCGCTGCTTCATAGAGGGTTCCTCGTCTATTGCTGCACTTTTAACTAGATTAACCCAGAAGGGTGCTCCATTCAGGTGGTCCAACAAGGGTAAGGAGAGCTTTCAGAAGCTCAAGACTGCCTTGATCACAGCTCCAATTCTAGTTTTACCTGCAGTATCGGGTTCATATACGATTTATTGTGATGCTTCACGGATTGATATTGGGTGTGTCTTGATGCAAGAAGGTAGGGTGATTGCTTATGCTTCGTGCCAGCTGAATCCCCATGAGAAAAACTACCTTATTCATAATCTAGAGTTGGCAGCCATAGTTCACGCATTGAATATTTGGAGGCATTATCTCTACAGCGTGTCTTGTGAGGTATTCACATATCGTCGGAGTCTACAACACTTGTTTAAGCAAAAGGACCTGAACTTGAGGCAGTGAAGGTGGTTAGAGCTATTGAAAGACTATGTTATCACTATTCTATACCATCCCAGAAAGGCCAATGTGGTGGCCGATGCCTTGAGTAGGAAGGCTGAGAGTATATTACATATATTCCATTTATAGAGAGACCATTAGCATTGGATGTTCAAGTGTTGGCCAATCAGTTTGTGAGATTGGATGTTTAGGAGCTTAGCCGGATTCTAACTTGCGTGGTTTCTCGGTCTTCGTTGTATGAGCGCAACAGAGAGCGTCAGTATGACGACCCCTATTTTCTTGTCCTTAAGGACACGATACAACACAGAGATGCCAAGAAGGTTTCTACATGAGATGACGGGGTGTTGCGGATGCAGGGTTAGATATGTGAACCCAATGTGGATGGGTTGCGTGAGTTTATTCTTGAGGAGGCACACAGTCCGCGGTACTCTATTCATTTGGGTGCCGCTAAGATGTATCATGATTTGAGACAACGTTATTTGCAGAGAAGGATGAAGAAAGATATAGTAGAGTGTATGGCTCGGTGCTTGAACTGTCAGCAGGTGAAGCACGGGTATCAGAGGCCAGGCGATTTGCTACATAGACTTGAGATTCCCGAGTGGAAGCGAGAGTGTATTACTATGGATTTTATTTTTAGGCTCCCACAAACTTTGAAGAATTTGACGCAGTGTGGGTGATTGTGGATAAGTTGACCAAGTCGGCAGATTTTATTCTGATGGTGACTACCTATTCTTCAGAGCAGCTGGCTCAGATCTATATCCGTGATATTTTTCATCTCAATGACGTGCCAGTGTCCATTATCTATGATCGAGGCACGCAGTTCACATCGCACTTCTGGAAGGCTGTACAACGTGAGTTAGGCACACATATTGAGTTGAGTATAACATATCACCCAAGACGGACGGGCAGTCTGAGCGCACCATTCAGATCTTAGAGGATATGCTACGTGCATGTGTTATGGATTTTGGGAGTTTATGGGATCAGTTCTTGCCGCTTATAGAGTTTGCCTACAACAATAGCGACCAATCGCGTATTCAGATGGCTCCTTATGAGGCCTTATATGAGAGGTTGTGTCGTTCTCCAGTTGGTTGGTTTGAGATGGGAGAGGCTAGGTTGTTCGGTACTGATCTAGTTCAAGATGCCTTGGAGAAGGTCAAGTTGATTCAGGATCAGCTTCGTACATCACAGTCTAGACAGAAGAGTTATGCCGATCGAAAGGTTCATGATGTAGCATTTATGGTAGGAGAGAGAGTTTTGCTGCGGGTTTCACCCATAAAGGGTGTGATTATGTTCGAGAAGAATGTCAAGTTGAGCCCTAGGTATATTGGTCCTTTTGATATCCTTGAGAGAGTGGGGGTGGCTTATAAGCTTGCATTGCCACCCAGCTTATCGGCAGTTCACCCGGTGTTCCATGTTTTCATGCTCCAGAAGTATTATGGTGATATGTCTTATGTGTTAAATTTCAGCTCAGTCTAATTGGACAAGGATTTGACTTATGTCAATGAGCCGATGGACATCTTGGGCAGGCAGGTCTGAAAGTTGAGGTCAAAGAACATTGCTTCAGTGAAGGTTCAATGGAGGGGTCAACCAGTCGGGGAGGCGACTTGGGAGACCAAGCATGATATTCATAGTCGTTATCCTCACCTTTTCAGCACTTCAGGTATGTCTCTATACTCGTTCGATGATGAATGTTTATTTTAAGAGGGGGAGAATGTAATGACCCGGCCGATAGTTTTGAGTATTTTAGACCCGTTCCCCTATTTATTGCCTCCTCTATGTTCAATTGTGGTTATGTCACTTGCCACTGTGATTGATTTGGTTTTGGATGAATTTCAGAATGAATTGGGACACTTAGTTCTAAGGTTGAAAGCTTAAGTTGAAAGAGTTGACCGGATTTTGACTTTTGTGTAGATGACTCCGGAATAGAGTTTTGATAGTTCTGATAACTTTGTATGGTGATTTTGGACTTAGGCATATGTTCAGATATTGATTTTGGAGGTCCGTAGCTTGGTTTGAGGCTTTTTAGCGAAAGTTGAAAAGTTGAAGGTTTGGAAGGTTGATAGGTTTGATTGAGGGTTGACTTAATTAATATCGGGCTCGGATTGTGATTTCGGGAGTTGGTATAGGTTTGTTGTGTCATTTTGGACTTGCATGTAAAATTTGAGCTCATTCGGAGTTGGTTTGGTATGATTCGACATTAGTTTTAGAAGTTGAATGTTCATTGATTCAATAGGCTTGAATTGGGGTGCGATTCATAGATTTGATATTGTTTGATGTGATTTAAGGCCTCGAATAGGTTCATGTTGTATTTTGGGACTTGATGATATGTTTGGACGAGGTCCCGGGGGCCCCGAGTGTGATTCAGATTGAAATCGGGTTCATTTTGGACTTTGGATGATTGCTGAAGAACATTTGAGATCTGGTGCAATTGCACCTGCGAGGGCATGGCCACATGTGAGGCACCGCAGAAGTGGTCCAACGGCCATAGGTGCGAAATGGGGCTGGGTGAGTTGGGTCTGCATATGCGGAGGTCCTTGCGCAGGTGCGTGATGGTAGGCTAGAAACCCGTATTTTAGCCGTATTTTGCACTCTAATTACTACACTTTACTGGTGTTTGAGCTTAAATGATGGTGATTTGCACTTATTACGTGTTTATACCTTGTAGGAAATGATTCAGAGTTAAGAAGATAATTTGGAGCTAAATCAAACAATTTAGAGCTTTGAACTCTGAGTAGAAGCCCAAGGAATTAAACTGGTATCACGTTCGAATATTGAGGACCGAATACACATGTAAAAGATAGAGGAAAATTGTTTAAAACCATTTAAATGGCCATCATGGCATGGTAACCAAAATGGGGGACAAGGTGACAATATGTCACTATATTCTATGCAGAAATTTAATTCCCCAAGACATGGTCCAATAAGACATTTGACCAACGTTAAGGATTTGCTTTGTTTCGGCAGAAATGCATCCTCTGATTTTTGTCCACTACCGCATTGCATTGCGCGGCGCGGTAGTGCAAAATGTGCCCAAATTTTGTTTTTCGATGTGTTCTAGAATTTTTCACAAGGCGCGGCGCAGGGTGCTGCGCGGTAGCCCAAAAATATTAGAGTGACTTCCCATTTTCGCTAAAGAGGGTAGTTTCAACCGGGGTTTATTTTGGGGTCGACTTAAATACACCAAAACACCATTTTAGATGGACTTTTGACACATTTGTTTACATAAGGAGGCTTGGGAAGAACACAAGCACAAGAATTTCATCATTCCTTCCTCACTCAAGATCCGGGTTTGGATTGAATTTATGTTTTCCTATACTTTTGTTATATTTATGAAGAACTTCTCCATGTCTATGGAGTAAATCCTTTTGGGTTTTGATGTATTTGGTGTATTAATGATTGTTTATGGATTATAACTCTATTTTTATGTATTTGAATCATTTTATGGAAGATTTAATTGTTGCATCTATATTCACTTATTTTTGTAATCGAAAGAGGCATAACTTGTGATATCTTTGCATTATATTGTTGGTTGAGTTCATAGATTCTTCTAAGTAATCGAAAGAGGTTAGTTGAATCATTGATTAAATCTAGTTAGGAGAATAATCAAAAGAGGTTTTCCTAAAGACCAATCCACTACGCATTCTTGCATATCTTCACAGTGCTTAAATTGGTTCATCTCGTAAGGTTAAAACTTAATCGAAAGAGGAGTTTTTGCTGAATGTTTGAACTAATAATAGAGTGAATTCGAGAGACTCACTTGAACAATAGAAATGAATTATCTAGAGTTAGATCCCGAACAATTATCTTGCATTTATTCTGTCAAAACCCTATCCTCTTCTACTGATAACCTTAACTGCTTATTCCTTGTTTCGATAGTCACTAGTCAATAATTGTAGATTTTAGATTCTTAGTTAAAAATTATTATTAATCATATAAATCTCAATTGTTGATCCTCTTGGATAGTAATCAAGCTAAAAACTACGAGAATATTATTTAAATCCAATCTATGTGGACACGATATTATACTATACTATCTTTGACTAGCGAGCACAATTTAAGTGTGTGTTTGCGCTCGTCAATGCGCATCCGTAGATACAGATATCTTCTACAGAAGCGGATTTACGTCAGTTGTCTCAGGACCGCAGGTGCGGTCAGCTTCCGCAGAAGCAGACGTGCAGAAGCGCCCTTTGGTCCGCATAAGAGGAAGCGCATGTGCACATTTTGTCCGCAGGAGCGGAATTCCCTGAGCCTTATTTGAAGCCGCATCTGCGATACATTTTCTGCATATGCAGAGTCGCAGAAGTGACCGGTTGTCCGCATGTGCGGAATACCTAGGCAGAAACTATTGTGACTTCCATGCTACTGGAGATTGAGGGTTTTTTTTCCATTTTTCATATTTTGAGTTAGAGAGTTTGGTTTTGGGCAATTTTGGAGGGGATTTTCAAGGATTGGATTGGGGTAAGTGTTTTTGACTCGGATTTGCTTATTATTCATGATTCGATCATTGTTTTATCATTTAATTAGTGTTTTGAGTTGGATAAATTGAGGATTTTGTGAAAACTTTCCTAAATTATAAATTGAGGATTTGAAGGTAGATTTAAGGTCGAAAATGGATAATTTTTGTATGGTTGGACTCGTATCGGAATGAATGTTCGGATTTTGTAAATTTGAGTGAGTTCCGAGGTGCGGGCTCAGTGTTGTCTTTTTGAGTTGACTTTTTAATTTTCTTTTAAGTTTGCAACTTTATTATCCGGAATCATTTTCTACGGTTTGTATTTATGATATTAAGTTATTTTGGCTAGAATGGAGCCGTCCAGAGTTGAATTTTCGCGGAAAAGGCTTACTAGTGGGTTGATTTAGCTTGTTTGAGGTAAGTATCTTGTCTAACTTTGTGTGAGAAACTACCCCTTAGGACTTGGGTTGATTTGTATTATTTGAATAATGTAAAAGACGTGTACATGAGGTGACGAGTGTGTACACTGACTTATATATGATATTTTGACCGATTTATGCTCTTAGATTCTTTCATGAATTTAATTAGAAATTGAAATATCATGTTAGATCTTCCATTGTTAAATTGCTCTTACATGCTTTACTTGATGTTGTTATGACATGCTCTATCCTTTATTGCCAAACATGCTCTTGTATGCCTTAATTGCCGTTGTTATCTCTCTTATTTTTATGATACCTCCTTTATTGTCGGGATATTCTTGATTAAAGTTATTTATTATTGAAATATCTTTCCTTGTTGAGAAATTCTTACTCATTTTGTTATTACTGAGATTTTTGTTCGTATTGTGGTTGAGCCGTGGGCTATATGCTGTGGTAACTTTGGTACTATTGATTTTGGCAAGTTGTGGCATATGGGTGATAAGTGGGGATTTAGACTACTTATTAGCGCCCTTTTGCTTTCATTTTAGTCCCAAAAGCGCTTAATTTTGTTCCCAAAAACTGATGAAATGTGCTTAATTACAGGAAGATTGGAAGATGAGCTCCCGAGATGAAATCCAGCTCAAGAAGGAGTAATCTGAACTCAAGGACAAAAATAGGTACAAAAGCTTAGAAGTGCGGACCGCAGAATATCATATGCAGCCGCAGGTTGTGAAGAATCTTCCATCAGAGAATGTTGCAAAGTTTGGTCCGCATATGAAGTGTGCGGTGGCAGAAGCTGGGTCAGAGCAAAAGTTCAGAGAACCTGCATCTCAAGTCCACCAAAAGTGCGGACCGCACAATTATTGTGCGGCCGCTGAATAAGATCTACGCGACCGTAGTCACATTTGTGCGGACCGCAGAAGAGCAAGGTGCAGACGCACTTACAATTGTGCGGACCGCAGAAAGAGTGCAGTGCAGCCGCAGATCAGAATTATGCGGCCGCAGATTTCCAATCCTGGCAAGCTGAAGAAAAGTGCAGATAGCACATGGAATTGTGCGGCCGCAGAACCTCCGAAAGGGCATTTTTGTCCAAAAATTCCAACCCTGGATAAATAGAAGAGTTTCACTTTTTTAGGTTAACTTTTGACATTAACTACTACAGTAGACGGTTCCTTTTACTCTTTTTAGTAGTTTTTGCTATTTTGAGCTTTTTGAACATAGAGTTTATCATTTTAATTAGCAATATGGGTTTAATTATCGTTTCGTCTTCTTTTTCTTCTAATTTAAGCATGAGTAGTTAGATGTTTACTAGGGTTGTGACCCAACCCTAGTGTGTAAACTTAATGGGCATTTGATTTATTGCTTGTTTATGGTTGGGTATTTAATATTTAGCCTTGTTCTTGCTTTTATTTGAAAAATTAATTGTTGCAAATATTAGTTCATGCCTATTTGACTTGGTCTCTACTTGAGAAAGAGAGACTTAGTCTAGGAAAACTTGGCTAACAAGAAATTGGGTCAATCGAGAGATTGATAAGCCCAATTAAAGGGTTGAACCTAGAGATAGTAAAACCCGACTTGAGCTTTTATTCAACCGTTTTTTCAATACCCATTTGGACTTGAGAAAGCCAAATTAGGAAAAAATCACTCTCTGACCGAGAGGTATTGAGTGGGTAATCGAGTGTTGATAGCTATAATACACCCCGACCAATAAAACAAGCTTTAAAGTTTACAACTCATTAGGCAAACACCTAGGTGAAGGTCATAGCCCTAGGCCTTTTATATCATTTGAAAAACAACAAAAATAATTTCCTAGTTTCAGTCTTTAAATTGCAATCATAGTGTAATTTAGATTTTTAAACAACCAAACTTTGCGGAAGTAAAAGTTTAGATATACAAACTCACACGCTAAGATATATACTACTAACTCACATTTATATAGCTCCCTGCGGAATTCGACCCTGACTCTTGTTGGGTATTACTATTGCATCGACCGTTTTCATAACCTCGAATAGAGGAGTGAAATTGGACGAGATCAATTTTTGGCGTCATTGCGGAGGAGCTAAAGAACGGTGTTAGCTATATATTTAGGTGTGTTTTTAGGATATCTTCTTTTTCTTCCTTGTTACTAACACGTGATTATTGTAGGTGCAATCATGGCAAACAACGAGTTTGGAAATATAGTCGTGGGGGATGTGGATGTTGAGGATTTTCAAATGGATGAGGTCCCTCTTGAACCTCAAGCCAATAGACGAGTCGACCGCCTCAAGACAATGTACCCACTCCGCCTCCACCTCCACCACGAGCTGCTCCACACCGGGTGTTATCGAATGAAGGGTATACAAGTGTTATAGTCCCTCCCCGTATTAAGGCGGGCAACTTCCAAATAACTAATGTGATGCTCACTTTTCTCGAGCAACGGGGGTTCTTCACCGGTGCACCAGGTCAAAATACATATAAACACTTGAAGGGGTTTGTAGATACGTGTTGAGGGAGCAAACAAGCAAATGTCTCCAAGGATGCTTTGAAGCTAAGGCTTTTTCCCTTATCTCTAAGGGGGAAAAGCTTTAGATTGGTTGGAATGTTTGCCAAATCATTCCATTCATAATTGGGATGAATTAGCAGAGAAATTTATTTCAAAGTACTTCTCTTAGGGGCACATGGCTATTCTTTGGGATGAAATTCTAGAATTCAAGCAAGAGCCTAATGAACAACCGCACGAGATATGGGAAAGGTATAGAACAATGGTGAAAGAGTGCCCCAACAATGATATGACGGAGAACATGATTCAACAAACTTTCTATCGGGAGATCAATACCACCAACCAATGTGTAGTGAATCAACTTGGCAGTGGGAACTTCATGACTACGTCCTATGCGGAGGCGTGTGATATTTTGGATGAGATAGCGGATACTTCATCGGCATGGCAATCTAGAGCCAATTTTACACAAGGTGATCGAAATGTGATTCTTCTTCACAAAGAGTTGCATGACCATGGACAAGCCATAGCCGAGTTAACAACCACCATGAACCAATTGGCAAAGGCTCAACTTCAACAAGTGCAAAACCTGAGGCAAGTCAATGCAATGGAGGGAGTCAATATGATGGTGAACAAGAGAAGAACAAGAAATCCACAAGTGCAACAAAGAGTGAACAATTTTGTGCAAGATGATAATGCATTTGATTAAGATGGATCTTATGCTGACCAAAAGGAAGAGGTACAATATGTGAACAACTTTCAAGGGCAAAGAAACAACTTCCAAGGCCCTAGTAAATAACAATGGAGACCTCCAAACAATCAAGGTAATTGGAATAGTGGAAACAATCAAGGCAATTTGAATAACAACAATCAAGGCAATTGGAGTGGAAGCAATAACCAAGGGAATTGGCATAACAATAATAACCAAGGCAATTGGGGAGGCAACAACCAAGGCGGGTGGAACAACAATCAAGGAAATCGGGGGTCGAGTTTTCAAATGCCACTGATGTCTCAGCAACCGAGCAACCCACCTCCTTATCCTTCCCATGGTGCTAGTTCATCCAACAATGAAATGGGCCGTATTAAGAACATGTTCAAATAAATGATGGAGAAGAATGTCGATTCTGATGCCCAACTTGCTTCACACAACACATTGATCCGCAATCTAGAGGTGCAAATGAGTCAAATCTCTCAAGTGTTAAATTCTCATCCTAAGGGGGCACTACCAAGTGATACGGTGGTGAACCTGAAGGGCGGGAATGACACGGGACATGCCATGGCCGTTACTACAAGAAGTGGAAGGGGTGGGAATGCACTCACCTCAAGTCAAAGGCAGCTTGTGGATGATGATCAAGTGGTAGAAGAAGCGGAGATCCCCGAGCAATATGGTACAAGCAAATGATGAAGTGCATATTGATATTTATGACACGGTGGAAGAGACTCAAGAGGATGTGAACCCGTCTAGGGATTATGTGATTGATTTACCGAAACTGGCAGTGCAAAAAGCCAAGGCAACATTGCCTAAGCCACCTCCTCCCTATCCTCAAAGGATTGCCAAGAAAAATGGCGAGAATCAATTCAAAACATCCATTGATATGATGAAGATTCTCTCGATAAAAGTGCCATTAGTTGAAGCTTTGGAGCAAATGCCCGGATATGCAAAGTTTATGAAAAACTTGGTGACGAAAAAGCGGTCGATGAATTTTGAAACTATCAAAGTCACTCACCAAGTGAGTGCAATTGTGCATTTGATGGCTCCTAAGTTGGAAGATCTCGGTGCTTTCACAATCCTTTGTACCATTGGAAGTGCCGAGTGTGCAAAAGCTCTTTGTGATCTTGGGGCGAGTATCAATTTGAAGCCCTATTCGGTTTTCAAGACATTGGGAATTGGGAAACCAAGAACCACATCTATGAGATTACAAATGATCGCCCGTACAATGAAGAGACCGTTGGGGGGTGATTGAGGATGTATTGGTTTGAGTTGAAAAAGTTCATTCTCCCACCGTATTTTGTTATTCTTGATTGTGAAGTGGACTCTGAGGTCCCGATTATTCTTGGTAGACCATTCCTTGCTACGGGGAAGGCTCTTGTTGATGTGGAAGCCAGAGAACTCACTTTCCAGGTAAGTGATAAAAAGATAGTGTTCCACGTGTGCAAATCTCTGAGGCAATCGAATAACAATGAAGTGTGTTCGTTCGTGGACTTGGTGACCAATGTGATTATTGATGATACAAGTGCCACTATTAATATGGGTGACATGTTGGAGGCCGTCTTGCTAAATTTTGATGATAATGAGATGGATGGCTTCATGGAATGTGTTAATTCTTTGTAAGGAATGGGGTTGTACAACTATGCACCCCGGAAGCTTTCCTTGGACTTTGAGAACAGGAAAACTCCTCTTACAAAGCCTTCAATTGAAGAGCCTCCTATCTTGGAGTTGAAGCCATTGCCTCCACATCTCGGGTATGAATTTCTTGGCCCTTGTTCTACTTTACTGGTTATTCTTTCCTCTTGTTTGACTAACATGCAGGTTGACTCTACCTTGGCGGTGCTCCACAAGAGGAAGAAAGCTATTGGGTGGACTTTGGCGGATATCCGGGGAATAAGCCCCGTATTTTGCATGCACAATATTAACTTGGAGAAAGATGCCAAACCCTCCATAGAAATCAAAGCGTACTCAATGAAGCCATGAAAGACGTGGTCAAAAAGGAGATCATCAAGTGGTTAGATACTGGGGTGGTCTACCCCATTTTCGACAGTTCGTGGACTTCTCCGGTGCAATGTGTCCCTAAGAAGGGGAGCATAACTGTGGTCACCAATGATAAGAACGAGTTGATTCAAATAAGAACGGTGACCGGGTGGAGAGTGTGTATGGACTATCGGAAACTAAACAAAGTGACAAGGAAAGACCATTTTCCACTCCCCTTCCTTGACCAAATGCTTGATAGGTTGGCCGACTGTGCTTTCTATTTCTTTCTAGATGGATATTCGGGCTACAACCAAATCCTTATTGCCCGGGAATATCAAGAGAAAACAACTTTCACTTGTCCCTATGGCACTTTCACTTTCAAGCGAATGCCATTTGGCTTATGCAATGCACCGATAACTTTTCAACGGTGTATGATGGCGATCTTTACGGATATGGTAGAGGACTTCCTTGAAGTCTTCATGGATGACTTTTCGGTAGTCGGGGATTCCTTTGATGATTTATTGGCATATTTGGATAAAGTATTGGCAAGGAGTGAAGAAACGAAATGGTGTTGAATTGGGAGAAATGCCATTTCATGGTCGAGGAGGGCATTGTCCTTGGCCAAAAAATTTCAAAAAATGGCATTGAGGTCCACAAGGCGAAGATAGAGGTGATTTCTAAACTTCCACCTCCAACATTAGTGAAAGGCGTGAGAAGTTTCTTGGGTCACGCGGGATTCTACCGACACTTCATAAAGGATTTCTCCAAAGTGGCGAACCCCTTGTGCAATCTTTTAGAAAAAGATGCTAAGTTTCACTTCAATGATGATTGCATGAGAGCCTTTAAATTGCTAAAGTTCAAGTTGACAACAACTCTCATTATCATCGCTCCTAATTGGAGTATTCCTTTTGAGCTCATGGGTGATGCTAATGATGTAGCGGTTGGAGTAGTTTTGGGGCAATGTATCAACAAGATTTTTCATGGTCTACTATGCTAGTAAGACAATGAATGATGCCAAAACAAATTACACTGTTACTAAAAAAGAGCACATTGCCATTGTGTTTGCAATTGAGAAGTTTCGCCCATACTTGATGGGTGCAAAGGTTATTGTTCATACGGATCATGCAGAATTTTGCTATCTTATGAGCAAGAAAGATTCAAAAGCGAGGTTTATGAGATGGGTGCTGTTGTTGCAAGAGTTTGATATTGACATTCAAGATCGAAAAGGGAGTGAAAATCAAGTGGCGGACCACTTGTCTCGTTTGGAGGAGGAGGGGAGGTCGCATGATGGCCTTGAAATCAATGACTCTTTTCCCGATGAGCAACTCTTGGCTATTTCAATGAAGGAGGTGCCATGGTTCGCCGATCTAGCAAACTTCCTTGTATGTGGAATCATCCCGGATGAGTTCTCTTCAAATCAAAGGAAGAATCTCAAACGGGATTGTCAAGATTATTATTGGGACGAGCCTTACCTCTTCCGGATTTGCACGGATGGGGTAATTAGAAGATGTGTACTGGATGAAGAGAAAAATGTTATTCTTCAGGCTTGCCATTCTTTGCCTTATGGTGGTCACCATGGCGGAGCAAGAACGGCTGCTAAAGTGCTAAGTTGTGGTTTCTATTGGTCCACTCTCTACAAAGATGCAAGTGATATGGTGAAAAGATGTGATGAATGCCAACGGGCCGGTGGAATCTTGAAGAAGAATGAAATGCCTCTCACTACCATTTTGGAGATCTATATCTTTGACGTGTGGGGTATGGACTTCATGGGTCCTTTTGTGAGTTCTTGTGGAAATAGCTACATCTTGGTCGCGGTTGATTATGTGTCTAAATGGGTTGAATTCGTTTCTCTACCCAACAATGAAGCAAGAAGTGTGGTGACATTCTTGAAGAAGAATATTTTCACAAGATTTGGTACTCTACGGGCTATCATAAGCGATGAGGGGTCGCATTTTTACAACAAGGCATTTGACACTTTGCTTAGTAAGTATGGTGTCACTCATAAAGTTATGACTCCCTATCATCCTCAATCTAGCGGTCAAGTGGAAGTCTCCAACCGGGAGATAAAGAGTATCTTGTCAAAAACAGTGAATGCTAACCGAATGGATTGGTCAAAGAAGCTTGATAATGCAATATGGGCCTATCAGACGGCGTTCAAAACTCCTATTGGGTTGTCTCCATACCGGTTGGTGTTTGGAAAATCTTGTCATCTTCTGGTACAACTTGAGCACAAATCCATGTGGGCTTTAAAGAAGTTGAATCTTGATTGGGATGTAGCCGCTAAATTTTTGGGTTGCACATTTGAATGAATTGGATGAATTCTAATACCATGCATATGCAAGTTCGTCCTTGTACAAAGAGAGAATGAAGTACCTTCATGACAAATACATCCGAAACAAGGAGTTCAAGGTGGGCGATCTTGTTTTGTTGTTTAACTCACGATTGAAGATGTTTCCCGGAAAGCTGAAATCCAAATAGAGTGGTCCCTTTGAAATTGTGGGTGTGACACCTTTTAGTGCATTGGACTTGAAGAACAAAAATGATGAGGTATTCCGAGTCAATGGTCATCGGGTGAAGCATTATTTGGGACAAGCTGATGATGTCCATGTGGTGGCAATTATTCATTTGAAGTGATGGTAATCTGCGTCATGCCGCGACGTTAAATCAGGCGCTTCTTGGGAGGCAACCCATGTTTTCTTTTTCTTTTCTTCTTTTGTAGATAGGTGTTATTTTGTGCTAACTAGAATTGAAGTGTGTTGCAGGAATGAGTGTGCTTTATAGGAACTATGCTCAGAAAATTGGCTAGGTATGGAAAAAGTACGGACTGCACAATTTTGAATGCTACAGCAGAAGGCAACTGCGGCCGCATAATTCTTGTGCGGACCGCACAAATTGAGATGGGAAATTGCAAACTCTCTGAAGTTTGTTCTGTCAGAGAAATGGCCAATCTGTGACCGCACATCAAATTATGCAGCCCGTAGTCAAAATTTGTGGTCGCACCAGAAACTGTGAGGACCGTAGATCAACAAAGGCTATTGGGCCTCCAGGTAACAGAGTGCGGACCGTAGATGGAATTCTGCGGCCGCACTCCTCCTTTATTTCCCAAGTCTGCCTACAAGTATAAATAGTAGCCTAAGGCTACTATTCTAAGTTTTTTCCCTCTCTGAGCACTCTAAATTCTAAAACTTGGAAATCATCTGTTTAATCATCTGCCACACTCCATACACATCTGTGATCACTTAGTTGCACTCTTTCATATCTGGTATGTTTAATTTCTCGTAGAATTTTTCAAATTTTAGTTAAATTTATAATTTGTTAGATAGTTTTAGGCCATTTGTCAATAGATTTAAATTTTACTACCATGTGGGGTTTAATCTGTGTTGGGTCAACTACTAATTGCTTTACGGGAACTGGGTAAATTGATTTGCATGCTTGATTGTTAATATCATGTCAATTGTTGAAATATTTTGTAAACCCTAGGAGTCTGATTGACTTTGGTTTGAAACCTGCGGCCGCACTTGAAATTGTGCGAACCGCAGAAATTCCACCGCGGCCGCACAAGAAATTGTGTGGTCCGCAGAAGTAGAGAATAGGGTTCTTTGATCAAGCATGGTTCTACGGCCGCACTTGAAATTGTACGGACCGTAGAAATTCCACCGAGGCCGTAGAAAAGTGTGTGCGTCCGCAGATCAGACCAATATCTGTCATCAGAGAGTTGGTACTTTTTGGAATTCTAATGTGCGGCCGTAATGAGAAATGTGCGGACCGTATTTCTATTCTGTGGTCGCACACAAAATTATGCGGACCACAGTTCCATTTTTGCGGCCGCAAGTTCAAGTTGTGCGGTTCGCACATCCCAGTCTACGGCCTTACTTGTAATTGTGTGAACTGCACTTCCCCACCCTGCACTCATGTTTTACACTGTGATATATTATCTGTGTGCAATTAAATTACAACTGACTTCTGCTATTGCTTATTACAGAAAATGGTTAGATCTCGTGGCCGCGGTGACACTTCAAAGGGGAGGGGTGAACTTTCCAAAGGCCAAGCCAAAAGCACTTTACCCCTCTCCCTCCAGAAGATAATCACCAAGAAAGCTACAACAGGCCGAGGAAGACAGCCTGAGCCCTCCGAATCTAGTTCATATGCCCCATCTCAGGAAGCATCGGAGGGCGACTTACTGCAAAAGTAGCGTGCAGTCCAATCACAGCCACAACAGCCACAGGGAAGGTATCAACTCTAGACGATCCTTCCTCCTCACATAGCACTTTTGAGGGTTCGGAGAGCAAAAGTCAGGCTTCAGAGCCCTCTTCTACACCTGTCCCTAAGGGACCAGTAGCTACTGTGGACGATATTCGAGACGATGGCCGAGGGGGTGATACTACAGTTGCCGGCCTTGAGAGGTCAAAGAAGAAAGAGTTCTGGGAGGACCATTTTGTGAGTCTAGCTGCCCTCACTAGCTTCCATGGGTGGTAGCCGGTGAGATCGCTCACTCTTGAGCGACAGTTCCAGCTCAAAGATCTTGAAAAGTACAATACAGAAGTATTGAGACAGTTCTGAGAGAGGAAGGGATGGATGTGGTTCACCCAGCCAGTTGTGGATGCCAAGGAGTATTTGGTCTGGAAGTTCTCATAAATAAAGGGAGCAAAGTTACAAAAGTGAGAAATATGAAGGTGCGGTTAGACCAGCACACACTGAACTCCTACTTGGGGTTTGAGGACGTTGAGCCGAAATAGTATTTGGAGAAGGTGGCGATGGGTGATGCAGCTCGCCCATGGCTAGTTGAGCGTCTTGCAGCCCCGGGGCCACCACCACCATGGATCACTGCAGGGGTTCCTATTCAGTGGAACACCCTAAATTTCGAGGCGAAGGGATGGCAAACCTTCGTATGCAGTAGACCAGACCCGTGCCAGAACTAGACAAACCTATATGGGTGTCGTGATGTCGTCCAACATGTCAGTGGTCACCGGGCAGGCTACGACTTCCTACCCACCATATCCCAACACCATCACTGAGTACCTTACTTATGCACGGGTAGAGCCCAGAGATTATGACACGAAGGTTCGGGCGAAGAAGCCCTTCTCTTGGTATTCTCTGATAGATGCACACAACCCAAAGAGAAAGGGTTGGCCGACTACCACCGTAGGCCAGTATGATGAGCCATCGGTGGTGGGTACAGAGACAGCTGATATGCCATCCACTTCAGCAGAGCCTTCTACTAGTGCAACTGCCATGCCTCCACCTTCAGCCTCAGTACCTCTCACCTCGGCTTTGTAGCTGGTACCTATGCCATATGCTCCACTCTCTGCATTGTGAGTCTCCCAGACACTGGCGAGCCTCAACAACTGGATGCAGATAGGTACTTTAAAGCTGACTGACATATCCAGTCATGTTGCAGCACAGTCATCCTGTCCGACACCCCAGATTTCCCCCAGAATTGATGAAACTTTGAAGAAGCTCCTGGAAAATCAAAACACAATCATGGCCACTTTAGTGCAACATGGGGCAATGATCAAAGAGTTGGGCAAATAGGTAAAGAAAATGAGAAAGCGGCAGGCATCTAAGAAGTTAGTGAACGAGCTTTGGAGCCAGGTTACAAAGCTTGCAGCAGCTGGAGACATTCCATTTGACATGTTGATAAACCCGTACCACCCAGGCCCAGCTCCTACAGCACCTACAGCACCAGTTGGCCAGTCTGAGGAGCCAGACACTGCTGCTGACACTGCTGAGGCAGTCCGTCAGATATTCACCAACCCAACCATTTTCGGACTTAAGGATGATGAGATCCAATTGGATGGCGCTGAGTTCGGTGCCACTGCTGGGGACACAGAGATGGCCACAGAGCCATCGGGAGTTTTCTTCACTTTCACCCTTCTCTTACTCTTATGTTGTTAAGCATTGGGGACAATGCTTATTTTAATTCGGGGGGTGGGGGAGGGGGGGGTAGAGTTTCTTTAACACATTCTGATGAGTCTGTATTTTGATAACTATCATACATTTGGCCTGTAATTAACTTATTACTCCCTCCGTTCCAGTTTATATGAACCTATTTCCTTTTTGATCCGTTCCAAAAAGAATGACCCCTTTCTAAATTTGGAAACAATTTTGCTTAAACTTACAATTCTACTCTTAATGAGAAGCTTTTATAACCACACAAATACTCTAGGCCCCTTTTTGACTTGTTTAGGACCACAAATTTCAAAAGTCTTCATTTTTTCTTAAACTCTGTGCCCGGTCAAATAGGTTCACATAAATTGGAACGGAGGGAGTACTATTTTCTTCCTCTTTCTCATTATGTATATATTCCCTCTTATCTCTCATTTTGTATATTCGTTTAGCTTTCAATAGTTCTTTTGTTTTAAATCTTCTTTATCTTTATGTTTGTCTTTTTTTTGAATTAGTAGCTTCTTTTTGATTTAATAGCTTCTTTTTATGTCTTAGTGGATAATAAGCCTTTAATTTTCTTAATACCACGGTTCCTTTCCAAAGGTGGTTTTTGTGTGAACCGGGTAGCTCTTCCTAACGATGGATGGCGTGACAACCTTCTTAAGGGATTGAGTCCGTTTTTGGTGTTTAGGTAATAATAGTAGTAATAATGAATAAAAAGACCTAATTAAGTCATGCTCGAAGAGTCAAACATGCTTCACTTGGTACCAACACATTTAACTATGTGCTTATGGTTAAAAATAAGTTTTTTGGAAAGAAATAGCTCTAGTTAGTGACCTTTTGACTCTTGTGTCGACTTAGGCAATCATCGAGTGGTCTAGTCGAACCATAGTAATTTTCAATATTAAATATGGTCGTTGTGGGCCTTCGACTCCATCCTCTTTAACAATCCAGCTGCGTGAGAGATGAGATGTTGTTGTTACAAGTCCAAGTACCCGGGAGAATGGTCTAGTACTTGCCCCAAATGTGTTTCTAGGCAAAATTTAAGTTTTGCTTGGCTTGAGAAGTGATTGTAGGCTCTCCTTGACCCGCTTGAAATTTTTGGTTGCCCACCAATGTTGTTATCCCTAGTCAACCCATTCGAGCCTAAGACCTTTGTCATTTGATAACCATGTAACAAGCCTTTATCCGTTTTGTCGTGACCCTCTCTTGGCACCCGAGCTTTCCTTAACACTCTTGTGACATAATTGGCTAAAAACATAAGTTTGGGGGAGAGACAAGGAGTTTGAAAAAGGTATCAAGGCACAAAAGAGAAAGAAAATAAAGAGAATAAAAGGCAAGAAAAAGAAAGAACAAAAAGAAAGTGAATAGGTTGAAGAGTTGAAGGGATTCAAGGAAAAGTAATGATGCAAAGCATGGAGAAATCAAAGAAAGAGAAAATGAATATCATGAACAAGAAAGAGTGATGTTAAGTCTCTCTAGTTCCCCTAAGGAAAAGAAAATATCTCAAAGAGTTGGCAAAGCATGAGCCTAGAAAAGAAAATAGAGTGCTTAAGGAAAGATGAACCCGTTCTATCATAGCATTTCCAACCTTAATCCAAAAGCCTTCATAGCATTCCGAAAAACCCCTACGTGATTTCAAGCCGAGTGAGCTTACATTAGTGGTGATTTACATGAGGGGCAAGTCTATGGTACTTAAAGCCGTACTTGCGACATTCTTTTGAGAGAGATGAGTGAACCTTTCATAAATCTTTGGATGGAGTGCTATATTCTTAAGTGAGATAGGCAAACGGAGAGTAGAGGAGGAGGAGTTTGGGATCCAAAATAACCTACATGAAATAGCGAGTTTCCTTGATGAACAAAGTCAACTCTTGATGCTCAAGTGTCACACTAGAACTATTTGTGCTTAAAAGTTTAACGTGTTGCCTTGTTGATAATTCATAAGTGGTGTGGATAATTGTTGGTCCCAATTGATGTGTGATTGATTCACTTTTGATTAGCTGGAATGGCTTCTAGCTTGTGGAGGTGGGAACTACTTTATTTGCTTGAGGACAAGCAAAAGCTTAAGTTTGAGGGAGTTGATAAGTGGGGATTTTGACTACTTATTAGCGCCCTTTTGCTTTCGTTTTAGTTCCAAAAATGCTTAATTGTGTTCCCGAAAACTGATGAAATGTGCTTAATTGCAGGAATATTGGAAGATGAGCTCCCGAGATGAAATCCAACTCAAGAAGGAGTAATCTGACCTCAAGGACAAAAATAGGCACAAAAGCTCAGAAGTGCGGACCGTAGAATATCATCTACGACCGCAAGTTTTGAAGAATCTTCCATCAGAGAATATTGCAAAGTGCGGTTTGCACATGAAGTGTGTGGCCGCAGAAGCTGGGTCAGAGCAAAATTTTAGAGAACCTGCATCTCAAGTCCACCAAAAGTTCAGATCGCACAATTATTTGTGCGGCCACAGTCACATTTGTGCGGACCGCAGAAGAACAAGGTGCGGCCGCACTTACAATTGTGCGAATCGCAGAAAGAGTGCAGTGCGGCCACATATCAAAATTATGCGGCCGTAGATTTCCAATCCTGGCAAACTGAAGAAAAGTGCGGACCGCACATGGAATTGTGCGGCCGAAGAACCGCTGAAAGGGCATTTTTGTCAGAAAATTCCAGCCCTGTATAAATAGAAGAGTTTTACCTTTTTAGGTTAACTTTTGACATCAGCTGCTACAGTAAACGGTTCCTTTTACTCTTTTTAGTAGTTTTTGCTATTTTGAGCTTTTTGAACATAGAGTTTATCATTTTAATTAGCAATATGGGTTTAATTATCATTTCTTCTTCTTTTTCTTCCAATTTAAGTATGAGTAGCTAGATGTTTACTAGGGTTGTAACCCAACCCTAGTGTGTAAACTTAATGGGTGTTTGATTTATTGCTTGTTTATGGTTGGGTGTTTAATATTTAGCCTTGTTCTTGCTTTTATTTGAAGAATTAATGGTTGCAAATATTAGTTCATGCCTATTTGACTTGGTCTCTACTTGAGAAAGAGAGACTTAGTCTAGAAAAACTTGGCTAATAAGAAATTGGGTCAATCGAGAGATTGATAAGCCCAATTAAAGGGTTGAACCCAAAGATAGTTAAACCCGACTTGAGCTTTTATTCAACCGTTTTGTTCAATACCCATTTGGACTTGAGAAAGCCAAATTGGAAAAAAAATCACTCTCTGACCGAGAGGTATTGAGTGGGTAATCGAGTGTTGATAGCTATAATACACCCCGACCAATAAAATAAGCTTTAAAGTTTACAACCCATTAGGCAAACACCTAGGTGAAGGTCATATCCCTAGGCCTTTTATTTCATTTGAAAAACAACAAAAATAATTTCCTAGTTTCAGTCTTTAAATTACAATCATAGTGTAATTTAGATTTTTAAACAACCAAACTTTGCGGAAGTGCAAATTTAGATATACAAACTCACACACTAAGATATATACTACTAACTCACATTCATATAGCTCCCTGCGGAATTCGACCCCAACTCTTGTTGGGTATTACTATTGCATCGACCGTTTTCATAACCTCGAATAGAGGAGTGAAATTGGACAAGATCAATGGGCACTTGTGGTGCGAGTTGTTATTGTATTGTGATATTTATGCGCATGCGACGGTATAAGGATAGGGGTTAATGTGCATGCGGTAATATAAGGTGGGAATTTATGTGCATGTTGCTAGTAAGGGAATTACTTGAAGCCACGTGGCGGCATAAGGGGGCTAAAGTGCATGTAGCTATTTCGGGAAAAATGTTTTCAAAAATATCTTAATGTAAGGCTCATGCGGTGGTATAAGGAAAAGTTGTAATTTTGAATTGAGAAATGTGGATACGAGGAGGTACCTCGCTTGTGATTCTTGTTGTTAATTCTATGTTAAAGAGATTTATTGGTTGAACAGTTTTGTTATTTCTTTATTTTCCTTACTTGCATTTGTCCGTATTGATTACTTGTAATTCTTTCATATGATCACTCCATGTTGTCTTTATTGCTTTAAATTCCGTATTAGCTTACATTATTGAACTGCTTTATAGCCATTTATTTCCTCGTCGTCCATTATTTGTTTATGCTATACCTTGTTCAGTTTCTCTTATCCTAGTAGGTGTGTTGATCTGACCTCGTGACTACTCTACTGAGGTTAGGCTTGATACTTATTGGGTACCATTGTGGTGTACTCATACTACGCTTCTGCACATTTTTGTGCAGATCCAGGTACTTCATCTCAGGCTCGGCATCAGTGATTTGGCTATACATTCCAGAGACTTCAAGGTATACCTTCTTGGTGCTCGCAGACCTCAAAGTCACCTTCAATCACTATTTTTACTATTGTTTATCTTCTACTAAGATAGTGTTGTATTAGATATTTTTAGACAATTTCTCTAGAGCTTATGACTCAGTTCCACTGGTTTTGGGAATGTTGTTACAGATGTTCTGTTTTGGAGTTATTATGAGTTTTATCGAATTATGTTATTATCTTAGTTGTTAATAATTAACGAACAAGATGCCCGAAGAGTGGAGGTGGAGCACGATGGTTCCTGTATACAATAATAAGGGTGATATCCAAAATTACAATAATTATCGGGGTATCAAACTGCTTAGCCATACTATGAAAGTCTGGGAGAGAGTGGTAGAGCTAAGGGTGAGAAGGAGTGTGACTATTTTCGAGAACCAATTTGGGTTTATGCCGGGACGTTCGACTACAGAATCCATCTACCTTGTTAGGAGCTTGATGGAGCAGTATAGGGAGAGAAAGAAGGATTTGCATATGGTGTTCATCGACTTAGAAAAGGCGTATGATAAAGTTCCGAGGGAGGTTTTGTGGAGATTTTTGAAGGCTAGAGGTGTACTTGTTACCTACGTTAGGTTGATTAAGGACATGTATGATGGAGTAAAGACCCGAGTGAGAATGGTGGGTGGGGACTCGGACCAGTTTTCAGTTATGATGGGGTTGCATCACGGGTCGGCACTCAGCCCGTTTTTGTTTGCTCTGGTGATGGACGTACTGACGTGACACATCCAAGGGGAGGTGTCGTGTGCATGCTCTTTGCATATAATATTATATTAATTGACGAGATGCAAGACGGTGTGAGCGAGCAATTAGAGGTATGGAGGCAGACCCTGGAATCTAAAGGTTTCAAGTTGAGCAGGACCAAAATAGTATACTTGGAATGTAAGTTCAGTGGCGAGACTCTAGTAGGGTAAGGAGAGGTGAGGCTGGACTCGCAGGTCATTCCTAGAAGATGGAGTTTTAAGTACCTCGGGTCTATTATTCAGGATGATGGGGAGATTGATGAATATGTTGCACATCGTATTGGGACGGGATGGATGAAATAGAGACTCGCTTTCGGTGTTTTGTGTGACAAGAAGGTGCCACCGAAACTTAAGGGTAAGTTCTACGGAGTGGTGGTCAGACCAACGATGTTGTATGAGGCTGAGTGTTGACCAGTCAAGATTGCTCATATCCAGAAGATGAAGGTAGCAGAGATGAGGGTGTTGAGATGGATGTGCGGGCACACCAGGTTAGATAGGATCAGAAATGAGGTTATTCGCGATAAGGTGGGTGTGGCCTCTATTGAGGACAAGATACGGGAAGCGCGGCTTAGGTGGTTTGGTCATGTGAGAAGGGGGAGCACAGACGCCCCGGTGAGGAGGTGTGAGATGTTGATATTGGAGGGCCTACGGAGAGGTAGAGGTAGGCCAAAGAAGAGGTGGAGAGAGGTGATTAGGCAAGACATGGCCCAGCGCTTGCTGACCGAGGACATGACCCTTGATAGGAAGGTATGAAGGTCGAGGATTAGGGTAGTAGAGTAGGTAGTGTAGAGTGTTCATAACAGTAGTATTGGCACGCAGTCTCACTTTCTGTTGGTAGTAGATTTTTATGACTAACCGTTGTTTTCTTTCATTGTTGATCACCTTACTGTCTTGTTGTTTTATTCTACTTTTATATGGTTTTTTGGTACTGTCCTTTCTTGCGTATATTTTCATTAATGTGGTACTTATACTATCTTGAGCCGAGGGTTTATTGGAAACAACCTCTCTATCCTCACAAGGTAGGGGTAAGGTCTGCGTACACACTACCCTCCCCAGACCCCACGGTGTGGGATAATACTAGGTATGTTGTTATTGTTAATTATGTTAAGCTATCAACGAGTGTTAAGCTTACCTAGTCTTAGAAACTAGGTGTCATCACGACTACCTTAGGTGGGATTTTGGGATCGTGACAGGGTTATGGATGAATTCCATTGTTGATTGAAAACCTTTAAGGTGGCTTTTAGGGGGATTCTTGTCTTTTAGGGTTATCCATTAGTTTAGGGTTGAATAGGATTTTAATTGAAGGGTATTTGTGTTTGATTTCAAGTGTTTTTAAATTTTTCTAATTAGTTCTTTGCTAAATTCTATCTTTCTTGCTTTTTATTTGTGTTCTTGTTATTTTTGCTTCCGTGTCCGTGTCCGTGTCCGTATCACTCCACTTCCTCCTTCATCATCCACAATATAGGACAAAGCTTATATGAAAAATAATAGGTGGAATAGTCCTCGTGTTATGCATATATTCTAGTTTTAGTCCTTGTAATATTCGACTAAGCATATTTTATCTTTAATTAAGCCGTGTGTATTGTGTTTCTAATCCTTTTATTAACGGAGAATGACAGATAATGGTTAGGTATGACGATGGGCAATTTTGCTACTTCTCATGGTACTTTCAACACCACACTTAGCGCATAATAATTACAAAAACTTAGTGAGATATTTTTAACTTTAATTCAAAAGTCAGTTATCAAAAAATAAGTAAACTTTTTTTAAACGAACATGTAAATACGTTTTAATGTGTGAAATTATATGTATATATAAGAAATATCATTTATTATTTATTAATTATTAAAAATATACAGTGATTTTAATTGGTAACTAATATCATAAAGAATAATAAAAATCTTCCAAATAAATTATATTTTAACTTAACTTAATTAACAAAAATTCTAATTAAGTTTCTTTATCAACTTAAGTAAAAGAGTTTAACACTTGATAGGTAGTACTAACTGCCTAATCAACTAAGAGGACCTCATGATCTCAAATTAAACACTCGCAAAGGCTTCGATCACCTGAATTTACTTCTAGAATTGGCCAGTTAATAGAGGAATTCTTTCGTTGGCTTAGTAAGAATCGCCTGTTATTGCCCAAAATGACTAAAAACACGCATACAGCTTAATTAAAGATTAAATGTGTCGAGTCAAATATTGAAATGGCTAAAATTGAAACAATGCAATAATATGACTAAAAAAATGCTATTTCTCCTAAAAGAGGAATTAGCCATAGTTATAAACTCATGTTATATTTTTCATGTTTTAGATACAATTTTATAGCATATAGATATTTGAGGTATATTCTCATTCTCTCGAATCTAATTTCTTTCGACGGAACTTATATCTAGTTCATTTTTATCTTACGTACTCCTTTTTCTGTTTTTACATTAAGTAAATTACAACCACCATATTTGTGATTTTTGTTAAATAATTGGTATGCACCCTAAGACTTTTGACTTTTTTATTTTCCCGAATTTTTAACTATCCTTTAGATACAAACAATACACTTTTTGAACATTTTCATTTTAAGGAGCTAAGAATATTTAAAAATAGCTTTTGGACCTTAATGACAGGAAAAATAAAAGGCCCCGAAATAATTGTGCTGGAATAATGCATGATAATTTTCTTACAAAATTATGAGAACGTAACATTTATTTTTCAGGTTTAAGGATGTAATCAAGACATCTTCAATCTCTACTTTTCAATTAAAAGGGATAGTAGATAATTATATGAAGGCAATAGCTGACATAAAGTTGAATCACAAAAATATTCTTCAAAATTTGCTGACCATTTTGCCCTTCACCAAAATGGAAATTACCTCCTACTCAATGTTTAAAATACGTTAAAGCAAAATAAACTAATATACTAACCAACATGACTCTTGGTTGCTATTAAAAGAAATTGAAGAATTTTAGACCCAATTCCAAAAATCAAATTACCAAAATATTCTTCTAAAATAGAAAAATAAATAAATAACTTTAACTACCAAGTTTGGCTCCAAGAAAATCATTAATTATGAAAAGGCACAATCATAAGTAAAAGGCACTTTTCAAATAAGTTTTATATATATATATATATATATATATATATATATATATATATATATATATATATATATATATATATATATATTTAAAAAATCGTTAAATTATAAAGGACACAACCATAAGTTAAAAAAACACTTTTCAAATCAGTTGTTTAAAATTAATCCATGCCATTTATCAAATGTTATGTTGGTTAGGGTAAAAACAAAATAAAGGAATTAGACCAGTGTAAATGGAAGTACGGAAATACATATTCCCTGAACTTTCCCTGCATACAAAATTTTTTAATGGGGATAAATTTAATTTATAAAGTAAAACAAGACATTATGCATCATTTCTTAAGCAGGAAAATATAAAGATAATATTCTTCCGCATATACATGCAGTTTGTAACTTGAAATTACAAAATCGAATAGGAAGTGAGAAAATTGCAAGTAAAAACGTCAAGAACGACGGGATACATCCTTGCATCAGTTTGTACTTTGTGTATGCAACTTCTGACTGATAATTTATGTCTCTCATCTTTGCTTTTTTTTTTTTTTTTTTTTGTGACTTCATTCACAAAATAGTATCTTCAAGTATTTATCCGTACCATGAGTAATATGGCATTCTCTTATTCTTTAATTTTATAGCTTTCTTTCGTTATGAAAAGGTGCGAGTGAAGTATACAAAAAGTTGTTAGTAATTCAATTTTATGAATTACTAACGTGTTGTTGGCTAGGAAGGATATAAAAAGTAATAGTGAATCATAAATCAGATCACTAGCTTGTTGCAGTTGGAAACAATATGAAAAAATCATGAAGAAGAAAGTGGCAATAAAATTGGATTCCTAATTGTGGTTTATGAAATTTAATTTTTAAGAATATTATGATAAATATTCGTTATGTGATGATCTTACAATATAATTTTATTTGCATGAAACTGAGCCGTGGAAGCAGCTACCAATACTTGTATTTGGGCAGGCTTTCTACATCACGCCATTTGGGATGCAGTCTTTTCTTGGACCCTTCGTGAATACATCATGCAATTGTGCACGAGACTACCTTATTTTCCTAACAATCATGTAATACATGTGCATTGTTACGCGGCGCCTTCCTGAAGTTTCTTGGAAGGGCGACGTAAGGCTAAGCAACCGATGTCAGTGCGGTTGCTATGCGCCAACTGAGGTCCTCTCTGTACGCTAGACTAAATTATCAGTGTCGTACGGAAAAATCAATGTCGTGAGCAATTGATCAGCAGAAAATGAGCAACTGATGATGAAACCTGATGATTGTATTGATAATGATGAAAGCTATTACAAGATGCAATGCGGTGTCGGGGGGGAGAGACACCAGTACAGAGAATTGTTTGAATGCTTGAATGCTTTGGTCCCCCTTAATAATGCTTAAAAAAAATAAACCAAAGTTACATGCGTTGACCTTAGAAAGCTGTAGAAGCACACTGAAAATGAATGAAATAAAACTACTCTATAATTACAATGAAAAGGACTTAGTCTTCTATGGAAGCAAGTCCGATGGCAGCAAGTTTGTCTTGAGCATCAGGGTCTACGCGCGCATTGCTGTTGGCGCGCGCGACACTATTTGGATCTGCTAGCTGCTGGGCGCTGGTGCTTGGCATTGGGTCTGCGCGTGGGGCACTGTCTGTGCGTGCGGCGCTGTTGGCAACATGATGGTTTATGCGCCCGGCATTGTCGGTGCGCGCAGCACTGATGGCATTCGCCAGCTGCTGGGCGCTAGCACTGATTATCGGTGGGGCGACAGAGGCGCATGCGCGCTTGTCACTTGGTGCTGCCGAGACCACGGGGCCGATCGTGGCGTTAGGCATTGGGAGGCATGCCGGGACACCACGGGGAGCGTCCAAGGGGTCATGGGTCGATGATGGAAAGCAGCCCATGACATTCTCCCCCACCTAAGTTGGCGACGTCCTCGGAGCCTTACCTGCAGGATGATGATGATTGGTCAGGCTCTTGATGGTTGGGAAGTCTGTTCCCCTCGGTGTTGTGAGGTGGCTTTCTGAATGATCTTTCATGTATTTCTGAAATGGCCTGAGGCGACTGACATGGAAGACTGGATAGATTTTCCACCAGGATGGTGTGTTCAGCTGGTATGTGGATTTCCCGATGCACCTTTCAATGGAAAAAGGCCCGATGTAGCTTTGCAATAGGCGAGGATCTTGGGTCCTCTTTGCAAACAAGTTCTGCTTCGGGGTTCTTACCATCACTTTGTCCCCTGCTTGATGTTGGGCAAAGCGAAGGTTTTGTTTGGCATACCTCGTTGCCTTGTCTTAGGCTTTGAAAAGATAGCTCCGCACTATCTTCAAAGTTTGTTCTCATTCTGTCGAGAAACTGGCAGCTCGATGAGATGTTGGCATGTTTGGTGCATTCACATTTTGTGGGAGTAACGGCTGCTGTCCGGTAACAATTTCAAAAGCACTTTTGTTTGTATGGGCGCACTTTTGTGAATTGAAACACAGTTGAGCAGCATCCAGAAGCTTCACCCAATGTGTTTGTGACCCGGTTGCAAATTAGCGGAGATATTCCTCCAGCATGTCATTGAACTGGTTTGTTTGATCATATGTTTGCTGATGATGATGGCTTGAGTTGTAACTCAATTTGGATCCGAGGCAACTGAAGAGTTGGGTCCAGTCACTAATGATGTTGCTGGGCATACCCAAATGTTTGACAACATGAGAGAAGAAGAGTCGAGTTGTATCTTCTGCTGATATGTTCTGTGGGGCTGCGATGAAGGTAGCATACTTGGAAAATTGGTCTACTACCACCATGATGGTTGCATGATTTCCGACCTTGGGTAATCCTGTGATAAAATTCAGGGAAATACTTTTCCAAGGTCTCTGTGGGACAGGTAGCGGCTCCAAGAGTCCCGCTTGTGCTGAGTGATCCGACTTGTCCTTTTGGAATGCTTGACAAGTCTTCACACAATGAGGGGCACCATGAGCTGTTGGACGCCGATGATCTGATGTTTGATTGATGATGTTGAGGGCAGCCGGAACCGTAGGTTCAGGCCTGTTGGTTCCCTTCTTTGACTGCATGTCCGAGATGTTTCCAGCGGCCATCTTTATGGGTATGCATGATATGGTGCGGGGTTTGTCCCCGTTGTCTCCCATCATTAGGAGCATGTTGGCATATGGTACCAGGATAGTGTTTGTTTGCCTGAGGAATTCCAATCCCACTATCAGTTCGAAGTCATCGATGATAGCTATGCATAGGTCGAATATTCCCTTGAATGGGCTAAGCTTCATTGGCACTTCTTTGGCTATTCCACTCACTGGCTGAGATGGAGAGTTGATAGCCTTGACACGACCCTTGCATTTGTGCACTGCTAGACCGAGGCGTTGCACCTTAGTTGAGGTCAGGTAGTTGTGGCTAGCACCCGTGTCTATCAATGCCCGAATAGGTCTGCCGTTTACTTTCATTTCAACGAACATTAATGTACTCTTTTGTGATGTGGGAGGCCTCTCGTCCGCCTTTCCTTTCCCTTTCTTGTCAATTGGGAATGTGTTCTTCTTGGGGTTGCCAGCACTGGTTCCCGCCAAGGTATCATGAATGGAGCCAACAAATGCGTTAAAGGCCCCTACTTGTTCTGCACCGACTGAGCCGTCCTGATCTGACTCATCATCGTCAATAGTTTGTTGAACATTGATTTGTGTATTGGGGACCTGATTGTTCCAATGTTCCCCACCGCAATGGCAGCATTCTGATGGGGGCTTTCTCCCTTGATTGTTGTTGACTGGTGCATCACTGTTGCTTCTTGAGGAAGGAGTCTTAGATTTGGATGCACCTCGATCTCCTTCGTTTCTGTTGAGGCCACCGTTTCTAGGTTGGCTCCTGTTGTATCCCCCTCGGACAGGCTGCTGGAGCCTATCCTTCTGAGTTTCCAACTGATAATCCCCAAGGCACTCTGCAGATTGAATGGCCTTGGGCAGGGTATCTACCCGTTGTCTTTGCAACTCCATACAGGCATGAGGTTTCAAACCTTCTATGAATGCGAACAGTTTGTCTTTGTCCCCCATATCCCGTATGTTTAGCATGAGTGCGGAGAATTCACGCACGTAGTCCCGCACCGACCTGGTGTGGCAGAGTTCACGCAACTTTCTCCGTGCATTGTATTCCATATTTTCGGGGAAGAACTGCAGGCATACAGCTGCCTTCAATTCTGCCCATGTGTTGAGAGTATCTTCACCGGCCCTGATGGCTTCGTATTTGACTCGCCACTAGAGTTTTGCATCGCCTTGAAGATACATGGCATCAGTTGCTACCTTTGGATTCCTCCAACGGCATCGAAGTATTGTTCGATGTCGAAGATGAAGTTTTCCACTTCTTTAGCATCCCGGGCTCCGTTGTATGGCTTGGGTTCCAGAATATTCAGCTTTTGTGGCATGGGGGGAATGTTCATGGCACCCCTGATTTGGTTTTCGCCTCCTTTGAGCAGGCTTTGAAGGGAAGCATTGACAACATTGAGCTAGCCTGTCAAATTGTCTATGGTTTTCTTCATGACGGTCAGTCAGTCTGCATCTAGTTTTCGATGGGCTAAATCCTCGACATGCTCCTGTTGTAGGTCCTCGAATTTGCCATGAATTTCGGTTGCCTCGACGGCAGCCGTTTGCCGGTCTTCCTTAGAGTCACGATTGATGTTTGCTATGTCAACTTCGGCCTGCCGCATTCTGTCGTCCAGGTCGTCAAACCTTTTCACTAGGCTGGTTTTTAGATCATGCAACGTATCCACGATGGGCCGTAATTCGTCAACCGTCTCTTGAAGGGTCGCGATGCGATCCCCATAATTCACCATGGTCAGAAATGGTGATGATGATGGCAATGATTTCCCTCGTTCGATGTCGAGACTAGGCTCTGATACCAACTGTTATGCGGCGCCTTCCTGAAATTCCTTGGAAGGGCGACGTAAGGCTAAGCAACCGATGTCAGTGCGGTTGATATGTGCCAACTAAGGTCCTCTTCGTACGCTAGACTAGATTGTCAGTGTCGTACGGGAAAACCAATGCCGTGAGTAATTGATCAGCGAAAAATGAGCAACTGATGATGAAACCTGATGATTGTATTGATGATGATGAAAGCTATTACTAGATACAATGCGGTGTCGGGGGGAGATACCAATACAGAAAATTATTTGAATGCTTGAATGTTTGAATGCTTTGGTCCCCCTTGATAATGCTTAAAAAAAATAAACCAAAGTTACATGCGTTGACCTAAGAAAGCTGTAGAAGCACACTGAAAATGAATGAAGTAAAACTACTCTATAATTACAATGAAAAGGACTTAGTCTTCTATGGAAGCAAGTCCGATGGTAGCAACTTTGTCTTGAGCATCAGGGTCTGTGCGCGCATTGCTGTTGGCGCGCGCGGCACTATTTGGATCTGCCAGCGGCTGGGCGCTGGTGCTTGGCATTGGGTCTGCGCGCGGGACACTGTCTGTGCGTGCGGCGCTGTTGGCAACATGATAGTTTGTGCGTGTGGCATTGTTGGTGCGCGCGACACTGATGGCATTCGCCAGCCGCTGGGCGCTGACACTTATTATTGGTGGGGCGACAGTGGCGCATGCGCGCTTGTCACTTGGCGCTGCCGAGACCACGGGGCCGACTGTGGCGTTAGGCGTTGAGAGGCTTGCCGGGATGCCACGGGGTGCGTCCAAGGGGTCATGGGTCGATGATGGAAAGCAACCCATGACAGCAAGCACGTGACGAGAAACTAGTATATGTGTGTGTATATATATATATTTATTTTTTTTTGTTGGTCGCGAAGTTTCCAAAATGGAAAACAAATATCATTCGTATATATATATATATATTGTTTAGTTGGTCGCGAATTTCCAAAATGGAAAACAAATATCCCTCGTCAAAACCTATTCCTACCGGGATACGCAAATCCTAATCGTTTTAGGAATTTTTTTTCTGTTTTCCTAGTTAGTATAGGATAGTAGTAAATAAGCGCTATTTATAGAGACACTACCCAGTGTTTTAGCAATAAATAGTTATCCTTTGAACCATAAAAAGTCTTAGCAATTCCGTTCTTTTAGTTTTTTTAGGGGTGTAATGGATTTGGAAGCAATGTTTTCTTAACCATTTTTGCATTGGAAAAAAGCCTAATATTTTTGAGTTGATTCGAGCAGCTATAACAGTGGGAGAATGGAAGTATTAGATGGAGTATAAGAAGCACAAGAATGATATAATGAAGTGGTTGATGAATCTGGAAATATTAGCACAAGAATATGAATCTGATGAAGATGACTCTTCCCTTGAAGTCGAGCAGATGGAAGTTGTTGTTACTGACAAGAGTCTTATTTTTTATGATCAACATCAGAAAGAAAAGACCAACTCCACCATAATAACAGAAGAACAGAGTTTGGACAAGCCAGATAACGACAACCTAGGCAAGAACATGAATGCAACAGTAAGAGCGATGTCCAAGAGTTGCCGTGTGTCACGAGCTGAGCTATAAACAAGCTCAATCGTGAAGAAGCAGAATAGGGAAGGAGAGGGAAAGAAGAAGATAGAGAGAAAATTGGATAATATTTCTAATATCTATAAAATGCGTACATATGCCAGCTAAATAGGAATCCGGCATTGGATTCTAATATAACAACCTATTACACCATTGACTACCACATGTCCCTACTGAGAGGAATTTAATGGGACTTAATTATAAAAATAAGAAAATAAAGATAGGGACTAAATTGAACATAGTAAGACTTATGGACCTCTACTACTAAGCTTAATTCATGACAATCCATCTCCCTTTAAGGAACCTTGTCCTCAAGGTTCATTAAAATTTGAAAACTGCGATTGAATGAAACTACAATCTTCCCAAGTGACCTCTTCAGGAAGTAAATTTGCCAACTATATCAAGACCTGCACAACTGCAGCATTTCCTATTTTGATCATTTTTCTATCCAAGATTGCTATTGGCTCTACTAAAGGCTGGCCATCTGCAGCACAGACTGGAGGATCAATGGATGGAACAACATAAGACCCTATTTTCTTCTTCAGCTGAGATATGTGAAAAACAGGGTGTGAATTTTAGCAGAAGCAGGCAATTGAAGCTCATATGAAACATGACTTAATTTCTTAATCACTTGATAAGGGCCATAATACTTGGATGTTAGCTTCAGGTCTGTCTATAAGGTTGAAGCTAGAGGAAAACACAATCTCCAACTTCTAGCTCCCTTTCAGTCCTTTTTTTTGTTAGCATAAAACTTCATTCTCTATTGTGCCTTCTCTAGATTTACCTTCAGAATCCTGGTCATTATTTTTCTTTCCTGCAACCATTGATCAGCTTCATCTACCTTCGACTGTGTCACCAGCTCAAAGTAGAGTTGAGGAGGGTCATATCCATATAAAATCTTGAAAGGGTTTGATTGAGTAGCTGTATGGTAATTGGAATTATACCAATCCTCAGCTAGAGACAACCATTTGTGCCAATCTTTGGGTTTGTGCCCACTCATGCATCTCAGATAGTTCTCCACACATTGATTCACCCTCTCAGATTTCCCATCTGATTGAGGGTGATAGGCAGAACTGAATTTCAACTCTATTTTCAACCCCTTAAACAACTCCTTCCAAAACAAGCTCAAGAATATTCTGTCCCTATGACTCACAATACTAGTAGGCAACCCATGCAGCTTATAGATATTGTCCATGAACAATCTAGCAACTTGTACAACAGTAAAAGGATGAGAAAGAGATAAGAAATGTGCATATTTGCTGAACCTGTCCACAATAACGAAGATTGTATTCTTCCCTTCAGACTTAGGGACACCTTCAATGAAATCTATGGTTATATGCTCCCATGCTCTAGAAGGAAGTGGCAATGGTTGTAGTAGCCCCGGATAAGCTACATGTTCTCCCTTACACCTTTGACAAACATCACATTCCAGAACCACTTTTTTACGTCAGCTAGCAGAGAAGGCCAATAGAAAATGGCCTTAATCCTTTGCGTAGTAGCAGTGACTCCAGAATGACCTCACAGGCCTGTAGAGTGAATGTGTTGCACCAATTTTTGTCACAGTTGAGTACCATTTCCTACCCACACCTTGCCTTTATACTTAAACAATCCATTTTGTAGGATCACATTGGCTACTGCAGCAGGATCCACAAGCACCTGGGGTCATGATTTGGGTTACTTCCTGGTCTCCATCATAACTATTGATGATATCTTCCACGCATTTTGGCTGAATTTGAGAGATGACATAACACTCAGCACCAACATCATGCATCCTAGAGAGTGCATCAGCCATATTGTTCTCAATACCCTTCTTGTAATGTATCTCATAGCTAAGACCCATCAGTTTTGTCAGTCCTTTGTGCTGAAGAGAGGTCGTGATCTTTTGGTCTTGAAGGAACTTGAGACTGAAGTGATCAGTTCTGATTATGAAGTGGTTTAGATGTAGGTAGTGTCTCCATTTATCGACTACCATTAATAAGGCTATCAACTCTTTTTCATAAGTTGATAGGCCTTGATGCTTCTTGCTCAAAACCTGACTTAAGTAAGTCACTGGTTGCTTATTTTGTTAAAGTACAGCACCCACTCCAGTACCACATGCATCTACTTCAACTATGAAAGGTTTACTGAAGTCTGGTAGTGCTAGTAGAGGAGCAGAAGTCATTACTTTCTTCAATTTTTGGAATGCCTCAGTTTCTTCTTCACTCCATTCAAATGTTCCTTTCTTAAGCAGGGAAGTAAGAGGTTTACTGAGCTGAGCATATTTTTTTATAAACCTTTTGTAGTAACCTGTAAGACCAAGGAATCCTCTCAATTCCTTAATAGTTTTTGGTTGAGGCCACTCTAACATTGTAGCTACCTTGCTAGAATCAGTACCAACCCCATTACCAGTAATCACATGTCCTAAATACTCGATTTTATCCTGAGCAAAGACACATTTTGATCATTTGGCAAAGAGCTGGTTTTCTCTTAATATCTACAGCACAACTTGCAAGTGTTTCAGATGATCCTCCACAGACAAACTATATATTAGAATGTCATCGAAGAATACTAGTATGAACTTTTTGAGATAAGGCCCAAAGACTTGATGCATAAGGGATTGAAATGTTGTAGGGGCATTAGTGAGGCCAAAAGGCATCACCCTAAATTGCCAGAGACCATGGTGAGTCCGGAATGCAGTTTTAGGCTCATCATCAAATCTCATTCTGACTTGATGATATCCAGATCTAAGATCCACCTTTAAGAATATCTTTGATCCATTGAGCTCATCCAAAAGGTCTTCTACCATGGGGATAGGGTATTTGTTCTTCACAGTTAGAGAATTTAATCTTCTATAATCCACACAAAGCCTCCAAGTATTATCTTTCTTCCTTACAAGTAATGCAGGAGAAGCAAAACAGGAGTGGTTGGGAACCACTATTTGAGATTTTAGCATCTCTCCAACTATATTTTCAATGACATTCTTTTGATCAAATGAATACCTATAGGGGCTCAAATTGAAAGGTTGAGCCCTATGTACCAATGGTATAGAATGATCACAGGGCCTAGAAGGTGGCAATCCTTTAGGCTCTTTGAAGATGTCCTGATATAGCTGCAACAACTTAGTGACTTCTTCAGGAAGTTCTGCTTCATTAGTGGACACATGAGCAGTATTGAGGATGCAGATAGCAGCCATAGTGGCCCCAGAATTCTTGAGAAACACTTTCTCAAATTTGTCCCCTTATGTTGTGACCAGTTTAGGATCTTCTTGATGACTCAGTAGTGTAACCCAAGTGTCACCTCTGAAAAACGATATACTGAGGGGTCTAGTGTGCAACAGCACAGGGGCAACCAAGTCTAACCAATCTATGCCTAAAACTAGTTCACACCCTCCTACTTGTAGCAGCCTTACATCAAAACAGAAGGGTTCCTCTTGCATCTTCCAACAAAAGTTAGGGCAAATGGCCCTACTATACATATATTCTCCATTGGCTACTTTCACTTTCATTGGAGCATAACTAGGAATTGCTTCTAATCTAAGGACCTTGACAATTTTTGAATTCACAAAACTGTGAGTAAAGCCACAGTCAATCAAAATTGTGATAGGCAATTTCTTGACATACTCTTGAATCTTTATAGTTTTAGATGAAGAACTTGTCACTCCCATAGCAACACATAATGATATCTCACCCTGCTCCTCTTCAGGAATATCCTCTGTTTCCACCTCATTTTTACTTCCACTACTGTCCCCTTCTTCCTGAATAGCTTGCACCTGTCCATCTGGTCTTCCCCTTCCCAAGCAATAACATTCAATGTTTTAGGTTTACACTAGTGGCCAGGGTGGTATTTCTCGAGACATCTATAACAAAGGCCTTTATCTCTTGCTATATCAGAAAGTTGGTTTGGCTTGAAGGGAACTCTGGGTTTGGGAACCAAAGCTCTGTTGTTTGGGTTCTGGGAAGTGGTTCCTTGATATGGTATAATAGCTTTGGAAGTAGGTTGGGGATTGTTTGAAATATAGGTTATTCTGGCAGTGGTGGATCTAAGGAGGGCTTTAAAAGAGGCTTCATAAGACTTAGCTAAGTCAAATGCATCCATTGGGCAAATGGGATTTGCTAGTCCTACTAGGGGTTTTAATTCGGGTTTAAGTCAACTGATATAGCTGGAAATAAAATGAATTTCAAGAGGGGATTTACCAATAACATGTATGATTTCAGCTCTTCGAACTTCTCCTGATAGCTTTCCACACTACTTGTTTGTTTAAGATTATTAAATTGGTCCAAAATATCAATGGGTCTCACACTCCCAAACCTCCTACAAACTTCTGCGCAAAACAAGGGCCAGTTAGTCCCCTTCTTCTCCAGGATATGGCTATCAAACCATATATCTGCCTTGTCTTTCACGTGCACAGCCACATAGCTCATTTTACTCTGTTCAGGGATCTGATAAATTTCAAAAAACTGCTCACATTTACGAATCCATCCCCTGGAGTTAACACCATTAAACCCCGAAAAGTTTATCTTGGCTTTAAAGGGTTGTGACTGAGGGTCTATGTTTATGGGTAGTGTAGTGTTTGGTAAAAGAAGTAAATGAGGGTTAGTTGCTGGTACAGTTGTAGTTGTCAATGGAAGGATGTTTGTAGTGGGGGTTGGGACTGGAAATGATAAGGATGTGAAAATGGTAGGTGTTTGAGGTGAGTTTGGGGTGGCCCTTAATGGAGGAAAAGTGAAACCCCTACCAACAGGATAGCTAGTTGAAGTTGAAATCAGGGTTACCTGAGCTTGAGTATTCAAAGTTTGCCCAGATTCTCGCATTATCAGTGGTCCTTGAGCTGAAGACGCCATGGATCTGGGAGAAGCAATAGTTTTTGTTCTCTTCAAGGCATCGTGCTGAGAAATAATTAGATTCAGCCTTCGATTTGTCTCTTGTGTTTCCCTTAGCTGAGAGGAAAACTGATTTTGACTAGATTCCAGTGATTCAAAATGTCTCGCATTCTCCGTAGCCATGGACTCCAGCTGGGTTTCGAGTTTTTTCATACCTTCTTCGAGGCCCTTGAATTTTTCAGAGTCGGCCATTGTTATCCGCAAGAATTGAATGGCTCTGATACCAATGTCACGAGCTGAGCTATAAACAAGCTCAATCGTGAAGAAGCAGAATAGGGAAGGAGAGGGAAAGAAGAAGATAGAGAGAAAATTGGATAATATTTCTGATATTTGTAAAATGTGTACATATGCCAGCTAAGGAGAAATTTAATGGGACTTAATTGTAAAAAAACAAGAAAATAAAGATAGGGACTAAATTGAACATAGTAAGATTTATGAACCTCTACTACTAAGCTTAATTCATGACACAGTGGTGGTTCAACGAAGATCAAGCTGCCCTTCAAAGAACACAAACAATTGGAGAACACAAACAATTGGATGATAGTGATAAAAAGGGAACAAAGCAGGCCCAAATCAACAACCAGCAGACTACTACTACTACTGTCAATCTGAAATCAGCAACAAAGGTCAACTGCGGCGGAGTTATGAGGAAGAGCGGCAAGGGTTTCAAGAATATTGACGCTGACACTCAAAGCAACAACCTGCAGACTACTACTACTATTAATCTGAAATCAGCAATAAAGGTTGACTGCAGCGGAGTTATGAGGAAGAGCAGCAAAGGTTTCAAGAGGACGGATATTGACGCTGACGCCCAAAGCAAGAACCTGCAGACTACTACTGTTAATCTGAAATCAGCAACAAATGGAATTATGAGGAAGAGCGGCAAAGGTTTCAAGAAGACGGATATTGACGCTGACGCCCAAAGCAAGAGCGTGCAGACTACTACTGTTAATATGAAATCAGCAACAGAAGTCGACTGCAGCGGAGTTATGAGGAAGAGCGGCAAAGGTTTCAAGAAGATGGATATTGAGGCTGACGCCCTAAGCAAGAACACTGCTACTACATTAACAGCAACTAAGCATTGCACTGAAGAAATATTAATGAACAAGAAGAGATCAAGAGTGGATTTTGAATCAAGTAAAAGGAAATATGAGGATAGGTTGGCAGAGCAAAACAAAGCAAAGAGAAGGACTTTCACGAGATGCCTAAGCCTGCGAAAGATCCCTGTGCTCGCTCCCAAACGCTGCTGGGAAAGGAGAAGGTTTTGAGACGATATTATGATTCAATTTCCCCATGAGAATTTTTGTATTGCCATTCACTTGACTATTTTTTTTAGTTAGTCAACTCTTGGGTATATGCCCTTTAATTTGTATACGTGAACTAATTTAAACATTGAAATAATAATAAAGTTACAATTTCACCAATGTTGCTGTATCTCATATTTTTAATATCTGTGATTCATTACCTGCTATGCATTTACTAGTTAAAGCTAGGATTTCGTTACTCTGAGTCTTAGATGAATATTCAAAATTTTATTTATTGTAATTTTTATCACCTTAGCTGAACTCTTAGTTTAGTGACGCTTTCCCTTACACCGGTAGGCATGCAGTCATGAACAGACAGAAAGCTGCACTATTTATTATTTAAAGTTGACAAAAGTTGCTCAATTTACAATGTTTACTAATGTCATAATCTATTCATTGTGAGGTAGCAGGGGTAGTTCAGTCTCATTTATTATTATTCTCCATTTACATCTGCAGACACTTCAAAATTGAAGCAAAACGTTTAGATATCGCAATCTAGTGAGATTTAATGTAGTCCATGGAACAAAACCATTTAAGGCGCGATGGCAAACTTTCTGTTATCAATATATGGACAACGTTTTGCATAATTACCAAGGTTCGACAAATATCTGCAAGAAGAGCATACTTTACTAAATTTAAATTTTAAAAATAGTACAAAGATGTCTTATGTATAACGGGATTCACCTTCTTTACCTCTAATGGAACTTAATACAACGATTAAAATGAAAATCTAGCGCTTGGACCTGATGGTCTGCTGCTGCCTGCTGGTTACTCTGTTACCGGTTATTCTGTTGCTTCTAGTTGAGACAAATCTGTCAATTACTCTATCCAGGAAACTGAAATAAGCCCGTTTCCATGGCTTTCGAACGAGCAAGATACAGTAAGGAACAAGAATACCTGCAAGAAATCCCAATCCAACACTCACATAAAACCATTTATCAGGAAATTCATCACTGCTGTCATTCTCTAGTACTGTTGTATTGTTTGAGTTCCCATTTTGGCATAGTAGTAGAAGTGGAGCTCCACAAAGATGGGGATTCCCCTCAAAAGCAGACTCTGTAAAAGTTGTCATCTGCCCCTTATAAGGAACCATACCGGATATATTGTTGTTCGAGAAGTTAAGAAAGCTCAAGAATGACATCAATCCCATGCTTGATGGGATGACACCAGAAAGCTTATTACTCGAGAGATCAAGCGATGCCAACTGACGTAAGCTTGAAATGTTTTCTGGGATTTGTCCACTGATTTGGTTTCCAGACAAGTTCAAAACGATGAGGCCGTGCAACTTAGTCATTTCCACAGGTAATGCACCATATAAGTTGTTCCTTGACAAGTCTATTGAGATCAGAAGTGATAGAGTCTTGGTGTACTTTTGAAACTGGCTTTTCAAATTCACTCTCAAGCTTTCTTCATAGTAAAGCCCTCTATACTTCCCATACAACAAATATTTATTCACCTTTTGCTCTTGGACCATGGCCTTGAGGTTTCCTATGCTTGTTGGAACGGTGCCAGTTAAGTTGTTTTCTGCAAGATCAAGGACCTGCAATGAACTCAGATTTGACATTCCTAAAGGAAGTTCTCCTGAAAATGAATTTGACCTCAATCTGAGGATTCTAAGATTTGGAACACCATCGGATATCCAAGAGGGAATATTTCCTGACAGTCTGTTGTTTCCGAGATCAAGTGTCTCCAAATTAGATAGATTTTTGAAAGATAAGGGGATCCGTCCTGAGAATTTGTTGTCATTTAAGTGCAATGACTGAAGTTGCCTCAATTGACCCAAGGAACTTGAAATTAAGCCAGATAAGTTATTGTTCCCAAGGTCTAAAGCTTTCAGGTAAGAACACTCCCCTATGCTTGAAGAAATGCTTCCTGTTAGCTTATTGTTTGATAGATCAATGACTTGAAGAAGGGTCATCATTCCTATAGTAGCTGGTATTTCACCCAAAATTTCATTACCCGAAAGAGACAGGAATATTAAGTCTGGCATGACTTCAGAAATATTCTGAGGGATGAGACCTTGAAACTTATTGTTTGACAGATCAAGCAATTCAATTGGGACAGTAGGTAAAGGAATGGTTCCCTTAAATAAGTTCGAGCTCAGGTCAATATCTGCAAAGGGAAATATTGGTAATGGATTTGGTAGATTACCATTTAATTGATTAAAAGAACAATTCAGCAGGGATAGATTAGAAGAAATGTCCCAAAACCAGCCTGGAATTGAATCTGAAATACTTGCATTTGAAATATCTAGGAACATAAGCTCCTTTTGAGACTTGAGCCAAGTAGGAAAGGAAGGACCTAAATGGCAAGACCCCATGTCAAGATTTCGAATCTGAAATGGAGGAATCCAGTTGGGATTAACATTCAAGGTGAAGGAGTTGGATGAAAGGTCAAGAATCTTCATTTTGCTCAGGTTACTAAAATGAACTTCTGTTAAAGTACCTGTCAGTAAATTAGAAGAAACATCAAGAACTGACAATTCAGAAAGCTGTCCAAAACTCTGCGGTAGAGTACCAGTTAGCTGGTTCCCTGAAAGTCCCAAGTTGGTCAAATTTTGAAGTGTTCCTAATGAAGCTGGTATAGGGCCTTCAAAAAAGTTGGAAGTTAATCCAAGTTGTTGAAGATTTTTCAACTGACCCAACCATTCTGGTATTTTACCAACAAGACCATTAATGCTCAGCTTTAAGTACATCAAACTAGGCAAGGGCCTCTTGGAATCACATTTCTCGGCTCCTTCGAGTATTTCAGGTAGACTTCCTGTCAAGTTGTTTCCTGATAAATCGAAGTTGATTAATTTGCATAGTCCTCCTATAGTACTCGGTATTCCACCTTCAATGTTGTTCAATAAGAGATTGAAGTGAGTCAAATGAGTCATATTCCCAATGGATCGAGGCACTTTTCCATGTAGTTTGTTCGAACCTAAATCGAGAACTTCTATCTGTTTCCAGCTTCCTCTAAATAGTTCATGACAATTGGCACTAAGGTTCTTGTTAAGCGCAAGGTTCAAGTATCTTAACCTCGGAATCTCACTGATACCAAGTGGAATTCTGCCTCTAAGACCAGAGTTGCTTACGTCTATATATTCAAGATTGCTGCTATTTACAAGCCAACTCGGGAACATTGAGTTGAAACTATTGAAACTAAGATCAATAAAAGCTAGTGAAGTGAAGTTGACAGGAGTAAGATGTGAAATGGATCCAGACAAGCCACAAGATGAAAGACGCAACGCTGTTAAATGTGGAAGCTGGTTTAGCATTTTCAACCAACTTGATCCTACCATCGAGAGATCTACTTGGTTCATCCCAAGATGTTTTAAAGAAACAAGATAAGTCACCCATTGAAAACTTTCAACAGTCACAGCTGAGAATTCTGAAGAAACATCTAGATACTGCAAGTGAGAAAGATTTCCCAGAGTTGGAGGTATTGTGCCAAAAAATCCAGCTTTTGATAGATTCAGATATTCCAAGTTCTTCAAAGAACCAACAAATCTTGGAATCGGGATTCCACCAAAAGTGTTTAGACTCAAATCCAAGTATTGTAAAGATTGGATTTTTAACAAAGAAGGCCTAATCTCCCCACTCAAGTTCCAAAATCCATACCTGGTAACATCAGCAGAATTGACTGGAAATGGATTGTGAAGGTCTATTTTGATAACAGAACCAGTAGTGTTACTGCACCCTATTCCTCTCCACTTACAACAGTCTCTTCCTTGCCATGACGAAAGCCGGTTCTCAGGATCATTTAGGCCATTCTTGAAATCAAGAAGTGCTTCATGATCATTAGCTGAACAACTTGTACCAACATTTTGGCCCTCACAAGCAAATTCTACTGCTATTGAATGTAAAATGACAACAAAAAGAATATAAACTTGAAGTCTCTCCATCAATCCCAAGTCTTGGAAACAGAACAAGTACCCTTCTCTTTCCTTTGGTTCTCCACAAAGCAAGAAAGTTACATTTTAACGAATATAACAAAGAACCAAAAGTTTTCAGGATGGGATTAGGTGGTTGAAAATAAATGATGTAGTAGCAATAACTAGTATCAAAATGGTTGTCACTTTCCATCATGTAGAACATTAACTGACTAGAGTACAACAAAAAGAATAAAGAAATTGGTTTCACATTTTTTTGGTCAAACTGGTCTTTATGTCATAGGAATTGAAAATGATTTTGTCATGTTTCCTTGAGCGTCAATCTTTCGGCTTTATCTTATCAAGTTTTCAGAAGTCAAAAACATAAACGATAAACAAAACAGAAAATGAAAAGGGGGAAATTGGGATTAACTTTCTAAAGTTGACCAATACAGCTCAAACTTTATGCAGCTACAGAGCTACTACATGAATTTGATTTTGCACGAAGAAAGAAAAAGAGATCAATTCTGATTTGTTTAATATACAACTGGGTTTTATTTAAACTTTTTAATTTTTATAGAATAAAGTTGAGAAAAGTTATATCTAGAAGAGTAAAAGATGGATTTACACAATTTAGACAACCGTGGTTACAGACAATGTTGGTTCCAGAGGTTGTTCTTGTCTCTTTAGTCTTAACTGATCTTTCTTTTAGTTATAGTAACCACTTTCCAGTATAAACTATTAATAAAGTGTAGGATCGTCAAAGATCAATAGAAGAGAAATCCATTCTGCATAGTTATTACCCTAGTAAAAAGATTCTTCAAAAATGCTACAGCATATGGAACAAACACTTCTTTCACCGAAGAAAGCATATAAGTCCTATTTTGTTCTCAGAATGAAATAATATTGGAGAGTTCATACAATTTAGTGCCTTTGCAGACCCTAGACAATCACCGTTTATACAAAATCTTCATTACACTTCGATATCTCGTATATAAATCAATTCATTCTCAGTAACACTATGAATAAGTGAGGAGGAAGAGAAGAAAAGCTTTTTCAAAGATGTTACAGGCCGAACTCCATCCGAGTAGTATCTTTCCTTTAAAACGAGTACAAACGTGACTGCTCATCATAGCTATCTGATCATAATCAATCAGCCACGACCACTATCTCATTGGATGAAAAGGTTTATCCCTGGATTTGAAGAACCGAGAAAAGCATCTTTCTGATTCTCTTTAGTACTTCATCAGAAAATGCAGTATAAAGGAGTATATATCAACTGGCTTTCCAAATGTATAAGCTCTTCAACATCATGATGACACATTACCAGGCTTTTCCTCATTTTTTGAAGGGACATTGTTGGGTTCCTCTTCTGTGTTGGTACTCTCAGCTTGTTCAGTACTAAGAACTACCCCATTTTCCTTGTTAGGCATGTCACCGTTTTCTGATATACTCTTGGCCTCTGAATTACGAACTGGTTTTGGAAGTTCTCTGGAGGAAGAGGTCACCAATAGTCGGCTAATTCCATCAAAAAGAGTTTTGGCATCGGCTATCAGAGCAGCTCCACCCGGATAACAACGGCCAAAGCAAGTAACACAGTGCGGAAAAGCAACCTGGAAAAGTACAGAATTTGTATGATTGAATCAATGGGTGCGAGAATCAATTATAAGTGAAGTCAAACTTGTTCATATGATGCTACCTCAATAAACGCTCGACATAATGATAGAAAAAGCAGAGACTCGTTTTCTCGAAGCATGCGAGTAGTGTTATATCTCAGTAAAGAATCAGAAACAGTCTGCAATCCCTTCACCAGTTCTTGTGCAAGCACGTGTTTTAAACTTAATGGAGCACAAGGTCGTAATTCATTCATTGCCACAGAGACACCTGCAAATCATAGACAGGATGCAAAAATAACTGGATTTGTGCAGCAAGACTATTTAGCAATTAGTTGAAACATAAACCCAATGATTTTCTTTCCTTTCTTTTGGACCTTTAAACATAAATCTAAAGTTTGTTCCATCAGTGGAAAGCTCAATAATTCTTAGTAGTTGGTGAAGCTATTATCTTAGAGATACCAAACAACAGTGGCCACTGACTTTCTTTTTATTCCTTTTCTTTTGGGTGCAGGTGGGCCGGTGAATAGAAGGAATGGAAGGAAAAGAGGAAAAGTAACTTTGGTGGGATTAAAACCTGACACCTAATTGATACAGGGTGATTTTGAAACCAATAGTCATGAAAGTACAGCTCAATAGTAAATTGATTAAGATACAATTCGTACAATATGAAGCCCTGCAAACTTTCCTGTGACTCAATAGAAGCTCAAATTTTGCCCTAAATCAAAGACTAATCTTTTTCACACCTGTAGGTCATAGCACTCAATGAAGATGCTTTCCTCCACATTAGAGATGGTAGACTAGATAAACAATTCCAGTTCTATAGTTGAGTTCTCAATTATAAAATAATCAAAACAAAATTCCAGCAGCCACAGCTTTAAAAAAATCGCTTAAAATCGATTTTCAACAAGATGGAACAGAGTGAACTACACAAGATTTACAGAAAAGTGAATCGACCTCTAAAATCCTCTTGTTTTTTGTTTATTCATGGGAAAATCCAAAGAACGAATTTGTAGGATTCTAAAAGAAATTTGCCTTTGCTTAGCAGGAGACCACAGGCAGATAACAGGCATTAAAGCATTTTTGGTGACATAATAACATCCATAACACCATAAATTTATTAGTGTACTCCAGCAGGAGCCCGAAGCACAATTTTGAATTCATAACCTAGATATCTATAAAGCGGTGGTTAGACCGGCCATGATGTATGGGGTTGAGTGTTGGCCCGTTAAGAACTCACATATCCAGAAGATGAAAGTAGCAGAAATGAGGATGTTGCGGTGGATGTGCGGGCACACTAGGATAGATAAGATTAGAAATGATGATATTCGAGAGAAGGTGCACGTGGCTCCCATTGATGACAAGATGCGGGAAGCGAGGCTTAGATGGTTCGGACATGTTCAGAGGAGAAGCCCAGATGCTCCGATACGGAGGTGTGAGCGGCTGGTTGTGGAGGGCACGAGAAGAGGTAGAGGGCGGCCTAAGAAGTATTGGGGAGAGGTGATCAGGCAGGATATGGCGAGGCTCCAGATTTCCGAGGACATGACACTTGATAGGAAGATGTGGAGGTCGATTATTAGGGTTGTAGGTTAGGAGGTAGTTGAGTCGTGCCTTACTTCGTACCATTGTGGGACTAGCCATGTAGGGTTTTTGATTAAGATAGCTAGGGGCAATGTTGTGTCTTACTATTTCGCTTTTCAATGTAGGTCCTATTTACTAGCTATCGCTTTTGCTTTGCATCTTTCTTCTAGATTTCATGGTGTTCCTATTTTTCTTATGATTGTTGTGGCGATACTAATATTGTCGCCTTTTGCTTTGCATCTTTCTTCTGGATTTCATGGTGTTCCTATTTTTCCTATGATTGCTGTTGTGATACTAATATTGTCTCCTTTTTGTCCTTTTGTCTTTTTGTTTTTTTGAGCCGAGGGTCTTTCGGAAACAGCCTCTCTACTCCTTCAGGATAGGGGTAAGGTTTGCGTACACACTACCCTCCCCAGACCCCATTAGTGGGATTTTACTGGGTTGTAGTTGTTGTTGTTGTTGTAACCTAGATATCTCTCATGCTGGCCTAAAAAACCATCTATTGGTACTTGTCTTTTTCTTGGTGCATTAACAGTTGTTGGCAATGAACAAGGGGGAACCTTCGCAAAAGGAGCTTAAGTAGTGAACTACATAACGTACCATTAACAAAGACAGCCAAAGGTGGGTGCTCCATTAGACTCGAGGGAGGAGTAACATCTTCCTGACTTTCTTCACCAAAACTGCTGGCAGGAAAGCCAACTGCTGGTAATGGAACCCAGCGATGAGAATCAAGGACCAACTGGAATCAAGTAAAGTATACACATTACCAATCCTGAGCGAAGAATGATTGGGTGCTCATTTCAAAAGATAACTTCAGGTCTAAGTGCCTCCATTTAGGCTGACTGTGCTAGGTAAAAGATTTTTACCATCGGTGACAAAATATATACCTGGAAATTCTCAACAGCTGCATTCATGTTCTTCGAGAAGAGCTTTAGGACAGCCCTGCAAAATCATCAGAAAATGAAATGCATAAATGAACTAGCTTAATGACCAATTTTAACATTCCAAAATCACAAAGAACCAATCAGGTATGTACTCTTCAAAAAGAGGGGGAAGCAAGCCACGGAAGTCCAGTCCAACCCAACCAAGCCCCATGGCACAGTACTGTCAGGAGAAAAAGGAATAAAGCATCAATAAAAGAGTTAAACCCAAAGCTTGATTTAAACACGGAGTAAGTAAATAACAAATGCAACAATAGGAACAAATATTGCAACGCCTCAAAACAAGCAATAACTATCTCGCGAATGAGCAAATATGAACACCTTTATAGATTAAACAAAGCTTTGGCTGAGCCTGATTTCTGATGGCTTCAATACATCTCGTACAGAATAACAAGAGAAGAACTTATGGTTGGTGATGCCTCTCAACTCCCCAACCCAACAGAAAAAAACTCCAAAAGAAAGGGGAGGGGGAACATACTCCGCTACTCACAATTTACATGAGTCTTTCCTTGGGAAAATGTTTGACACGATTCTCATAATAATACAATTCTAAAAGAGTTTCACAATTTTCAAGAATTTAATCTCATTAATAAACAAAATTAAATTTAGATGCTGGCCATTCTTTCTACTTTTTGATAAGGTAAATTGTATTAATCAAAAGGGAGAGAACTCCCGTGTACACAAAGTATACCAAAGACGTAGAGAATTTACATCAGAACATGATTCTCTACAAAAGACGCCCAATTTTCTATACAAGTAGGGGCTAAGTAAGTGCACCAAAAAGCGATCAAAGATAAAAGACTATTCTTAAGATGTGAAAAAGGAGACTCAATCTCCTCAAAAGCTCTCCTATTTCTCTCCCCCCATACTACCCACATGAGAGCTAACGGAGCGAATTTCCATGCCTTTTGCTTTCTTCTTCTACGAAAACCGCCCCAGCTATATAACATTTCCTTTACAGTGCTTGGCATCACCCATTGAACACCAAAGAGATTCAGGATTGCCCTCCACAAAGCTGAGGACACAGGGCAATGCAACATAAGGTGATCAACTTCTTCTCCTGAGCTTTTACACATGTAGCACCAACTAACAAGTGTAATTCCCCTCTTTCGGAGATTTTCAGCAGTCAAGATCACTCCCCTTGCCGCTAGCCATGCAAAAAAGCACACCTTCGTGGGCGCCCTAGGAATCCAGATCGAGGAGTATGGAAAAGTGATCTCCTCTCTCACCAACATACTCTAGTAAAAGGACTTTACGGTGAACAAACCATCGCCACGCAAGCCCCATCTCCAAGAGTCGCAGGATGGCTGGAACATGTCTTGCCCGTATAGCAGTGCCAACAAAACTTGAAGCTCCGCAATCTCCCAAATCTTGCATGCTCCTCCTGAATGAGAGGTCTCATACTACCCTCCCTCCATGCTCCTTGCGAATCTGTTGGACCATCAGTTCCTTCTGGTTTGAAACTCTGAAGACGTGGGGGAAGGAGACCCTCAAAGAATCCTCTCCACACCAACTATGATTCCAAAAGCTGATTCTCCTTCCATCTCCCACCCTGTAAGTGATGTTGCCACTGAATGCTTCCCAATTCTTCATGATACTCCTCCACATGCCACACCCGAAAGGTGTTGTGATCGCCTTGGTCCTCCACCCCCCTCCCGTTGAATCATACTTTTCTACTATGACCTCCCTCTATAGAGCATGCTCTTCTACCCCGAATCTCCACAGCCACTTTCCCATTAAAGCTCTATTAAATACCCTAAGGTCTTTCACTCCAAGTCCACCCCACTTCTTTGGGGAAGTGACTGTTTGCCAATTCACTAGATGAAACTTTCTAGTTCCATCCGCCGCATCCCATAGAAAGTTCCTTTGAAGTCTCTCCAGTTTTTCTGTGATGCTCACCGGTGCTTGCAACAGGGATAAGTAATAGGTTGGCATACTCGATAAAGTGCTTTTGATAAGCACTTCCTTACCTCCTTTTGACAAATACCGTTTCTGCCACCCTGCTAATCTTTTTTCAACCCGCTCGATCACTGGATTCCAAACCGTAGTATCCTTATATGAAGCTCCCAAAGGGAGGCCCAGGTAAGTAGTGGGAAGGGAGCCCACCTTGCATCTGAGAACACCAGACAAGGCATCAAAATTAGTAACCTCACTTACCGGAAAAATCTCACACTTGCCGATGTTGATTTTGAGTCCTGATACTAACTGAAACCACTGCAGGACCTGCTTCAGGTAGGTCAACTGATCCATATCGGCATCACAGAAAACCAGTGTGTCATCCGCAAAAAGCAAATGTGAGACTCTTCGGGCACTGAGCACCCCAATCGGAGCTGAGAATCCTCTCAAGAAGCCTCCGCCCGCCGCACGATCCATCATTTTGCTCAGAGCATCCATCACTAGAATGAATAACATGGGGGATAGGGGGTCACCTTGCCTGAGACCCCTGGAGCTGCCAAAGAAACCACACGGGCTACCATTAACCAGGACAGAGAATCTGACTGAGGAAATGCAGAACTTTATCCATCCCCTCCATCTTTCCCCAAAACCCATCCGCATCATAATGAAGTCCAGGAACTCCCAATTGACAACTTGCATAGTAAGCCGGGTTCTCTATTTTTCCTTCTGGAGTCTACAAGTTCATTTGCCACCAAGGCAGCATCCAGGATCTGCCTACCTTCCACAAACGCATTCTGGGAGGACGAAACAGTCATGTCAAGAACCTTCTTAAGTCTGTTGGAAAGCACTTTAGAAATAATCTTGTAAATGCTCCCCACGAGACTAATAGGCCTGTAGTCTCTGATACAAGATGCACCTTCTTTCTTAGGCACAATAGTAATAAAGGAAGCATTGATACTTCTCTCGAAAACACCATTCGCATGGAAGTATTCAATGGCTTCCATCAACTCTCCCTTGATGGTGTCCCAAAAGATCTGAAAGAAAGCCAAGGAGAAACCATCAGGCCCGGGGGCCTTATCACCAGCACAAGACGACACAGCCTCGTGCACCTCCTTCTCCTCGAAAACTCTTTCTAGCCACTCGTTGTCTCCCTCCCCTATATGGTTGAACTCTATTCCCCCCAAAGTCGGCCTCCAACTAACTTCTTCTTTATATAAGTTCTCATAAAACCCCACTATCGCCCCTTTTACTTCCTCCTCTCCCTCAATCCTCACCCCATCCACAACTAAGGACTCTATGAAGTTTCTCCTTCGATTTGCGACCGCCACCCTATGAAAAAACTTGGTATTCGAATCCCCCTCCTTTAGCCAGAGCGCCCTCGATTTTTGCCGCCAACTAGTCTGCAAGCATTCTTTAACTAATAGCTCATTATACTAGAATATACAACAAAGAACTTTCTACTTTATCTTATGCCATCAGAGCCAAGTCAGTTTAGATTTTGGATCTGTCGAGTGATTGAACTTTTCAGCCTGCAGAGAATTGAAGCCTACTTATTTTCTATTGTACAAAGATTCAGAAAATGTGACGAAGAAGATGGATAACGAAATTGTCCCCAAAACGTGACAAAGAGATAGGTTGAGAATTGAAATTGACCGAGTAAAGCAAAGCGATTAGAGGGAAACAAACGGATGGATTTCAACTCTACTCTTTTAGGTTGCTGTCTAGATTTTGAGTTATATGGCCCTTAGGACTAGCTCATCAGATGAGATTACCCAAAGGTAAGTATGTTTTTTTGCTTGTCCTACACCACTTTCCTTCCTTCCCCACCAGAGAGAGAGAGAAGAAAATACAGTTGCCTGCTTTTTGCCTCTCGAAAATCATGTCAAAATCTTGATCTAGAATGCTTCTAGCAGGATGGCCAAAGTGCAACAAGAGACTTGAATGGTAAGGACAAACTTAAAAGCTATCTTTCTCCAACCATTTCTGGGAGCTTACGACTCGCGTTGTTCTGTATTCATAACGCTATACCTTTTCTTTCACATGTTTAGTATTCAAGGTGATTACAAGCAGAAGACATCAAAGTCAATCACATCCAAGACTTTTACTCTCTTTTTTGACAAATAGGCATTTTACTAAAGCAAAATGATTTCAAATGAGCAGTCTGGCACAGATAAATATGTGCTCACCATACACTGATCCAGAATGTTCGACAAAGAACCTCCTTCAGTGATCTTTGGTAGCATCATTTTTAGAGTTCTGAGGTGGGAAGAAATTTGGTGCATGGCCCAACTGAAGAGAAGCCCACCATCATAGTTTTCTTCCCTCCCTGAAGTATCATCGGCAAATATTGCACGGTACTGGTTAACAACATCAAAGAGATGCATTCGATGACAATTTATCATCCCTTTAAGGTATTCATAAGCATTTCTCTGGTCCAAGTCATCGAGGATTCCAGAAAGCCAGGCCTCACGGCATCTTAGAAACTGTTGAAGGGGCAAAATTGGTCAGCTCTTGGTAAAAATAATGAACTAAATGCAATTAATGAAGACCAAAAGCAAATGGAAGATGTAGGCGTAGGCGTAAAACCCGGTGTTGTTCAAATGAATCAGTCTCACCTGTAAGCGCATCTCATACTCGTTGAACACCCCTATTCGACGCAAGTATCCGATGATACGCAGACATTCTGGCAACTGCACCAATAAATTGTAAACAGTAAGGTCTTAAGCTTCATAATTTATGGAGAATTTCCATTCAAGTATGCGCCAATAGCATCACTGTAACATGATATACATAATCTATGCGAGAAGTCACCTGAATGTTTGATCTAAGTCTTTGGAGAAGCTGAGAAAGAAGAGATTGGGTAGTCTGCCGAACTTCTGCAGCAAGTGCTTGAATGACAGGTAACCTTCAGGGGAGGATGAAAAAGAAGCAAAAGTACCTTAATAATTTTTCATCAAATTCAGTTAAAATCAGTTCATACTGGAAACCAAAGAAAAGAACTCACTTGGGGTGCATTGTTGAAAGCTTGGAAACAAATGCTTCTAAATCAAGAGCTTCATCATAGTTCCCATTCCTCACGCATCTGCAAAGTGAAGAGATTCATTAAGTCTAGCACCGATGAAGCACGGCAGGTTAAAATAATGATACTGTTTAGTTCTAACAATTATACATATTATGTTCTGACACATAAAACTTCTTTTCAAGCTTGACTCCTAGCATGGCTGTGCTATGCAAGATAATTCAGGCTGAAGCTCCAGGTTTAGCAGCTGTAATGGCTCCAAGAACTACACGACTTTTTTTTTAATAATCGTGGTGTCCGGGTCAGCTTGTGCGCACCTCGACTTATACCACGGGATACATGCTACCTCCCACCAGCAACAGGTACCAAGTAACTCTCCCACCAAGGCATGGACACATGGGAAGAAATCACCGAGTGTTTTTGTCTCCGCTGGAATTTGAATCTGATACCTCATGGTTCTCAACCCACTCCATTGACTACTAGGCCATACCCTTGAGTGCATAACTACACAACTTTGTTCATCGCCCAGATAAACGCAAAACTTGATCATTTTCATATGCTAAACCACAACCCCAAACCCCAATGCATAGAAGCAAACGACAATTTCTCACTTTACTCTCTTGGTGATTCAAATTCCTAACCTCATGTTTGAGGTAAAAGGTCCTTTCCACTAGGCTATCCCTCCCTCGTAAAAAGAGAAGAAGAAAAGTTGGATATGATAACTTGGCTACAATGTTTGCACCAAAATGAATCCTCTCGCAAATTTACCAGTCACACACATAAACTGCACTTTGGAATGTAATCTACATCAAAAACAAATACCATGGACATTTTATCCCTTCAAAATCATGGATACCGATTCAATTCTAACGTGTGATCCTTACAGCATTGACGAAAACATACGTGTCCATTAGCTGAGGAATTTCAAGCAAGTCCAGCAGAGTACTATGATTTGCAAGCAATGTTTGGTTCATTTTCCTCTTCTCCAAGATATGTTCTGCAGAGGTGCTGAACTCGCTGCAACCAGAAGTTAGCTTAGGAATCTCATCGATCTGCAAACAAGAAACACGATGGTAAGTGTTTACGTCCTTGTTCTTCCTAAAAAGAATTTATATGAGAAAAAGATGAATAGTGTATTCCCACTTACAGAAAGAAATAACAGAACATTGAAGCCAACTATAAGGCACACCCTAAATTGAATAAGTTATCCAGAAGGGTCTTTAGAAGCTTTGTATAGCTAGTTTAAATCTTATTCAAGAAAGCCATTAACCAACTAGGATTCATGCACTAAGCCTATTCCACTCACACTTTTACTGGATATATATTCTAGCTATAATAGCAATGCAACTGATGAACTCATTCTTATAATATCAGTCTCACTTAGTCCTTAGGATTACTATCTCGTTAGTACACTAAAATGCACTTTCAGAATTATATAAGAGCTAAAATAGCAATTCAACAACTCAAAATCAAATCAATTAACATAATTTCTGCAAGGAAATATGAAAATTACCAAGGATTCAAGATGCTTATCAACAGAAGAAACTTCTTCGCGAATGGCATGCAGTGCATCAGCAGCAGAAATAAAAGCGCGATAATTTCCAACGGCAACCTCTTGCATCTGCCTCCGAATTCTCTCCGCATCCACTCTCAGAAGCTCCGGTTCCTGCACAAATTTAAAAAAAAAAAAATCAATTCAAATGAATTTAAATAAACTAGTACATTTCAAACTTGCGGAGATTGCATTTAAGTAGTACTTTGTGAAGGCGATCGAGAGTGAAAGAGAGAAGTTCGGAGACATAAGGCTGTTGTGAAGCTGACGCCAGTGGGAGAAGTCCGGTGACCGGTGACGCCTCGTCCATCGGATCTTCCGAATCCATTGAAATTGCTGATGACGAAGCCGAGAAATGTATGAGATCTGGAGTTTTAGGTGAGGATCTACTGTTAAGTCGTCGCAGGTTCGGGAGAAAATGACCAAAAAAATTAAAATCGGTATGAAAATGAAATTACCAAGTTTTACGAGGTCACTTAAAGGCTTTTTCTTTCTGTTTTCGAGTTCAGAACAAGTGTTTGAGCTCGAATAATACTCCAGTTTTATTTTTCTAATATAATAATGTGACTTTTAATTTGGGTTAAAATAATATATTTGTAACTTATTGTATCATACGCGAATTTTTTGACCAATATTATCTCTTCTTTGAGCGTAGATCTATTTTGGTCCCTTAAATATAACTCTGAGCATATTTAGTCCTTTAAGTATGCTAAAGTGGAGCACCTTTAGTCTCAGTGACATAATATGTTCAAAAACCAATGGTGTTACCCAACTCTGATTCATGAAGTAAATTTTCTGCTCTGAAACGAACGTTTCCTCTCCTTTTATTGGATAACGCAAATTATCACTTTAATTCCTTATTTTTAGATAATGTCTTCTAAAATTTTGACCTTAAAATATCCCATTTTGTACCAGTTTTCAATAAGAAAATGACACTGTATAGCCGCTGTAAAAATAATAGCCGAAAAAATGTATAAAATTTGTAAAAAAAATTGTATATTTTTTGTATAGGAGATATTTTCAAGGTCAAAATTTTAGAAGACATTATCTAAAAATGAGGAATTAAAGTGATAATTTGCGTTATCCAATAAAAGGAGAGGAAATGTTTTGATTCAGAGCAGAAGATTTGCTTCATGAATCAGAGTTGGGTAACACCGTTAGTTTTTGACCACATCGTGTCAGTAAGACTAAAGCGACTAAAGGTGCTCCACTTTAGTATACTTAAGGGGCTAAATATGCTCAGGATTATATTTAAGGGACCAAAATAGACTTACCCTCTCTTGGCTAAAAACTCTATCATACCTACAAGTCTTCACTCTTTTTCAACAGTACTCAACTATTTTTTTTACTTTTTCTTCATTTACATTGTTGTTAGTTGTATTTACTGACACCACTTGTAACCATCAAACTTGGTAACGCATCATGCTAACAGCATTACTTACTTTCTTTCTTTTTTTAACATTTTCATTTTTTAAATCTTACATCATAATTTATTTATTTATTTATTGCATTGCTGTCCTATTTTGCAATGACAAAGTCTGTATGTATATAAGGCGTGTTTGGTAGGAAGAAAAATAAATTATTTAAAATTATTTTTGTTTCAGTGTCCAATACTCTCACAACAACAACGTCTGGAAAGGTTACAGGTTAGTGTGTACGCATACGTTATCTCTCTTCAAAAATTTTAGAACTTGCTCTTTGGGTGACTCGAATTCAAAACTTTAGGTTAATTTATCCTATCATGTGGTGCTACTATGACTTTAATATTTGAGATTCTTGCATTTTTGTTTTTGTTTTTGTTTTTGTTTTCGTTCCCACTACCTGAGCAGCCGTCCTCACACCAAAACAGAAAAGGAAAATGAGAAAAAAGGGAAGGCATAGTTTACTTTCTCAGCATTGGCTCTGAATTAATCACTAGAACTAGTATCTGGGCAATGGAAAGCAAGAGTTCCGGAGGCGGAGAAGGAAAGGTTGTATGTGTAACAGGGGCCTCTGGTTTCATAGCTTCATGGCTTGTTAAGATGCTACTTCAACGTGGTTACACTGTCAATGCCACTGTTCGCAACCTCAGTCAGCTCTCTCTCTCTCTCTCTCTTGATTCTCTCTATGTTTTTTGATTTCTTTTGCAGTGGTATTTTTGCGTATCAGTTCAACGTTATATACTTTTGAGCTTGTTTATTCTATTTGATTTCTGGATTGATTTTATTTTATTGGTCAACGTGTGTACCAAGGTCCAAAAGCTTCTCCTATTATTCATGTTGCGCACTATCTGATTCCAAGATTTAGATGAAGTTAATATACTTCAGCAGCTCGCGCGATGTATATTTCTTTTCCTAATTCATAGTAAAAGTTATGAGAAGCTATAACGGCTAATAGGCAGAGGCGAATCAAGAATTTAAAGTTTATGGGTTCCTACAGCGACCTTAAATAAATATACAATAAGTAAATGGGTTCACAATTAAATATTTATGGATATTTAGTGGATTTTGTAATATATATACATGGTATATCCAAAAGCTACTGGGTTTCCGGGAACCCACACGTAATAGGCTGGATCCGCCCCTGCTAATAGGGAAGTTATTCTTTTTATATATAGATGGTAGAACTAGAATAGGACTGGCCAAGGGACATATATAGTGTTTAAGGCTATTGCCAATGGGTTCATTCAAAACCAATTGCTTTGGCTCAAACTCTGCTGTATATATGTTAAAATTTTCACTAAATAAGCACAAATGATATATTTCAATAGAGGACTCTGATATCTATCATCAGAAAATAGAGTTAATTTCACGTATAGTCATTGAGTTTTATCTACTACTCCCTCCGTTTCAATTTATGTGAACTTATTTGACTGGACACGGAGTTTAAGAAAGAAATGAAGACTTTTAAAACTTGTGGTTCTAAACAAGTCATAACATTTGTGTGACTATAATTCTTTTGAAACTTGTGGTGTGAAACATGCCAGAGTATTTGTGTGGCTCTAAAAGCTTCTCACTGAGGGTAAAATTAAAAGTTTAAGTTAAATTGTTTCTAAATTTAGAAAGGGATAATTTTTTTTGGTACGGACCAAAAAGGAAATAGGTTCACATAAACGAGATCGGGAGAGTATAATAGTAAAATTACAAATATATGTTTTGTCGCGTTAAAAATAACTTAACTTTACCTAGTATTACAGTAGACTCACAAATTTGCTTCTTGTCATGTTGAAGTATAATATTAAAGTCACTGAGATTGTAAGCTATTGATTTGATTGACTTTTAGAAATGTTATGTACATTCAGTTCTTGTTTTAGTCAAATCGAAATGGTGGTTTCACATACATTTCATAGTCAGGACAGAATACAAATTCTGCAATAGTTTTATGAGATCATGGGCTCAGCTGTTGCTATTAATTCTATGAATGTTTAAGAGTGTTTCCTTCCTCTAAAATATTAGTTATAAACACGCAGAGGATGCGAGTAAAGTGGATCACCTGTTAGGCCTTGACGGAGCTAAAGAGAGGCTGCATCTTTTCAAAGCTGAGTTACTTGGTGAGCATTCGTTTGATCCTGCCGTTGATGGTTGTGAAGGTGTCTTTCATACAGCATCACCTGTTTCTCTCACAGCTAAATCCAAGGTCAGAAACCTACTTTCTTGCAGTCTTCGACTAGATCACTGTACTAATGTCTTTGGTTCGTGCTAGAGGTGACAAATGGATTTTGTTGGGTCAAAATGAGTCAATTCAATAAGGGAGTTATGACCCAACTTATCCAAAACTTGCTTGTGTCAAATTAGGTCGTGTCAAGATGTGTCAAATAACAGGTCATCATAACCCAACCTACCTAATATGACCCAACATCAACTCCTTTTTCATTTTGCTTTTTGAAAAAGAAAAAAAAAGACGTGAAAGCTAATGTATTTTTCTTAAATTATTAGCTAAATTCTTTCGAATCTACTTAGTCCCCAATCTGCAAATTTGGCTTTGTATGTTTGGGGTTTTGGTTGCATTTTGACCAGTTGGTTTATAATATTTGACACGTTTTGACTCAAAAGTATATATATGATGAATCATTTCAAGTTCAACTTTTGTCGAGTTAAGTAAACAAATGGATGATCCAACCTGTTTAAACTTGGCTGGGTTGGATGAATTACTATAACAAAGGAGTTACTCTTGTCGCTTCCAAATACTGTTGTATGTCTTCTATGAAGGAAAATAGCATTTGTTACATATGGTTTGATATGGATTTGTGCTTTACTTTAAGCAACAAAATACTAAAGTGAATGCACATGACAACTTTACTATTTCATTTGAAAGATGAAGATAATAAATTTGAAAGCCTTTTGGATCTTAAACAATGGTGTAGCTTCCTTTGATTTTTCTGTTTCAGACATTTTCCGAATAGTTCTTACATTTGCCCATCAAAACACTAGAACTCTATCAAAAATGTCAAGAGATATCTTTAAGGAGGAACATGTGCTTGCAGCTTCGATTTTGCAGTTAAATAGATTTGTGGATGCTTTAATTGCATACTAATAAAATATTCTCTTTCTCCATCTTTAAGGAGGAACTTGTAGACCCTGCTGTGAGCGGAACATTAAACGTCCTTAGGTCATGTACCAAATCAACATCTGTTAGAAGAGTGGTCATAACCTCTTCTACCGCTTCTGTTATTTGCAATAAAAACATGTCAACCCCTGGAGCTGTAGCTGATGAGACTTGGTATTCAGATGCAGAACTCTGTGAGGAAAGAAAGGTACCATGTGGTCTATACATTGGTAGTTCTTTTCAATTGATGAGTCTTATCCGTTGATTAATGTAGTAAGAGGTTTGAATATGACTGTCTTTCTCGGAGTTGCATTGGAAGTTGATTTGGTTGTTTGTGCCCTTTTCTCAAATGATCTCTTCCACATCTTTTGTTATTGTGGGAAAAAGTCCAAATTTATACCTCAACTATAGAAATATCTTAATTTGATCCTTTGTTATACTTGTGACAAATTGTCTCGTATTATTTACCCTTCACATTTGTCCTTACATGTGTACGTGCTATCTTGACCTAATCTGCGTTTTACGCTGACTTAATTAGCGTTATCTGTCTTGAGATGCTAAGATAACTATTACATTTAGTCCATGTTGTTGTCTTTTAAGGTTTTTGTACACACATTAAGAAACATCTAATAGCCTTAATCATATGAATATTTGTCTAAACTACCTTTTATCTCTTTCCTAAACGTCTCAGTTTTAAGGTAGTATTATATGCTCCATTTGGTAGATGGATTTGAGAAAGTAATAGAAGATATCAGCATTCTCTTCACAATTGGCTTATTTTGAAGGTCTACTTGTTTGCAGGAATGGTATCAACTCTCCAAAACCTTGGCTGAGGAAGCTGCTTGGAAATTTGCAAAGGAGAATGGGTTGGACTTGGTTACACTTCATCCAGGTCTAGTCATCGGTCCACTTCTGCAGCCTACGCTCAATTTCTCGTGCGAGGCTATAGTGAACTTCATAAAAGAAGGTAAGTTTGTTCAGTGACATTTAACTGGAAACAGCTTTTGTGTCAATATATTTTCTGTTATTTAGTGTTTCCTCGATTCAAAACACAGCTTTCTGCTTCTGAAATAGTTCTCTAACAATTTTGTTTTCTAAGCCCTTAAAGAGTATAATGTGAAGAACCATCATATACAGAAGTAAGATTTTCAGAAAGCCTACTTTCTATTTGTTACTCTGCCACTGATGAATATTTTACGGGAACAATCGTTAACCCTCTTTATTTTATCTCACGCAATATTAACTCTGAACAAAATTCAGATATTTTGCGAATGAAATGTTGAGTTTGGTAAATGCTGCCAAAGTCCCTTCTTAACCTTCCGTCTTCCCTCTGGTTTTCAAGCCTGCAAAAGGCATACCTGGAACTTAACCTTATCTCCTTTGAGGCTTCATCACGATGTTGGGCTAAAATGGCCCAAAGATACTCTTAACATGGTGTGATATTGTCTGCTTTTAGCCAAGCGTGCACGATTTTCCCAAAAGGCCTCACACCATTAAGAGTATCCAATTCCTTATAAGTAGCTTATTTTTTTCCTACTTTCCATGTGGGGCTTTGTTCACACACTACCAACACAGGAGTCATGATATAAAAGCAAAAGGCGCTATGGTTTCACTCAAAATTAGTGGTTAGATAGTTAGATATCGTTTTTCTTTACCATTTGGGCAACATTTTGGAAAAGCTCTTTGGAGTAGTATTTCGAGAAAAAGTGTATGGAAAACAAACTTGTGTAGATAGTCGTGATCTTTTAAGGTTTTGATAAGTAGTGCTTCCAAGAAGTTTCAAAAGCATATGTTCCTGAAAAACTTAACCAAATAAGCTGTTTCAAAACACTTGCAAAGCTTTTCAAAGTTGTGTGGTGAAATAGTATGAAAAATTGCCGGCTCAATTGATATGTAGATGACTCATTTTATTTAGCTACAACTTTTTTTTTTTGGCTTCTCTCCTTGTTTGGCGTTCAAAGTTTGATAATAAATAGTAAGTACTAAAGTTTAACATATATATTGTCTTTGTTTGATGAAGGAAAAGAAGCATGGTCTGGCGGAATATATAGATTTGTCGATGTTAGGGATGTTGCTAATGCACATATACTAGCATTTGAGGTCCCTTCAGCAAATGGAAGATATTGTTTAGTTGGGGTAAATGGATATTCTTCTTTGGTTTTGAAGATTGTACAAAAGCTTTACCCTTCCATCACTCTCCCTGAGAAGTAAGTATTGCCAATATCACTGTTATAATTTTCTTGATACTGAATAGTTTTCATTACCATCTTCTTTTCAGCAAAGAAAAAACATCAATTGATGTGAAGATTCAAAATAGGAGAACAACAAAGGCAGAGGAAATTTAATAAGTTTACAGTTACTGAGTAGTTAAAAGTTTTGAAAAGGATAAACATTACAAGTTTCTGATCCCCTCCTTAACAACTTGAGTGCTCTTTTGACAGTGGTTTACATAAGAGTTGAAATTTCACTCCATTTGTATAAACGATCAAACTACGCGTTTTGAAGAATTCTTATCAACTATCATAGGTTAAATTACATTGTTAGTGTAGAAAATCCTTACACTGTCAGTTCATCTGACTGAAATCCAATAATTATTTGGGATCTCCAACTACTCTTAGAAGTGAAATTGAACATGTTTTGCTTCGTTAAGCTTAAGTGATCTTTTATTTAAGAAAATTTTGTTCTATTTAAAGCAACTTGAGGTCTCATAGTTCTTAAATTGGGATGTAGTTTTGAAGATGGATTACCTCTTATCCCAACCTTCCAAGTATCAAGCGAAAGAGCAAAAAGTTTAGGCGTCAATTTCACATCTCTTGAGTTGAGCGTGAAGGACACTGTTGAAAGCTTGATAGAGAAGAACTTCCTCAAGATTTGAACAAGCAGTAGGTGAATACATTGAAACATTGTTCATCTATTGCCAAATTTAGAGCCTGCTGCTCTTGGAGTTTCCACACATTTTATTGTACTTGGTGTCAAAGGAGCTCCTGGCTCTGGATTTCTCTGATGTTATGTCAATTTACTTACCTGGATTCTACTTGTTGCATGTTGGTTCAACGAGCATATAGAAAGAAGAGTAATCAAATTTATCTTTCCTTCTATAGTAGTGGCTATTATACTGAGATTAGTGGTCATAATTCTTTAGCGAAACTCTTGAGCTTACTGACCCTACTATTTGCATACTAGTAATGGAGTACATGCTAATTTTTTTTTTTTTTTTGGGGGGGGGGGGAGGAAGAGTACATACTAATATCATACTTATTAGCACTGCGCCACAATATACCTACTAATTACACACAATAGGTACTTATCCACCATCGCTTGATAGGAGCATGTAGAGGTCGAAAAATTAGGATACAAGGTTAGTAAGTAGTAAGGCGTATTTCTTTTCCATACCATTAGTATTATTCTCGTAATTTTAATTTACTTTTTCAAAGGCTTTTCACACCTATAAACATAATTTTTCATATACTCAAAAACATATTTACAAACATGAGGTGTATTCTTGTCGCTTCAGCTCTAGCCCATGCTAACAGGAAAGAAGATTTCACCCGAGTGTTAAATTCTTCTGTTAAAAACTTCACCAAATTTCGCCAGTTCATCCCTGAAAAATACATACCAAAAGAATGCCCAGAATCTCATCAAAACTATGTCTTTCAAAGGGGGAGATTGAAATGTGAGGGATAAGACCTCCATCAGAGTTAAAAACTCTGCTTATTCGAGACATGTTCTTGCGAGTTATGAGCCTGTGACAATTTACAAGATTAGTACTCATAAAAATCTCGGGATAAAATGTGAAATTACTGGTTAAAATTTTTATTTCGGTTATAAGCAACCCTAGGATTATTTATACCACAATTGTGGTATTAATTTTATACCATACTTCAGGTGCGATAATTATTTCCAAATTACTAATACTGGGGTAAAACTCAAAATGGCACATTTGCCTTTATTCAAAACTCTTGTCTCAAAGTTTTTTAAGAAAGCAACTTAAAATTTAAAATAAAAGTTTACCCAAGTTTATTTAGTGTAAAATCAAACATTTTACATTATAATACAATATAACTTGTTCACCAACCAAACCAGCCAAGTAAATTAGTTGACTTGTTCACCAACCAAACCAGCCAAGTAAATTAGTTGAATAAGGCTGAAACAAACACAACCATAAGATAAATGGTTTTGATTCTTTTCACGTGGAGACTAATTTGTGAATGCAAACAAGAGCATAATATGTCCAAATTCAATAAACAACAAGCTAACAAAAATACAAGAAATTGTCCCCTTACTATATATGCATTGGTTCTGAATCAGTACTGGAACTAGTATGTGGCAATGGAAAGCAAGAGTACTGGAAAAGGGAAGGTGGTATGTGTGACTGGGGCCTCTGGTTTCATAGCTTCAGCGTGGTTACACTGTCAATGCCACTGTTCGTAACCTCAGTCACTTTTCTCTCTTTAATTTCTCCATATTTGTGTTTGGATTTCTTTTGCAGTGGTATTTAATTATTTCCTCCATACCAAAGACATCCTGAATAGGGTGAAGCAAAACTGGTTGGCTTTAAGGCTAGAACCAAAGGTATGTTATGTATATTAAATTATTAATCAGAAAATGCTATTGTGAGCACCAAATTTTTGACTATATTTAAATTTTTACCACCTTCTACTATGTAATTACTTTTAAAAATTTAATATATATTTGTTTAGCTTTGTTACATTTTTTTTATATAGGGCAAGAATTAAAAATAATTTAAAAGGTCAAATTATTACTATTATTTTTATTTTTTATCTTTATTTTTAAATAAAATAAATTTTAAAAAAACCAAAAAAATTAAATATTTTTTTTTAATTTTTGGATGGGAATAAAATAATAGAAAAATTAAAATGGTGGAATAAAAAAAGTAAAAGTAAAAGTAGGTGGAAATTATTTTTTAAAAAAAGTAAAAGAAAGTGGAAAATTAAAAAAATAAAAGTAAAAGAATATGGAAATTTAAAAAATGAAAAGTAAAAGAAGTTGGAATTAAAAAATAAAAGTAAACGTAGCTGAATTTTTATTTTTTTTTTTAAAAAGTAAAAGAGTAAAAATTAAAAGAAAAAAGAAAAGTAAGATAAGAGGAAATTTAAAAAAAAGAAAAGTAAACTAAGTGAAAAAAAAAAGTAAAAAGTGAGAAATTAAAAATAAATAAATAAATAAAGGAAAGTGGGGAATTATTTTTTTTTTTTTAAAAAGAAGAAAAATGAAAAGTGGGAATTCTTTTTAATTAAAAAATAATAAAATAATTAAAACAAATCTGAAAAAAATCCGATTTTTTTTCTATAAATAGAAGAGAAATGTGAGGAGAGAGGGAGAGGGAGAAGGAGAAAAAAAGAAGGGAGGAGGGAATTGAGAGAAATTATTTTTTCTTCTTCTGCGCTAAGGGAATTTCTACTTGTGTCATTCTTTCTTCGTCTTTCTTTCAAACAATCCAGCAAGTCATCACCCAAAACCCAACAAAAATACTTCATAACATCTTTTTTTACACGAGTCAATAGTCGAGGTCGAGGATTCAGTTGGAGCTCTGTTCACTAGGTTTGATGTTATTCGTCGCTTATGCTTGTTCGACGTTCGTCTGAGTTATTGTACCTGTTCTTGGAGACTCATTTAATTAAAAATTTTGCATTAAAGGTTTATTCTTCCCTTTGTTCTTTTTATCTTATTTCATATGATTTTATTTATTTGCCTTTAAATTTTATAAATAATAATGTAAGTTAGTCCTTAAATGCTATATGCTTAATCATGTTTTTGGAAATATGGTATTCAAACTTGCTTTAAAGTTGGAAAGATTTGGACCCTAATGAGTTTAGGCTTCAATTGCTGGGTTGTAGGGTATTGGTATATGATGGTTTATTTATTCAGATATCTAAAATCATACACTTCTTCCACAAGTAATTCCATAATTCATGGCCTTCACAATAATCTCAAACTTAGGAAAGAAACAAATCATGAATGTGCTAGAATGCTTTAGGCGTGCTCATAATTAATTAAATCATCGTGATTATGTATACATTCGCATGACATAATTACGATTCCCAAAACTAAAATCAAGGTATGCGTTCGCGCAGCTTTGGGCGAAACAACCTTAAATATAATAAAAATGCTATTAATTGTGTGCACATACACGTGACATGATTTTGGCACAATAAACAAAACGAATTCACACACGTGATTCGTTTCAAAGACAATTCTATATTTTAATATAAAAGCGGACAGATAAAACATGAAAACCAATAAATCACAGTTTATCTAAAATTAATTCAAGCCAAGTTGTAGTCAATAAAGCGACAGTGCTAGAACCACGGGACTCGGGGAATGCCTTACACCTTCTCCCCGGTCAATAGAATTCCTTATCCGGACTTTATTTTCGCAGACCAATAATAATAGAGTCAAACATTCCTTTGACTAGGGATTCAAATAAAAGGTGACTTGGAACACCAAAAATCAATTCCAAGTGGCGACTCTGTAAATAAAATAATCCCTACTCAAATTTGTCACTTTAATTTAAAAAACTCGTTAACCCACAATAATAACACACATATTCTTTTGGGGTAGAAAATGGGTGTGACAACTCTGGCGACTCTGCTGGGGAACTCTCAAGAATTCGAGCTTGTATATTGACTTTATTATTTTTGCATATATTGTGATTTATTTGGGTATAATGTGCTACTTGTCCACTTTTTACCTCTTTAGTATTGTTGAACTGTACATATAAACTGTATCCTTTTTCGTACCCCTCTGATTCTTCTAATAGTTAGTTATGTTGTGTTTGCCTACCAGTATCACAAAATTTCTGTCTTGAGGTAAAGCCAGTTAGTCTACCAGCTTCTGGTGAAGGATTCAGTCACACATGTTTAGGCGGGAGAGCCGTTAGCTAGCCAGTGTTGTTCTACTACTGGTGCTTGACACTCCTCGGCTCGGATTGTCCGCCCGGGTAAGCCAGGTCTAGATATCATCTCCTTTAGAATTTGAAAACTTAGAAGAACAAGCCACAAGCAATGAATATCCCTAGTAGGCTACGCTTTATTTGCACCATGTGCATTAGACTTAGTGGGACTCGGCACAGAGGATGGGCCCGTCTAAGACATGTACCAATTTTTTATACGAGCATGTTCATTTTCTGTGCTATATGTAACATTACTTGGTAGGCTTTACTCAAATGTTGACCGGCTTTAGGATAGATTGATTGAACAGAGGAGAGAGAAAGAGAATATTTCCTCCACGTTTTCATAAAGTTTCCATTTTTTTAAAAACAAAGTTTTGAAGGGTTCTAATGGGTAAAATCACAATTTTCAAAATATTTTTATTTATTAATTTTGACTGAATTACGCGGGCCTGATTCTCACCGGGATGTGAGATACGTAGGCAAACCTCATCGGTTTCGGCCCCCAATTTTCAAAAATCCAAACAAATATTTTTCTTTAATTCCTTCTTTAAAAGTCTTTCTTTGAGACGTCAAATCCAAAAATCAAAAAATATTTTCTTCCTTTTAAAAAAAAAATAAATCTTTCTCCCTAAATTCAAAAAAAAATATTCAAGATCCAAAAAACAAATATTTTCTGTCTTTTTAAATTTACAAAAAAAAAATCCAAAATATTTTCTTTCTTTTTTAAAAAAGTTTTTCTTCGGAAGATTCAAAAAAAAAATCCAAAAAAAAAAAAATCCAAAATATTTTTCTTGTTATGAGCTTTTATGGGATGATTTGTATGAGTAAAAACAAAAAGAGTTAGTTTATTTACTTTATTTCCAGATTTGACTGAACTACGCGGGTCTGATTCTCACCGGATGTGAGATACGTAGCCAAACCTCATCGGTTCCGGCCCCAATTTTCAAAAAAAAGGAAAATTCAAAAATAGTTTCCCTTTCCTTGATTCCCTCTCTAGAATTCTTTCCTTAGAAAATCCAGAAAAAAAAAAAATCCAAAAATATTTTTCTTCTTTTCTGAAGTCTTTCATTCGAAAAAAAAAGAACAAAAATAATTTTCAAATCAAAATCCAAAATATTTTCTTCCCTCTTTAGAATTCTTTATTTTTTTAAAAAAAATCAAAATTCCATAAAAATAAAAATAAAAACTCAAAAATATATATTTAAAAGTCTTTATATAAAAAAAAAAGAAAAAAAAAGAAAAATGGGTCAGTCTATTCCCGATCTCCCTAAACTACGTAATGATCTGATTCATGCGGCGACATGATACGTAGGCAATCCCCAAAAGGTTCGATCAAAATATTTTTCAACGATTCTAAGATGAGGGATCAAAATGAGGCGTGAGTGAAAAACAAATGGTGATAATGTTAGGAGCGTGGCATATTACGTGTGATTCATATCTATAAAATGCCTAATCCTAACACGTTTGTTGTCTCTTATATAGTAAGCTTAAGGTGGTTGGTTTTATGGTGAAACTGGCAACACATCATTACTTCACCATATCAAAGGGAACAATAGTAATGGATAACAATGATGAAATCGAGTTGGTCAGTGACAATCCCCAGGGTCCGTCAGTTGAGCAAGAGTCGGAGGAAGTAAGAAAATTGAGACAACAACTGTCTGATGTATATCAAGCTTGGGTTTTCGGTCAGCCTCCACCCCAGGATCCCTCAGAGGGAACTTTCACCGTACCCCGGGCTACTCAACCACCGCTCCATGTAGTGAGCGATCACATTCTACCACCAGGGTATGTGCCAAACTACACCCTCCATGCTGCCCCTGGTACCTCTAATATGCGACCTCCAGTCGCACCGGTTAGGAACACCCCTCTCGTCGTGTCTGGCGCACCGGTATATACAATCCCGCCACCACCTCCTGTGGCGAGGCCAAATAACGAGCCACTACCTCAGGCTTATGATGGCCAATACGACTCTCCAAATATGGATTTCAGGCTCTCGGCTCTATACAATCAGACTCCTTAGTACGAGTCACTAGTGAAAAATGAAAACCTGCCAAGACAGGTGAGATAGATGAGATGACAAGGAAAATAAAAAGTCTTGAACAAAATATAAAGAACATGCAAGGACTAGGTGGTCACAAAAGTGTTTCGTTCAGTAACCTATGCATGTTCCCTCACATCCATTTGCCACCAGGGTTCAAGACCCCAAAATTTGAGAAGTATGATGGACACAGCGACCCTATCGCCCACTTGAAAAGGTATTGCAACCAGCTGAGGGGTGCAGGTGGAAAAGAAAAACTATTTATGGCTTATTTTGGGGAAAGTTTTGTGGGGGTAGCCTCTGAATGGTTCATTGACCAAGATATCTCTCACTAGCATGTCTGGGACGACATGGCCCAGGCTTTCGTCAAACAATTCCAGTACAACATTGATATTGCACCATATCACAATTCCATGTCCAATATGAAGAAAAAGCCGACGGAAAGCTTTAGGGAGTATGCCATCAAGTGGAGGGAGCAAGCGGCTAGAGTTAAGACACCCATGGATATTCATGAGTTGATCACTATTTTTCTAGAGGCTCAAGAGCCTGATTATTTCAAGAACATGATGTCTGCTATGGGTAGACCATTCGCTGAGGCTATCAAAATTGGGTAGATGGTCGAAATTGGTTTGAAAACGGGCCAAATCTTGAGTCAAGCTGCTTTTAAGGCCGCATCACAGACCGTTCAGAATAGTTCGGGGGGTTTGATGAACAAATTCGGGAGAGAAGAGAGAGCCATTATGGCTTCTAGCTCGAGGGCCCCCCGCATGACATTCAACCAATCATATATGCTTCCTGAGGTCCCACAACACTATTATCCCTATCAAGATGCTCCTTATGTCGTGGCACCGCATCTCTATGCAGTGATGAACACGCAGTCTTACACGCGGTCATAACATTATACACAAAACCAAGCTCCACCTCCCAAAAATGCTCGTCCCTACCAAGCTCCATATAATCCCCAACCAAATGTTCCCCAATACAATCTTCGCCCAAGAGAGCCCCTAGAAGGAATCAGTTCACCCCTATTGGTGAATCATACTCTAGCTTGTTCAAAAAGTTAGTCAGGCTAGGTCTGCTGCAGCCAGTGGCCTCGAACCGACCAAACCCTGAGTCCCCCTCGCACCGAGCTGATTCTAGATGTGAATACTACTCCGGAGTAGTGGGACATGAAACTGAAGATTGTTGGACTCTCAAAAGAGCAGTGGAAGACCTCATCGAGATCAAGGCAATAGTTCTTCAGGATGAAGAGGCTCATGATGTGACAAACAATCCCTTGCCTGCTCACAACACTGGGCCAGTAGTTGGAATAATTTGTGAAAATGAGGAATTTGATCCGCACTGAAGGCCATTGCATCCATTGCCGAGACAGAAGAAAAGCCAAAAAACAGTCGCCAAACCTGAAAGTTTCCTATCAGACGAGAGTCTCAGTAGCTGGTCTTGCTATCCTTTCCGTGTTCGGATTATTTCAGGGTGTGATCCGGATGTTTAACTTTGTTGTCTTACTTTCCGATGTAAACCTTTCTATCTTTAAAATTTTTAAAAAAAATCAAATGAAATTAATATTTCATTGTCTAGGAATGTATCTTTTCTTAATCTTGTCACTTTTCTTATTCTCTTTTCAGTTCTGTTAAATGTAGATTTTAATGACATGGCATGCTTGCGAACTTCATGCCCAGATCCTAAAATACTGTCAGACTTTGAAATAATGATTCAAGAGTCAGAATCCAATGAAGATAAGTTTAAGGAAATAAAACAAAGAATCAGAACAACTAAGGGAAAATTGGCTCCAGATTGGAAAGGTCCATACATTGTAACGAGACTACTACCAAAAGAGAGCGTTGTACCTGGGAAGCATCGAAGGAAATGTCCATGAAACAACTGTCAATGCAAGTGTAGTCAAAATGTACTATGTTTGATCCTTTATATAACATTAATGTTCTCCGGTTGGGATGAAGAAGGCTTTCTTTCTCGCTATCCAAGTACTATCAACCCTTTGCAAATCCTTTGAGCCGGTTCCCTTTTGTTTGATTACCCTCTTTGAAACTTGGAAGTTATTATTGAAATAAAAAAAATGAATGAAAATGTAAAAAAAAAAAAAGGAAAAAGAAAGAGAAAAGAAAACAAAACAGAAGAAAAAGAAAAATAAAAGAAAATAAAAAAGGGTTCATTGAACTACGTTTGACTTGATTCCAAAAGGATACATAGGCAGCCTCTCTCTGGGGTTCAGTCACACCAAAACAAAAATCCACATTTTCCCAAAAGTTAAAACTGGGGCAGATGTTACAATGGTTCGGCGATGGTTTCGCCTGAAAGGTTCCAAAGTTGTAACTCAATCCAAATCTTTTTTACCCAAATCCCTTTTAAGTCCTTCCGATCAATCAACGAGAATGTTCAAGAACTGGAGGATACAATCACTTGGATCTGATACAACAAAATTAGAGAATTAAAATGAGAGATTTTTATTGGTGAAAACTCTAACGGGCACTACAAGGCGATGGTGAGTAAAGAAACCAAAATAAGAGTCTTGTTAGTGAAAACTCGTAAAGAGCACTATAGGGCGATAGCGAGAAGAGAAATGACAGAGGTCAATTGGTGAAAACCCGCAAAGGGTGCCACCGATCTAAAAGAGGATCCTCACACCTATTGGTATTAACACAGTCTGAGGCAAGGTTTCTCGGTTTCAAGGCAAAAGTTATGATCAATTTCTGAGAGTCATACAGTGGACACAGATCGGGCATCCAGTCCAAAAGGCATGTCATATTCATTGAAGTCCTCATATACTCCAGATAAGTCCTTCTTTCCTTCCCCCGAAAGGGATATCTCTTGTCTAAATTCATTGTCCATTTTATTATTTGTTGTTCTTTGAATCCCTTTCGGTCTAACTCTATTCCAAAACTAAGGCAAATAGGGAATAGCAAGACTGATTTACAGGGTTTTCGTTTGATACAAGCTAATATTCAAGAGGCACCCAGCCTTGGCAGGGGCATCAAGTCAACCCCAATTGGCCATGGTGGCTGATGCATTGAAATAAAAAATTCTCGAAAGGAGGAAATCAAATTAAAAGTTTCTACAAGGCAAAATGAAGTTGAATAGGTTAAGTCCCAAGTGGCTAACCGTTTTGGGAAAGTTTGAAAAGCCAAAGGTTCCCCAATGCTCTGAAATTGAAAATTTTGGAGGAAAGAAGTCGAAACTGAAATGCCATAAAGGCAAAATAAAGTTGAAAAGGTTAAGTTCCACTCGACCAACCGTCATGTAAAAGTTTGAAAAGTCAAAGGCTCTCTAGGGCCAGAAATATATGTGGTATTCACGAAACATCTAATGGCAAGTTGAAATAATCATCAAAAGAAGATGGGCACAAAGCCAAGCTGCCAAAGTCATCAAGACCACAAACCGACCGCCACTTTTAAAACTCATAATTTTTCTTTGTTTACAGCAGGAACAAAGCAGTGCAGAATGGAGACTCTTAAAAGACGAATGTCACCAAGGTAAGTTTCCTCAAACTCTCCACTTTCCTTTATTTTTAGCATGCATCACTACTGTTCATACCTCTCATTTTCGTAGCTTAACCCAGGTAGAACCTTTTTACCTAGGGGGATCCAGCTCATAGTTCCGGGTAGAAGTACTCTTCGCCCAGGATGTTTTACGTAGGTTAACCCAGGTAGAACTTTTTTGTCTAGGGGGATCCAAATTATAGTTCTGGGTAGAAGTACTCTTCGCCCAGGATGTTTTACGTAGCTTAACCCAGGTAGAACCTTTTCGCCTAGGGGGATCCAGCTTATAGTTCCGGGTAGAAGTACTCTTCGCCCAGGATGTTTTATGTAGCTTAACCCAGGTAGAACCTTTTCGCCTAGGGGGATCCAGCTCATACTTCCGGGTAGAAGTTCTCTTCGCTTAGGATGTTTTACGTAGCTTAACCCAGGTAGAACCTTTTCGCCTAGGGGGATCCAGCTCATAGTTCCGGGTAGAAGTACTCTTCGCCCACGATGTTTTATGTAGCTTAACCCAGGTAGAATCTTTTCGCCTAGGGGAATCCAGCTTATAGTTCCGGGTAGAAGTACTCTTCGCCCAGGATGTTTTACGTAGCTTAACCCAGGTAGAACATTTTCGCCTAGGGGGATTCAGCTTATAGTTCCGGGTAAAAGTATTCTTTGCTCAGGATGTTTTACATAGCTTAACCCAGGTAAAACCTTTTCGCCTAGGGGGATCCAGCTTATAGTTCCGGCTAGAAGTACTCTTCGCTCAGGTTATTTTTCGTAGCTTAACCCAGGTAGAACCTTTTCACCTAGGGGGATCCAGCTCATACTTCCGGGTAGAAGTACTCTTCGCTCAGGATGTTTTACGTAGCTTAACCCAGGTAGAACCTTTTCGCCTAGGGGGATCCAGCTCATAGTTCCAGGTTGAAGTACTCTTCGCCCAGGATGTTTTATGTAGCTTAACCCAGGTAGAACCTTTTCGCCTAGGGGGATCCAGCTTATAGTTCCGGGTAGAAGTACTCTTCACCCAGGATGTTTTACGTAGCTTAACCCAGGTAGAACTTTTTCGCCTAGGGGGATCCAGCTTATAGTTCTGGGTAGAAGTACTTTTCGCCCAGGATGTTTTACGTAGCTTAACCCAGGTAGAACCTTTTCGCCTAGGGGGATCCAACTCATAGTTCTGGGTAGAAGTACTCTTCGCCCAGGATATTTTACGTAGCTTAACCCAGGTAGAACCTTTTCGCCTAGGGGGATTCAGCTCATACTTCCGGGTAGAAGTACTCTTCGCTCAGGATGTTTTACGTAGCTTAACCCAGGTAGAACCTTTTCGCCTAGGGGGATCCAACTCATAGTTCCGGGTAGAAGTACTCTTCGCCCAGGATGTTTTACGTAGCTTAACCCAGGTAGAACCTTTTCGCCTAGGGGGATCCAGCTTATAGTTCCGGGTAGAAGTACTCTTCGCCCAGGATGTTTTACGTAGCTTAATCCAGGTAGAAACTTTTTGCCTAGGTGGATTCAACTCATAGTTCCGGGTAGAAGTACTCTTCGCTCAGGTTGTTTTACGTAGCCTAACCTAGGTAGAACCATTTCGCCTAGGGGGATCCAGCTCATAGTTCCAGGTAGAAGTACTCTTCGCTCAGGTTGTTTTACGTAGTTTAACCCAAGTAGAAACTTTTCGCCTAGGGAGATCCAGCTCATATTCTGGGTAGAAGTACTCTTCGCCGAGGCTCGCTTTTCATAATTTAACCTAGGTAGAACCTTTTCGCCCAGGGGATTCATTTTCATCTCAGTAATACAGGGCACCAACCCCTGGTTACATTTCTTTTCTTTAATACAGAGTGTCATCCTCTGGTTACATTTCCTTTCAGTAATACAGGACGCCATCCCATGATTACATTCTTTTTCCGTAATACACGATACCAACCCCTGGTTACATTTCCTTACCAGTATCAGGGTACACCAATCCCTAGTCAATATAGGGTTTTCACTCCCTAGTTTCTTTCATTTTAGGCATAGGGTCTCCATTCCCTAGTCTCTTTTTATTTTTCGGGGTACACCATTCCCGACCTTTAAAAGAATGTGAAAATTTAAAAAATGAAAAGTAAAAGAAGTTGGAACTAAAATATAAAAGTAAAGGTAGCTGAATTTTTTTAAAAAAAAAGTAAAAGAAAGTAGAAATTAAAAAAAAGAAAAGTAAGATAAGTGGAAATTAAAAGAAAAAAAAAAGTAAAATAAGTGAAAAATAAAAATAAATAAAAAGTAAAAAGTGGGAAATTAAAAAAAAAGAAGTAAAGGAAAGTGGGGAATTATTATTTTTTTTGTAAAAAATAGAAGAAAAATGGGAAGTGGGAATTCTTTTTAATTAAAAAATAATAAAATAATAAAATAAAAAACAAATCTGAAAAAATTCTGAATTGTTTCTATAAATATAAGAGAAATGTGAGGAGAGAGGGAGAGGGAGAAGGAGAAAAAAAGAAGGGAGGAGGGAATTGAGAGAAATTATTTTTTCTTGTTCTATGCTAAGGGAATTTCTACTCGTGTCATTCTTTCTTCGTCTTTGTTTCAAGAAATCCAACAAGTCATCACCCAAAACCCAACAAAAATACTTCATAACATCCTTTTTTTACACGAGTCAATAGTCGAGGTCGAGGATTCCGTTGGAGCTCCGTTCACTAGGCTTGATGTTATTCGTTGCTTATGCTTGTTCGACGTTCGTCTGAGTTATTGTACCTGTTCTTGGAGACTCATTTAATTGAAAATTTTGTGTTAAAGGTTTATTCTTCCCTCTGTTCTTTTTATCTTATTTAATGTGATTTTATTTATTTATCTTTAAACTTTATAAATAATAATATAAGTTAGTCCTTAAATGCTATATGCTTAATCATGTTTTTAAAAATATGGTATTCAAACTTGCTTTAAAGTTGGGAAGATTTGGACCCTAATGAGTTTGGGCTTCAATTGTTGGGTTGTAGGGTATTGGTATATGATGGTTTATTTATTCAAATATCTAAAATCATACACTTCTTCCACAAGTAATTCCATAATTCATGGCCTTCACAATAATCTCAAACTTAGGAAAGAAACAAATCATGAATGCGCTAGAATGCTTTAGGCGTACTCATAATTAATTGAATCATCGTGATTATATATACATTCGCGTGACATAATTACGATTCCCAAAACTAAAATCAAGGTATGCGTTCGTGCAGCTTTGGGCGAAACAACCTTAAATATAATAAAAAATGCTATTAATTGCGTGCACGTACACGTGACATGATTTTGGCACAATAAACAAAAAGGATTCACACACGTGATTCGTTTCAAAGACAATTCTATATTTTAATATAAAAGCGGACAGATAAAACATGGAAACCAATAAATCACAGTTTATCTAAAATTAATTCAAGCCAAGTTGTAGTCAATAAAGCGACCGTGCTAGAACCACGAGACTCGGGGAATGCCTTATACCTTCTCCCCGGTTAACAGAATTCCTTACCCGAATTTTGTTTTCGCTAACCAATAATAACAGAGTCAAACCTTCCTTTGACTAGGGATTCAAATAAAAGGTGACTTGGAATTCCAAAAATCAATTCCAAGTGGCGACTCTGTAAATAAAATAACCCCTACTCAAATTTGTCACTTTAATTGGAAAAACTCTTTAACCCACAACAATAACACACATATTCTTTTAGGGTAGAAAAGGGGTGTGACAGCTATGTATATTTCGTTCTTGTTTTAGTCAAATCCAAAAGGTGGTTTCAGATACATTTGATATTCAGGACATAACAGAAATTCTGCAATAATTTTATCTGATCATGGTGTTGCTTCCGTGCTTCTAAAATGTTAGTTATAAACACGCAGAGGATACAAGAAAAGTGGTTCACCTGTAAAGCCTTGATGGAGCTAAAGAGAGGCTGCATCTATTCAAAGCTGAGTTATTTGATGAGCAATCGTTTGATCCTGCCATTGATGGTTGTGAAGGAGTATTTCATACAACATCACCTGTTTCTCTCACAGCAAAATCCAAGGTTAGAAACCTACTTTGTTGCAGTCTGTTTACCCGAAAAACGGATAGAGTTGAATTTATACGTAGTTCTAAGGATACGTGGTATAACTTGGTACAAAATAAAAAAATAAGTAGAAATATATCGAATATTGACTGTAAAAAAAAGGAATGAAATACAAACCCAAATTGAGTAGAGAATGATTTATAAATAAACAAGATGAGCTAATGTAAAAATCCCCCAAAAGGATAATATTTACTATATGTATGTAAATCTCAATAATCTCTGAAATGTGAGAGTGTATTGATGTCTGAATGTACAATGTGTCCTCCCCTTACAGAATTGATAGCCACTCTTAATATAGTAGAGCAATCCTACTTTGGATATTATTAAAAATACATAGTGGGGATCGCATGATAGATTAGTTAAATAGCTTTTTCTTAATTCCCGCCGAGATTCTCTCCCCTAGTGCAGCTACAATGGCTTTTTGTCCCTAAGATCGATCTTGGTCGGTCTCTGGATCTCGAGCTTGATAATACCACTTCACATCATAGTTCGGTATTGACTCGAACTCGATATTGACTCGAGCTCGGTATTGACTCGATCTTGGTATTGACTCGAGCTCGATATTGCCTCGAGCTCGATATTGACTCGAGCTCGATATTGACTCGAGCTCGATATTGACTCGAGCTCGATATTGGCTCGAGCTTGGTATTTACTCGAGCTCGATATTGACTCGAGCTCGATATTGACCCGAGCTCGGTATTGATCGATTTGGGTCTTGAGCTTGATAACCCGGCTTCACATCATATCTTGATATTATAATGACAACCCTCGGTCCATTATGTTCCAATCTTGGCTGATTATACGAAGGGCAAACTCAGTTTTGACCGTATACATATAGTCCCCTCGTTTCTCGGAAAGAATGTGACGAGAAATGATATGATTTTTCAATTTTTTACTAGATACACACTGACGTCTGCATCGAGCCCGATTATGACGTATGTAACAAATGTCTCATTAGTCCAGTTATCAAGGCATCAAATGCGCATCAGACGATGGTCGGCCACTGCCGATTTTGAACCGTCATTGCGAAATCTATAAATAGCCACCTTCTTCATTATTTTAAACCTTTTACCTTCAACTCTTCTCATTCCAACCTTCACAGTTCTTCGCCTTCTCCAACGTTCTCTATTTCTAGCTTTAAGAATTTCTTTGCTTGTTCTTTGCCAAACACCAAAATATTTCAATTTCCCATATTCTTTGTTCTTGAAAATTTAGATGGCTAAGATATCTAAAACCGTTCCTCAGAAAGAGACTACTTCCTCATCTCGGCTGGCCGGTGAGAAACCGGTGGTGGAGCCATGCCTCGAAGAACTCGTTCTCGGAGGATGTGTTATCGATTCTGACTTTAAGGTCGAGAAACCCTCATCGGTTGCTGGTCGATGTGAGCCGGTATCGAGATACATATGCTCGATACACCAAAGCCTTATTGATTTGGTGAAGAAAGATTATGATTGGGAAAACAAAGAGGTCGTGATACCGGCACCGGAGGAAGCGATCACTACCCACGTTGAAGGGTACTTGAATGTTTACACTTATCCTTTCACATTGGGTCCCCTCGATTCGGTCATCATTGACTCCTGCAAAAAGTACCAAGTGACCCTCAGCCAAATACATCCTTTTTCTGGAGGATTGTAATACTACTCCGTTTCTTTGTGAGCAAAATCTACGAGCTTCCCTTTACCCTCGACCACCTCGTAAGATTATACAACCCTCATCTTTACCGAGGTGGGCTAATAAAGCTTCAACACCGGGCCACCAAGTTGTTCACCTAGAGCATAGATGAAGACAAAGATCGAGGTTGGATGAGCCGGTTTGTTCGAGTGAAGACCTCGGACTTAATCCCGGCTGAGAGTATGCCATTTCCCGAGAAATGGAATATGAACCGTAAGTGTGATTCCGTTTTTAGCTTTTGTTTCTTTTACTTCTTCACCTTTTCTTATTAGTGCCTTTCTTGATACAGCCGTTGCTTGGATGCCGGGCGTGGTTACCCATCTCGAGAATTAGGTCAGGAGCCTGGTTTCGACGTCAACATATGCTGAGCGTGCATGGCACGATTTGTCGAAGGGCCGGTGGGAGGCTCGTACTCATGGTAAGCCTTCCTCTTGGCTCACCGATTTCTTCAAGTATTTTTTTGGGCATAATTTTTACTTACTTTCCTTTCTTTGTAGGTCTTGGAAAAGATGCGGTTATGAGACCTCCATCAGGTGATGAAGAAATTCTACCGCCTTTTCTCAAAACCAGAGAAGATGGTTAAGAGACAAAGGGCCTCGAACACCGAGGGTCAAAAACCCAAAAAGAGAGCGGCTCTTAAACCCAAGGTGAACGTAATCCCTTTGACTATGGAGTCGGTCTTGAGTCTAAGGGATGAAGAAGAAGAAGAAAGTGATTCTGGGCTCTTGGCCCGTGCCCGGGCTAACACCGATACTCAGAATCCTTCGGTATCGGTGAAAGATGATACTGCTCCGACCAGGCTTGATGAAGTCGAGGAGGGGACTTCGACCCAAGTTCCCGAGCCGAGGGAGACCGAGGATGTTTTACCTCGGGGTAAAGAGACCATCGAAGAGGCGGTGAATGCCAGTGCACAAACTGAGCTTGGGGCTCCCGAAGACAAAGGTTGTGCCCCAAAAGACCTACTCGGGGTGATAGAGATCGAGGATTCCCCCTCTTTCCTTTCCTTTTCCCAATCAATGATACGTGATGCTCAAGCTGTGGAGACTTGTCACGGGGAAGGGGCCCACAGAGGGGAGGATCCTTTCCATGGTTATTTTATCGAGATAAAAGATATTATCGGTCCGAGTGACTTGGAGGCTTTGAAGAAGAGCTCGAGCGAGGTAGGAGCGCCTTGCCTGTTTAACGAAGCCCAACAGGCCCTGAATCGGGTAAGTTCATACTTGCTTGCCAACTTTCATACTTGTGTTTTCCTTTCCTTGTATAATCTCTTCTTATTTTTGTAGGCTTCTGTACTTCATCACGAGACGTTTTTCCAATCCCGAGGGAAGCTGAGCCGGTACGAGGCCGAAGTTTGAAGGTTTACTGAGGAGAGAGATGCCTTAAAGCTTCTCAGTGAGCAGAGAGAAGGGGAAGTAAAAAGACTTTGGGCCGAGCTGGAAGCATCTCGGAAAGAACAAGTTGTGCTGGCCGAGCAGGTACAAAAAATCTTTGAATTTAATGATATTGACTCGGGATTGGTGGCTAATAATTCGGTCCCACAGGTCGAGCAAAAGTTCGATGTGATTAGGCAGCTTTGTGCTGAAGTGGATGTAGTGAAATCGGAGGCCGAGGAGTGGAAGAAGAACATTGATCGCCTCACCTCAGAAAAAGAGACTGCCCGAACTCAACTGACTTCGGCCGAGGGCCAACTTCGAAGCTTAAAAGAGAAATCCTTGGTGCAATCTAAGACAATCGAGGAGTTCCAGTCTCAGTTGTGCTCAGCAAATTCTAATCGAGAGAGATTGGCCACAAAACTTGCAGCGGCCAAACAGAGGTCGAGAAAATGATGGCCAATGCTGATGCAATGGTGGACGTTTATCGATCTAATGTAGAAGCTTCTCAAGTTCGAGCAAAGGAGGTTGCTGAGGCTGCTCAGGCTCGGGCAAACTGGGTTGACGAGCATGCTAAATGCCAGTCTCGAAAGGAGACTCTCGAAGAGATTCATGCTCGTGGCTTCGATCTAACAGCCTAGATCGAAAAAGCTAAGGACCTTGAAACCGAAGCCAGGGTATTGGCCTTTCCCGATGATGATGATACCGGGAGCGCGAGTGGATCTGAAAGTGAAGGGGGCCTCGAGGGTGAAGATGCTGCTCCCGGTGAGGACTAATTTTTTTTTATATTTTTTTGTGTTTCTTATAAGACCGTTTTGGTCTTTTGTAAAGAAATTTGATCAGGCCGTCTTGAACTTGTAAATTATTTTGACATGAATATAAAAACTTTATTCCTTTCATATCTTCTAAATCTTTCGCCTTTTGTTAACTTGTAAAAAGTGCCTTAGCATTGAATAATTATTCGGAGGTCCAAGATTGAGATAGTAAGGACCGATAGTAAGTACTGCACTCGACCGTTTCTTATAGATAGTCCCCGAGTGAATGTTCGAACTCGAACTGAGGTGGCCCTTAGGCTTGATAGATAGATGTCAAATGAAATGATTTGCTCAAACTTGAAGCAGAGTAGCCTTTTTAAGCTTGACACGTAGTCCCCGGTTCGGGGTAATAGTTCAAACTTGAATCAATGTGGCCCTTGGGCTTTGTGGTTGAGTGAGAATGAGTTCTCGGACTCGAAGTGAAAAACAGCTCTTAGGCTTAATGGTCAAGTGAGTGTTTGCTCGAACTCAAAGAAAGATTAGCCCTTAGGCTATATGGAGCTCGATATAGTTGATTTTTCAGTTGGCAGTCCCTGATTTATGGGGTAATTATTCAAACTTCGATCATGATCGGCCTTTAAGCATGTTTACATAATAGATCGGGAACATGAAGTAGAAGAATCTTTTTGAGATATGAGATATCGGTAAAGAATAAATTTCTCTTTATAAGTCATTATACATGTGTTCATGTTTTGTGCCAAGGCTCGAGCAAACAATGCGGGCATGGTTCGTTTGACCATTTGGCCCTTACAAATTTTTCATATAGAGACCCAGTTGCCATGAAGTAACGTTCTTGCATCGAACTCGATATATTCGAGGGCAATGCCCCCCAGTATTCGAGGTTGATTGTAAAGAGGCCTCGGATACTGTTGAATTATTCTAAGTTAGCACGATCAATGGTTGCCTCATTAAAAACCTTGCCGAAAAACCCATTTGGAACAAAACCGGTCTAAGAAAAATAGAGTGCACCGCGTGCTTTCAGACCTAAAGGCTTCGAGTTGAATAATCCATCCATGTTTCTGGTCGAACACCTGCAAGGGTTAATTTCGAAATACAAATTAACATGGGAGGGTCGTACCTTAGCAGTAGTATCATTTTAGGTGCGACACGTTCCAATTGATCAGTAGTTGTTTTCCGTTTATCACGCCGAGCTTGTAGGATCCTTTTCTGATGATTTCGAGAACCTGATATGGTCCTTCCCAGTTCGGATCCAGTTTCCCTTCATTCCAATTTTTGGTGTTGAGGGTGACTTTCCTTAGTACCAAGTCCCCGATTTTAAAATGTCGAAGATTTGTTCTTCGATTGTAGTATCTTTCGATCCGCTATTTTTGGGCGGCCAATCGGACGAGAACGGCCTCTCGTCTTTCGTCCAATAATTCTAGGCTCGTGTTCATGGTCTCGTTATTCGACTCCTTTGTTGCATATCGAAACCTGATGCTAGGTTCTCCGACCTCAACCGGGATCAGAGCTTTGACGCCATAGACCAACGAGAATGGCGTTGCTCCGGTACTGGATTTCAATGTTGTACGTTATGCCCATAAGACCTCGGGTAGTATTTCTCTCCACTTTCCTTTGGCGTCGATCAATCTCTTCTTAAGATTTTGGATAATGGTTTTGTTGGTCGATTCGGCTTGTCCGTTCCCGCTGAGATGATACAGTGTTGATAGGATCCTTTTGATCTTGTGATCCTCGAGAAATTTAGTTACTTTGCTGCCGATGAATTATTTTCCATTATCACATACAATCTCAACTGGCACCCCGAATCGACATATGATGTGGTCCCAAATGAAGTCTATCACTTCTTTTTCTCTGACTTTCTCGAAAGCCTCTGCTTCAATCCATTTAGAGAAATAATCAGTTATAAACAAAATAAATTGAGCTTTGCCTGGGGCCGATGGGAGGGGGCCGACGATGTTCATTCCCTATTTCATGAAAGGCCATGGAGATAGGACCGATTGGAGTAGCTTCCCGGGTTGATGAATCATGGGCGCATGCCTTTGGCATTTGTCGTATTTTCGAACGAACTCCCTCGCATCTTTGCCCATATCAGTCTAATAATACCCTGCTCTGATTGCTTTGTGGACCAGCGAATCGGCACCGGAATGGTTTCCACAAGTGCCTTCGTTAATTTCCCGTAGGATGTAATCGGTATCTCCTGGTCCCAAACATATTGCCAATGGTCCATCGAACGTCCTTCTATACAACGTTCCGTCTTCGGACAGGGTGAATCGTGCTGCCTTTATGCACAAAGCTCTCCATTCCTTTGAATCTGATGGAAGCTTCCCGTTCTTGAAGTACTCTATATAGTTGTTTCTCCAATCCCAGGTTAGAATTGTGGATTTTCTCTCGCCGTGACCTTCTTCGATCACCGATCATATGAGTTGTACGATAGTCCTCGAGTTGAGTTCGTCATCTTCGACCGATGAACCTAAGTTTGCAAGAGCGTCGGCCTCGTTGTTCTGTTCTCGGGGTACATATTGCAAAGTCCATTCTTTAAATTGATGTAGAGTCACCTGTAATTTATCCAAGTACCTCTGCATTTGATTTTCTCGAACTTCAAAAGTCCCGTTAACTTGGTTTACCACGGGGAGGAAATCACACTTAGCCTCTACGACCTCCGCTCCCAAGCTTCTAGCTAGTTCGAGACCTGCAATCGTGGCCTCATACTCGGCCTCATTATTAGTCAATTTTGTATTCTGATAGACTGTCTAACTACATTACCTGTGGGTGATTTTAGTACAATGCCTAATTCGGAACCCCTCGCATTCGAGGCACCATCCGTGAAAAGGGTCCAGACTCCCGCAGAGGTATCCGATTTTATCAGTAGCTCTTTTTCAATCTCGGATACGAGGGCCGATGAAAAGTCAGCCACAAAGTCTGCCAAGATTTGAGATTTGATAGCGGTTCGGGGTCGATACTCGATATTGTATCCACCGATTTCTATGGCCCATTTGGCCAATCGACCCGAAAGCTCGGGTTTGTACAAAATGTTTCGAAGAGGATAAGTTGTTACAATATGTATCGGATGACATTGGAAATATGGTTTTAGTTTCCTAGAGGCGCTTATTAAAGCAAGCGCTAATTTTTCTAAGTGGGGATATCTAGTTTTGGCCTCGCCTAAGGTCCAACTGACATAATAAATAGGGAATTGCGTACCTCGTTCTTCTCGAACCAGGACTCCACTTACCGCTATCTGCGAGACAGCTAAGTACAAGTAAAGTTGTTCGTCCACTTCCAGGGTATGAAGCAGAGGCGGGCTCGATAAATACCGCTTTAGTTCTTCCAAAGCCTGCTGGTATTCTGGAGTCCATGCAAAGTTGCTTTTCTTCTTAAGCAGTGAGAAATATCGGTGGCTCCTATCTGAGGATCTCGAAATGAATCGTCCCAGGGCAGCTATCCTCCCCGTTAACCTTTGCACGGACTTCACATTATCTACTACCTAATGTCCTCGATAGCTTTAATTTTATCGGGGTTGATCTCGATTCATCGATTGGACACCATGAAACCAAGAAACTTGCCCGAACCAACCCCGAATGCACATTTTTCGGGGTTGAGCTTCATATTGTACTTTTTTAGTATGTTGAAAGTTTCCTATAAATGCTTTAAATGGTCCTCTTCTCGTAGGGACTTAACTAACATGTCATCAATATAATCTTTCATTGATTTTCCTATTTGTTTTTCGAACATTCGATTTACTAGGCATTGATAAGTTACACCAGCATTTTTTAGACCGAATGGCATTACGTTATAACTGTAGGTACCGTACTTAGTGATAAATGAGGTCTTTTCCTGATCCTTCGGGTTCATCTGTATTTGGTTGTACCCGGAGTAGGCATCTAGAAAACTGAGAGTCTCGTGGCCGGCCGTGGCATCGATCATACGATCGATATTAGGCAAAGGAAAAGAATCCTTAGGTTATGCTTTATTCCGTTCTTTATAATCTATACACATTCTAAGTTTGTTTCCCTTCTTAGGGACCACCACCACATTTGCTAGCTATATCTTACTTCTCGAATGGATCCTAGTTTAAGAAGTTTGGTTACCTCGTCCTTGATGAAGGCATGTTTGACCTAGGACTGGGGCCTTCTTTTTTGCTTTAGCGGATGGAATTTCAGATCCAAGCTTAGTTTATGAGTGGTCGTTTCTGGTGGGATCCCTTTCATATCAAGGTAGGACCAAGCGAAATAGTTCAGGTTAGCTATAAGAAATTGAATAAACTTTTTCTTGAACTCAGGATCTAACCTCGTGCCCAGGTATACCTTTCACTTGGGCAGATGTTTGATTAGCGTGATTTGCTCTAGTTCTTCGACCGTTGATTGGGTAGCGTTGGAATCATCAGGGACCACAAAGGATCGAGGGACCCCATAGTCATCATCTTCGTCAGTCTTCCGATTCTTTAGTTGGGTCGAGGCTGACGTTTGTGATTGCTATTTAACATCTTGTTCCTCCTTCGAATCTGATCCTTTTGTCGATGATAGTGAAGATATCAGAATCACTTCATCGACGGCAAACATTTTTTTTGCAGCTGGTTGCTCCCCGTAGACCGTTTTGATTCCCTCCGATGTTCGGAATTTCATAACCTGGTGAAGGATCGAGGGCACTGCTCTCATGTTATGGATCCATGGCCTCCCGAACATGGCGTAATATCGCATATCGCCCTTGATTACGTGGAACTTCGTTTCTTGGATGATCCCGGCCACATTTACTGGCAAGATTATCTCGCCTTTAATAGTTTCACATGCCATATTAAATTTGTTCAGTACCAAGGTAGCGGGCACGACCTGGTCCTGTAGACCGAGTTGTTCTACGACCCTTGATCGTATGATGTTGGCCGAACTACCTGGATCAAATAACACATGCTTAACTTGAGTTTTATTCATAAGTACATATATTACCAGTGCATCGTTATGGGGTTGCATGATTCCTTCCGCGTCTTCATCACTAAAGGACATGGTTTCTTTAGGTGTGTAATCCTTAGTCCGAGATCGCTTCTCACTTACAATAGACATCTTAGTGCGTTTAAGCACCGGCCCCTGGGGACATCGATCCCTCCGATGATCATGTGGATGATGTGTTGTGGCTCTTCTTGTTCGTTCCGTCTATTGAAATCTCTGTTTTTGAAATGGTTTTTGGCCCGGTCACTTAAAAATTCTCGAAGGTGCCCTTCATTGAATGACCGGGCTACCTCCTCTCTCAACTGCCTGCAGTCTTCGGTTTTGTGGCCATGGGTGCCATGATACTTGCACATTTGATTGAGACTTCTCTGGGCCAGATCGGACTGTAGAGGTCGAGGCCACTTAGTATCTTTGATGCGTCCGATAGCCGACACGATGGCGGATGCATCGATGTTGAAGTTATATTCTGATAACCGTGGTGCTTCCTTAGGTCCGGTATACCTATCGAACCCATTCTTGTTCGTCAGCCCCCGAGATCATTGGCCTCGATCACTTCTCTTTTAGCCTCGTAAGGAGTTGCGCTTAGGTTCGCTTCCCCTACGATCTCCGTTATACGGCCGGTATCAATCCTTTTTCGACCTTGGTTCTCGGTCGATGTCTCTTTTAATAATGGACCTAGAACCCACCTGGTCGTCTTCAACTCTGATCTTCGATTGATATCGATTGTGTATATCGACCCAGGTAATAGCCGGGTACTAGATCAAATTCTGCTTCAACTGTCGTGAAGCCATCGAGCTTCGTTCGTTCAGTCCTTGAGTGAAAGCTTGTACAGCCCAATCGTTAGTGACCAGTGGTAGATCCATTCGTTCCGTTTGGAAACGAGATACGAACTCTCTTGGCATCTTGTTGTCTTTTTGTCTTACCCTGAAAAGGTCCGACTTCCTGGTCTCGAACTTTATGGCTCCGGCGTGTGCTTTTACGAAAGAATCTGCAAGCATAGCAAAAGAATCGATAGAGTTAGACGGTAAATTATGATACCATATCATTGCCCCCTTTGACAGGGTTTCCCCGAACTTCTTTGATAGTACGGATTCGATCTTATTGTCTTCTAGATCGTTCCCTTTAATGGAACATGTGTAAGAGGTGACATATTCGTTAGGGTCGGTCATTCCATTATATTTAGGAATTTCGGGCATGCGAAACTTCTTGGGGATCGGTTTAGGAGCCGCGCTCGGGGGGAAAGGCTTTTGTACGAATTTATTGGAATCCAAGCCCTTCAATATAGGTGGTGCCCCCGGGATCTGATCAACCTTGGAGTTATAACTTTCTATTTTTTTATCGTTTGCTTCAATCCTCTTTTCTCCCGACTCAATTCTTTTTGTCAGTTCCTCTAACACCTTAATAATTTCGGGATTAGTCCTCGATTCTTGTTCATTTGATCTTACTACAGCTGACCCCGTTTCGTGGGTGACTTCTCGGGGTTGACCGGGCTCGGCCCTGCTCGGTGCCTGGGTTTGGCTCTACAACTGAGCTATCGCTACCTGTTGAGCTTGCAATATTTCAAAAATCATACGCATGTTGATCCCGTCTTCTCCAACATTTTGGGTATTTCGAACTGCAAATCGAGTTCCACCATGAATGTTGTTTTCGGGGTCGGAACGCTGGTTCGCCTCGATGGCACATGCGAATTATCGTCAATTGGATCTATGGCCCGAGCTCTATCGAGATCGACTGGTGGCCTTTCATCCCCGGTCGTCAGGTTGTTGTTCTCATCTTGAAGGCCAGCTTCGTTGTCGATAGGTAGGGCCATTAATTGAGAGTTCGTCGTTTTTAATCTGAAATCAAAGATACTTCCATAAGCAAGCGTAAAATGGTGTGTTTTGCAGAGATTCGTACCAAATAATCACTGTTATCCTTAGTGCCACGGTGGGCGCCAAATTGTTTACCCGAAAATCGAATAGAGTTGAATTTATACGTAGTTCTAAGGATACGTGGTATAAGTTAGTACAAAATAGAAAAATAAGTAGAAATACATCGAATATTGACTGTAAAAAAGGAATGAAATGCATAACCAAATTGAGTAGAGAATGATTTATAAATGAACAAGATGAGCCAATGTAAAAAGCCCCAAAAAAGGATAATATTTATTATATATATGTAAATCTCAATAATCTCTGAAATGTGAGAGTGTATTGATGTCTGAGTGTCCTCCCCTTACAGAAATGACAGCCTCTTAATATAGTAGAGTAATCCTACTTTGGATATTATTAAAAATACATAGTAGGGATCCCATGATAGATTAGTTAAATAGTTTTTCCTTAATTCCCGCCGAGATTCTCTCCCCTAGTGCGGCTACAACGGCTTTTTGTCCCTTAGCTCGATCTTGGTCGGTCTTGGTATTGGTTGGTCTCTGGATCTCGAGCTTGATAATACCATTTCACATCATAGTTCGGTATTGACTCGAGCTCGGTATTGACTCGAGCTCGATATTGGCTCGAGCTCGATATTGACCCGAGCTCGGTATTGATCGGTCTGGGTCTTGAGCTCGATAACCCGGCTTCACATCATATCTTCGATATTATAATGACGACCCTCGGTCCATTATGTTCCAATCTTGACTGATTTTACGAATGACAAACTCGATTTTGACCGTATACATAGTTGTCTATTAAATTAGTGTACTGATGTCCAAGAAATGTCTTTAAAGAGGAGCATGTTTTGTATGTAACTTTAAAAATAAAACATTCTCTTTTTCCATATCTTTCAGGAGGAACTTGTGGAACCTGCTGTAAAAGGAACATTAAATGTCGTTCGATCATGTGCCAAATCACCATCAGTCAGAAGAGTGGTGATAACTTCTTCTACTGCTTCTGTTATATGCAATAAAAACCGTTGATCCCTGGAGCTGTGGCTGATGAGACTTGGTATTCGGACCCAGAATTCTGCGAGGAAAGGAAGGTGACTTTGGTAGTTCTTTTCAATTTGATGAGTCTTATCCTTTGATTAATATAGCAAGAGGTTTGGATCTTGTTTGACCATCTTTTTAGACGTTGCATTATGTCACAGAATCAAGCTTTACCATCACTAAAATCAAAGCTATTTCCTTCTATATAATAGTATAGCTTATTTGTTGGGATTTTTAAATCTGTTAAGGATACACACCGACAGAGGCGGACCTAGGATTTTTACGCGACGGGGGTATAGTGTTCAGCGCAACCAGTGTCTCCTAAAGGCTTTTAGTGTTCAGGGTGCCAAGTGCTTTAAAGTAACCGTTTTCAAGGATATACATATACAAGATTTCTGCCGAAACTTACGTGTTCCGGTGACCCCTCACTGTAACACATAGGTCCGCCTCTGCACACACACATTAGTATTTGTGTGTGCGCGTGCTATCTGAACTTAATGTGCCCAAGTAAGATATGGTTCTTATACCAGAAATTTACTTAATTCTGCACTCCCTGTTGTACCAAGTGTGAAACAAAGCGTTATCTGTATTGAGATGCTAAGTATGTGTCCTTATATACGAGAAAGTAATAGAATATATCAGCATTCTCTTAATTAAAGGTCTATTTTGTTTGCAGCAATGGTATCAACTCTCCAAGACCCTGGCTGAAGAAGCAGCTTTGGAATTTGCGAAAGAGAATGGGATTGATTTGGTTACACTTCATCCAGGTCTAGTCATTGGTCCACTTCTACAGCCTACGCTCAATTCCTCTTGCGAGTCTATAGTTAACTTCATAAAAGAAGGTAAACTTGTTCAACTGTCATGTGACCCCTTCAGATATCCTTTTGATAATAAATGCAAAGTTGCATTTTTAAAACATTGTCTTAATTTGATGAAGGAAAAGAAGCATGGACTGGTGGAATTTATAAATTTGTCGACGTTAGGGATGTTGCTAATGCACATATTCTAGCATTTGAGGTTCCTTCAGCAAATGGAAGATATTGTTTAGTTGGGGTAAACGGTTACTCCTCTTCGCTTTTGAAGATTGTACAAAAGCTTTACCCTTCCATCACTATCCCTGGGAAGTAAGTATTGTCATTTCTTGTTATAATAAATAAGTTAAAATAATCATTTGGGATTAAAAGTGGACTATTTACACACTGGCTGTTTCGCCAAGCTTCTATAAAGCCAAAATCACTTCTTCTTCTTTTTTTAAATGCTTTTTTTTTCAAAGTTGTAGTGTTTGGCCAAGCTTTTAGAAGGAAAAAAAAATATTTTTAAGGAGAAGCAGAAGCATTTTTGGAGAAGCAAAAAAAAGTAGTTTCTCTCCAAAAATACTTTTGAAAAAAATACACTTAGAAGCAGTTTTTAAAAGCTTAACCAAACATTAATTGCTTCTCAAAAGTGATTTTCAAATTTATTAACCAAACAAAACTTATTTCTCACCAAAAGTACTTTTGAGAAAATATTTTTCAAAATAAGCTGATTTTAAATGCCTATTATAGTCATTCATGTTTCACTTTCTTATGGTTAAATAGTTCTACTAAGAATTATTTTGTTCTATTTAAAGCAACTTTTGAGGTTTGGATGTAGTTTTGAAAATGGATTGCCCCTTACACCAACCTTTCAAATATCAGGGGAAAGAGCAAACACTTTAGGCATCAATTACACATGTCTTGAATTGAGCGTGAAGGACACTGTTGAAAGCTTGATCGAGAAGAACTTCCTCAACATCTAAACTCTCACCTAGAGTTTCCAGACAGTTGTTGTACGTACTTGGTGTCAAAGACCACTATAGTTTGATACCAAGAATTCGAGTAAAATATTGGTAGAACCATTATTATCCTAAAAAAGTAATCATCACAATAATTTATTCCTGTATTAGGCTAATAGTATGTTCCTCAAGCACTATGCTTCATTTTATATGACACTTCTTTTTTTTTTCGGTATAATTTAAAAAGAATGACATAATTCTATATTTAAAAATTTATTATATTTTAACTTTAGTGAAGACAAGAGTGGGTTGCTCTAGTGGTGAGCACCCTCCACTTCCAACCAAGAGGTTGTAAGTTCAAGTCACCCAAAGAGTAAGGTGGGGAGTTCTTGGAGGGAGGGAGCCGGGTTTCTATCGGAAACAGCCTCTCTATCCCAGAATAGACCCACTAGTGAAATTATACTGGGTTGTTGTTGTTGTTGATTTTAACTTTAGTGACATACTTTATAGCTAAAGATATATTTTGATATATCCAAAATCACAAGTTTTAAAGTTCTTTTAGTATGTGCCAAATTTATTTCTTAAATTTTACGCCCATCAAATATATGGGAACAGATAGCAGTTGGTATTGGAGAAAATTAAAGTCGTTGAAAGGGCAAATGATAAGCTGGTATCATAGAGGGAAGTACACATTAACTCCAAAGGGTGATTACTTACTCTGTGACTAAAAGCTATGTAGCTATGCTCGGGGAACAAAATAGAGTGAAGGAGACTGACTGAATCAGTTATGATGCCAAGGCAAAGAGTAATTGTGTGGCTTGCCTACCATGACAAACTGCTAACAAAAGAGGCTGAATATACAGGTTGATGATGGAAATTGTTGTCTTTGTGAGGAAGGTGTTCCTGAAACACAGTATCATCTATTTGCAGAATGTAATTGGGTAACTCAAGTGAGAAATGCACTGATTAGTTAGGCTGGGATTCCCATCCAGAAGAAAGGGATCATGCAGAATTTAGAATTGTTCAAAAGAAGACATTGGCGGCAATATAAGAAGGAAATGATCTATCACACCTGGTAATTGTTCAGGAATGCCACTGTAAATACTGAGTATACTATGAAGTGGATTCAGAATGAGCTTAGGAAAAGCATAGGTGAACTGCATAGATACAGGACTACTCTTAGGAACAACTGTTTCATTAATAGATTATGAAACTAGTTTGGGACTCAATAGTGAACTCTGCCTTGTATTCATATAGCTTTCGAGGTCTAGTTGTTAAGAACAACCTTCCTAGAAGAGGGTTATAACACTGGATGCTCTTTTTTAAGTGTGTAAAGTTTAGTTGTTAACGGTAATTTCACAGGTTATTACCAATTACCAAATAATAAAATGGAGGAAGTATTATCCTAAAGCGTTCTTGTCCAAACGTCATGAAGTCTCGTATGACACTATACGAAAAGGACATATCCAAGACCCAATCAGTGGAACTAATTATGCGGTTTTTTCCAATCCTGGATAAAGGTTTTGATGTAATGGAAGTTTCCAAAATGTGACACAATCTTGGACAGGAGCATGCAACAAGAAACAATCTCATACGACTTTTTTATTATAAGGTTTCTTTAGCTTGTTGATACTTTCTCAGTTTGCTTGAACTCTGGACGGAGTACCGACTACTTTGGTAGGCTATGTGCGACGCAAATCTTAACTATTTTAGCCAATAGATTTTGGATACCGAGTTATTAGACCCAAAATAAACCTAGAATTGAAATAGTACTCAGGCTCTATTAAATTTCCCAGTATCAGTCGAACTAAATATTTACCATGATAGCAGTGCTTTTGGATTAATTTCACAAAAGGTCACTGAATCTGAACATAAAGTACACATGCCGTAAAATCATCAAACTTATTTTTCTAACTACAAAATCACTCCACTTTCATTTTGTTTCATACAATATCAATCGTTAATTTGAAGTAAAAGAAGAACCCATGACCCAAATAATTTTACCCATCCCAAAACCTGACCCATGAGATTAAAAATGTTCTGCATTTGTTAAAATGTCTGGAATCTAGTTCAGATTCTTTTTAGAGGTAAGCCAACAGTTTACTTTAAACAAACAAACAAAAAAAGAACAAGGAAGCTCAGTCACAAATTCTATTATTTTACATAGCCAAAGGTAACATCCAGCCTCAGTTTTTCTAGTGAGAAAATCTCTAAGCACAGATATAATTCCTTGCACACAAGGTAAAATACCAACCAGTTACATAGCATTCACAAAGTTGAGCATTTTCCTTAGAGTCGATTAAATATGTCAAACTTTTCATTACAAACCAACGATAAAGCTTTTATTCAGAACATGGTACCTCAGATACGTCCCCAGTGTATTTCCATCACAAAATAAACCTAAAATAAGAAATGGAAATAATGAATATAAACGGCAAAGAGTAATACATAGATATGCTACAGTAAACAATGCACTGGAAACACAATCAAACCAAAACTTGCTCCCGCAATATCACACCAGCAATTCAGTAGAAGATCCTTTATTACAGTGTTACAAAATAAGTGGTCTACTATAAAGAAATGTCATCAATGTATCAATTACTCTACCGAAGAGTAATCCTCTGAAATTTCAGAATACAGCAAAGGCAACATGGGGGACAGAACCACATGCCTTGTCTTCCACATAGAATGTCTCACATTGAGCATTCATGGAATATCCCTGGTTTCATTTTACGTCCACACATCCTATTCAAGGTGCTTTGCTCTAAAGACAAATGATTCTCTAGGAAGCCTAAACCAACAGCTCACCGATACCCAAAGACTAGGCACTCTTAATTCTATAAAGCACCGTGAGTAAAACCACTCATTGTGCTTGCCTCATCACAGTAATGGCGGTGAGCTTTATTGAGTACAAATATCTTGGGTGGGTAAGGCTGCATATGCAGTTGCCCCTGCTACCCAAATAGACAAGCATTGAGCACCAAGGGAGTCAGTGCTCTGATATAGTTTGATATTACGCATTATTTCATGGTTTTTAAAGTTCAATAGGGAATGTAACTTTTTCTTTTTTATTGAGCCGCTGCTACCCAAATAAAGAAGCATTGGGCACCAACGATGTAGCAAGGACGCGCGGAAAAGTAGTCAAGACTCGAAGACACTATTATTAGGAGATAACTTCTTTCTTTGTTCGTTTTTATATATTTTGCATACATCCTAATATGGCACTAAAAGGCATTTTCTTTAATAACTTGAGAGCATATTTCACCAATTTCATTAGTCATAAGTACATTGCTGTCACCAAAAACAGCCGAAATAACTCAAAGTAGAAGATTGCATAACTTCTAACTTTCCGAATCATAAACAGTTTGAAGGTTATGGTACCCAAGTAACAAGGACTCAAGCGACCAACAACAAAAAAAAAAAAAAACACATCAGTACAATGTCAAGATATTTTTTTACAACTAAAAGAGAGAATACACCAACTTGTATCAAGCTGAGCCATTGTTATTGTTATTGTAAAAGAGAAAAGACACCAACTTGATGGTATCATTTTGATTTTGCACCGGGTGTCCGAGTCTCTTTGAGTCCCGACTAATCCCGGGGGTGCACAGGCCCTCGGCAAGAAGTTTCCCGCAAGTGCACCACGATTAATTCAGGTTTTACCCAGTCCGATGGCCCTCAGAAATTGTTTGCACCCAGTAGGTTTCGAACTTGAGACCTTGAAAGGGAGCAAACCCCAAGGCTCAAGTCAATTGCCACCAGGCCAACCCCTGAGGGTTACCAACTTGATGGTATCATAAAAGTGTATGCGCTACTATATTTGATACCGTGCTACATAGTTTTAGCAACATGTTGCAACAACCAGTTGGGAATAAACACCTTTTCCACATCTTACAATTTGAATAAAAGAGGATTTCTCAAAGCTTTGGCACAGCCCCCGTCAAAATACAGAGGGATGCATTCACGAATACTACAACAGTTCAGACCACCAAACACTCAAACTGCATAAAACTTTCGTATACCTAACAACATATACATACAACAAATCACCAAAAGGGGAAGTAAAAAATCAATCACATACGCAAATTAACAAATCAATTCCATGCCAACCAAAACATATAAAAAAAACAGATCAAACACAAATATCAACTAAACACAACATCATAATTCATAAAATCAACCCATCAGCTGATCAAAAAGGGGAGTAAAAACTCAATCATAATTCATATTTACAAAAGTTCCTTAACTCAAACAAAAACTCAAATCGCCACAATTCTAGTATATTCCAAAAATTACCTATTGGTTTGAATTAGTTGTAGTAGAGCTCAAGGCCCATGCCATCGTGAATTTCGTAGTCCTTGAGGGTAATATGGTCTTTGTAGACATTGTACCACTTCTGGATACGAATCTTGTCGGCGCGTGTACCAGTCTGAGCAGCAACCAGCTTCTTCAAGTCGCCGATGGTGTCATCTTCGTTGCACTTCACCTTCACCTTCTTCCCCAATCGATCGTTCAACACCACCTCTATCATCTTCTCTTTTTTTGTTCGCTTTTGATATGAACAACGCAAAACCTAATATTTTGATTTCTGTAGAGGTCGAAGGGTCAATATATATTGTGTTGGGTCTTCGCCGCCCTTGTATGAATGGACAAAACTACCCTTGGATTAGAGGGAGAGTTTCACTTTAGTTAGCTTATAAAAATTTGGGACGAGGGGTACATATTGTAATAGAAAATAGAATATTGCTGCCTAGGGGGTACCTTAACATGTCATATTCAACTTTGAATGGGAATAGATGCTTCCTAATCCTAATCCCACAATTAAAAGAGAATTTTTTTTTTTTTTTATGACGGTGGTTATTTCGCCCTATTGGATATTTTGTCCATTAAAGTTTATAAAATAATTTTCACCTAAAAAAAATATTTATGTTACGAAATAAAAGTAATTTAGTAAACCAACTTGGATTTAAACCAGCATTATCAAGATAAATTATCATAATTTATATTTTAGAACTTTGCTCTAATAATTTGAGCATGTAATCTTGCAAAAGTCAAAATGCACATATGATTATAGAATAGATGCATCTATTAAAATCATATAATAATAAAAGGTTCACATGGCAGGTGACTGGGCCCATATATTTATCACATTTTATTCGTTCCAGAAATCAAGGGATTCAATCCCAACCTTAACTGGTATATCATGAAAATAAGCAGCATAAGAGAATTCTTGAAGAATCTTATATTTATTCAATAAATGCCAATGTGAATTCTCAATTAATGTTCGCATCATAATTGAACCGGGATGGCCAACCGGTCATGCCAACTAATATTTATTTCAGTAAACCTCTAGTTTACTTATGACATATGATTCCATCATTATGCTTATACTTGTGTAGTACAAATAGAAGAAAAATCGGGTGACCTTTTATTATTACCCGATATGATTAAAGTAATATGAAGATAATAAATCTTCCTTTCATTTATAGTCTCAATATGCCAACCACTTTGACTAATATATTTGAAACCCAAAAAGTTTCTTTTGAGACTTATTACAATATCAATATCATGAACAATTTCACTCATATATGTAGTAATAAATTAGCTCTTTCAGAGCTTTGAATTAATTTTGTACTGCAAGATCTTTTGTCACATCATTCATATGTTGAATGTCTCCTTCACGGATAAAATCATATCATAATGGTTGTCATGGTTAAAATCATCATAAGCAAAATCATTTCTTGCTTTAATTTTGTCTTTAATAACCTTTTATAAGAGATGTCAAAATATTTTCGACGTACCATATGTGCGTGACCAATAACATATTCATGTAATCACACAGTAATGTTCATTATCTTTCTTTCTCTCAAACCTCCCAGTAGAGATGCGTTGTTGTATTTATTTAACCATGCATAATCACATTCTTATGCATAATTTATATCATATATATATTTCGACATTCACTTTCAGGAATGAGTCTGCATTTACAATACTTATCATAAGTCGCATTCTTTCAAAAAATGGACTATAATCGTCTGAACGTACCTCATATTTTACAGACCATATTGATACACATTTCCTTCACCTTTGAAGGATTATTTTGAGAACTCTTATTGTTCTTCTTTTTACAATTACCATAATGATGACTATTATTATTTTGGTCTTTGGCACGCCCATGTTCATTGGTCAACCACTTGTCTTCATTTAGATTTATTATGCACCGCTATCACATTCACTTCAAGAATGGAGCGAATCAAGTGGGACAAGCTTTATGCTTTTTAATGAAAAATATATTATTTTTCTTTAGTCATTATTATATCGTCAATATGGTGCACTGAGACTCAAACTCAATGTCTTACCCATATAAAGGTATGTTTGGCCATAATGCATTGGGACTCGAACCCAACATCTTATTATCATGGTGCACTAGGACTTAAACCCGATGTCTTACCCTCAAGGTGCGATAGGACTTGAACCCACCGTCTTACCCTTAACCAATAGCATAATAGGCCAAAGTGCAACTGAGAATCCCCCTTAGCCTTTAAAATATTATCACTTCGAATTTTTAATTAGAACTAGCATAGATCTTTTTCATGAACAATAATACATGACATGGTCAAATATAAAGAAAACAAATAAAATCTCTTACATGTATTCTTCATTAACTAAAAAGGTAAACAATGCCTTTTGCCATAAGAAAACAACGAAATCTACTCACAGTTTTCTAAAAATTTATTTATTTTAGCATTACTTTTCCTTATTTATGTGAAATGCAAGTACTAATTTATTAACGGGACAAGAAGGTATAGTGTTTGACCAGATTGAGATTGTATGATCACATGTTTAACTGATGAGGTGATGAAAAATGTTAAACTAATACATATAAGAAGAAATAAATTAAACAGTATACAACATATGTCATCATCACAAACATAATAGTGTCACCAATAAATCTATTGTTCTATTTATATGCCATAGACGCCTAGCATTTTGTAGTATATATTTTTTTTTATGTATAATTACATGTGCATATATCTTTTGTAATAGTAAAATCAATCTTACCACAAATATCTCTGACGAGATAAATGCAAAATTTACCTTTATCACTTGGCAAAGTTCACTGAAAATCTCATGGAAGGCTTGGACATTAGTGAAACAAAATGAAAATCATAAATTAAGTGTGGCATCTTACTTGAAGAAAAAAGCCAATGTTAACAACTTTATCTTCAAAATCAATTCCTTGCCTCTTTCGTCTTTTTTTTTTACTAACTATCAAATAAAATAGCAATTCATGCTGATAACTTGTTTTGAAATAAAAGCAATTTAGTAAAACATGAACAAGAAATAGAGATAGAGAGAAGGAAGAGATTTTGTTGGGACCAAACACACTCACGCAAGTATACGCGGTCGTCAAGTAATAAAGTGACTAAAAGTCGGATGTCGAACCCACGAGGACTTATGATTAACTATTAACTAAATTAGACTATCTCAATTATCTAAACAAGAATTAAATCTAAAAATATTTTATTCTAAACTAATTAAATAAGAAAAATATAAATAATAAACTTTGAACAGAGAAAGAGCAGATTTTAATGATATTAATGTAATGAAAACGATCTAGGGTTATGGGCTATCTAACAATCCTATTGTATTCTTCAATTGAATTGACCGACTAATTTATCTAGCTTATTGGTTGACAGGGTTAATATTGCTCATAAGAATCTGTCGAGTTCTTACTCGCCTATTCAAGCTAACCTAACGCCTATATGTCTATGGAGTTAGAATCAACAAGAACGCATTTATAATTCCTGTAAATCAACCAAGCAAGGCAATTAGGTATATGTCTATCCTAACCACGAATCCGTTCCCCGATGCCCGAGTTCAAGAACTTGCCCTACTCAATCCTATATGCAATATAGAATTCCCACTTTCGAGTTCAATTCTAGATTCGTAGATAATATTCAATTGGTGATCAAGCAATTAAATAATTAAGTGCAAGATTGAATAAATAAACTAATATGATAAATCAAGAAGTCAAAATCAATATCCGAATAACAATAGTCATGAAAGAACCACAACCCTAGAACGTGAAGTTTAGCTCCATATAGACATGGTAGCCAAACAACAAATCATATAAAGAAACATAAAAATTACTAAGTTTGGTGGGAGAAAGATGGAACTTGATGAATTCCGGCCTCCACAGCTTTGTCGTGGCTTTTTCCCCCTTCCCAATATGTTAGATAACCTAAAAGAGGCGTTTTTAGCTTATATATTGCGTACAAAAGTCGTGGGCCAAAGCTCTCCTATTCCTAGTCCAAATCGGCTTCAGGGATTGATGCTAAGGTGGATGCGACGCATCCACCTTGTCCTCCATTTCAATTTTTGCCTGCGAAGGTGGATGCGACGCATCCAGCCTTCTCTTCTACTTCCCAGTTTCGCACGCGATGGCGAACGCTATGGCCCAACTTCACTGCTAAGGTTGCATGCAGGATGATGTTTTCCTAGGTTGGATGCGACGCATCCAACCCTTCTTCCTCTGGCTAAACCACCTTTTCTTCATATTTTGCACTCCGAACACCTTAAATCGTCACACATAACTTAATTAGTCATCAAACCAATAATTACACCATGTTGGGCGTTTTAAAGATCAAATAACATCAAGAAGTGGTTAAAACATGGGTAAAGTAACATCAACACATATCGAAATATGCCAAACATCACTACCCCACACTTAAACCTTTATTCGTCCTCGAACAAACCATCACTATATAAACAAAATAAAATTAAGCTCTTATCATTCAAAGCACACTACATCTATGACCATGGTTATTTGCTACAATTAGGCTCTAGACTATGCATCAACACACTTCCCTTTTCTTATGCCCTTCTTTAAACATATTCGAACAAAGACAACATGCTCACAACAATCCTAACCTCAAAAACCGACTCAATGTCACAATGCACTCATGGCTTGAACAACCAACATCATAGAGAAGTCTAATAACGTTACCTATCCCTCGTGAAACCATGTGCCCTCACAACAAAAGCAGAGAGAGTAAAATCAATCCACACATTCGAATCTCATGCTCACAAAGAAAATCGCTCACTCTCACAAAAGAAGTCACATGCATGTAGTTGGTACCATAGGCTTGCCCTTAATGTAAATCTCTACTAATGTAAGCTCGCTCGATCTAAAATCAATTAGGACTTTTTCATGGTTGTAATGTGGGCTAAGGGACGGGTAGGATATATTTAAGGAATAGTGACTCACCCTCCTAAGCACTTTAACACATCATCAAATAACTTAAGCGCGAATTCTTCAACACCCTTTCAATTTCACCAATAATATCACTTCAAACAATATTTCCTCTTTCTTTAAGCACTACTTTAATTCATACCCACTAGCAAGAACAAGACAACAATTTATTCATTTATATTTTTCTTTCTTTCTTTTTTTTCCAGATTTTTCTCTTTTTTTTTCTTTCAATTTCCGCTAGTGGTGTATTATTTTACAAAATAAGTGCACCCTTCTTTCTTTCATTGGTTCCACTCAAAAGTCACCCCACACTTAGTCCCTTCTTACTTCTTTTAGCGCTCATCTAACAATTAAAGTGCTTTAAGAGGTAAAAGGATCAAAACAATGTCAATTAAGAATAAAAAGGGTATAGGCTTGTAATGTGGGTACCAAATAAAAGGTCTATAGGCTCAAAAGGGTTAACTAGGGATAGATTTTATTTGTGATAAGCAATAAGCTCAAAAAGATCAAAGAAAGCCTAAAATCATTTTTCAAACCGAGCATCACCTAAAATTTCGCTTCAACTCACATACTGGGCAAGTTCTAGACACAAGTACACTACATGGACTACACAAAAACCTTACCACACATGGCACATGACTCATTAAGGACGGTCACATTCCGACTCTCAAACAATGTAAGTATTCACGGAGCAACGAGATATTAAGCATTAAGCGCAAAGTGAACACAAGTCAAGAAAATGAGAAATAGGCGCCACAAAACATGCTATCCATTTTAACAAGGCATCATCAATAATTTCAGAGTGAGAAGGGAAGATATTACATATGTAAAAGCCTAAATATGCCATTATCAACCAAGTCAAGGTCACCTAGGTTCATCATTCTTCCTCCTTTTATTCCCTACATTCCTACTCTACTCTAAAAAGAAAATAAAATTACCCGGTTCAAACTACATCCCATGGAAAAGAACCGAGGCACAAAGAAAAACCACAGGGGATTATTACTATCTACAAAGAAAGCTAACAGACATATTTTGAATTTTTGTTTAGACTTTAATCCCTCAAGAAAACTGTCTAGGAGATCAATCGTCGGGAAAAGTCCAATTTTTAATTTCTTTTTTTCTTTTTTTTTTCACAAAAGCTACTACACTTAAGAATGAGTACTACAACTAAGCTAAAATAGCACAGAAACTCATCCAAACGATCTCCTCACCCCACACTTAAAATTTTGCAATGTCCTCAATGCACATTATAAATAATAAGAGGGTAAACGAGACTCCCTGGTAGGCCAAAGGCCGAAGCAATAGCGGCTCACGAGGTACTCAGACTTCCCCCAGGCATCGTCCTTTGTGTGGGCACCCCACACTTAGTCCTCACCATCTAGCTCGCTTTTGCACTCTTCTAATGGCTTTGCTTCCTATGCTCATAATCCTACAAAACAAAAATAAATACTACAAAATAATAAAAATAAAATAAAATAAAAAGTAAACAAAAATAAAAGAAAGCAGTAACGCTGGGTTGCCTCCCAACAAGCGCCTGATTTAACGTAGCGGCACGACGTGAACCACTTTTTGCCTCCACCTCGAACTTATGAATTGAGCCCCTAACATGGCATCCAGTTTGCGGCTATGCTCCAGTGGTGGGGCTACAAAGATAACCAGGCCAAGTAATAAATTTTTCACTCTACACTTCTCGGCCTTTAGATGAGGAATGTATTTTTTGCTTTTTGGCATGACAAATTCAAAAATATAGGCATCATGTTCCTCTTCCATTGACTCCTCCAAAGGCTTAGATGACTCGATTTCCATGTCATCATCCAAATACAATGTCAAAAAATGTTTAGAATGAGGACCAACACGCCCCAACTTTAGAATTGTATTACTATTTATATCCTCATATGTGCACACATTAGAGTCTTCAAATATAACATTATCTGCTACCTCGCATGGCTCTCGTGTACTTTTCTCAACATGGGCATCATCAACAGAAATATGCTCGAATGATTGGCTCTCCACTTTTAGCTCCTCAATTTGGCGTATAAGCTCCTTTTCAGCTTCTGACAACTCATTACTATTTTGTTGGGCGATAGACGCAACAACCTTTGCATTTAATTTATCTTGCAAGTCGTGAATAGTAGTGACAAATTTATAGATCCCTTGTCCCAGTTTAGATCTTCCCTCTATAAAGTGTCTCATCCCATCAGTAAGTTCCTCATGTTGAGCTTCATATATTTCTAACTTTTCAGCCTGTTCTGCCAGCCAAGTTTGGCTCAAAATCTCCTCTTTTTCAAAAATTTTCTCTTGCTGGTACTCGCTCTCTTCATTCAATTCTTCCATATTGGCCTTCATTCTTGTGATTGCTGCCCTCATTCTTTTCATATCTTTTTTGAGTTCATCCTGTTGCTCTGCTACTTGCCTCAGAATATCCCTAATATATGCATCAGGCTCCATATCCTGCACTTCATTGCCCCTATCAAACTCAGAAATATCATTAGAAAGATCATAATAAGGGCTCAGAGAAGGATGAACAAAATTAGGACAACCATCCCAATGGCCATCTTGACCACCACACATATTACAAATATTCCACTCAAAGGATTGAGATTGTGCGCACAACTCGCTCCTGGGAACATTCTGACAATTTTTCCACCAGTGGGGTCCTCCACAATATGGACAAGGATCATCAAAATAAGAATAACCATCATTCGAATAATTTTTATTCCAAGATGCCATGCTAAAATAAATAAAAAATACTAACTAAAATAAAATAATAAAAAAAACATGAATAGATAAAAAAATGTCTAATCTAGAAAAATAGCAAATTTCTAAGTCCCCGGCAACGGCGCCAAAAACTTGTTGGGACCAAACACACTCACGCAAGTATACGCGGTCGTCAAGTAATAAAGTGACTAAAAGTCGGATGTCGAACCCACGAGGACTTATGATTAACTATTAACTAAATTAGACTATCCCAATTATCTAAACAAGAATTAAATCTAAAAATATTTTATTCTAAACTAATTAAATAAGAAAAATATAAATAATAAACTTTGAACAGAGAAAGAGCAGATTTTAATGATATTAATGTAATGAAAACGATCTAGGGTTATGGGCTATCTAACAATCCTATTGTATTCTTCAATTGAATTGACCGACTAATTTATCTAGCTTATTGGTTGACAGGGTTAATATTGCTCATAAGAATCTGTCGAGTTCTTACTCGCCTATTCAAGCTAACCTAACGCCTATATGTCTATGGAGTTAGAATCAACAAGAACGCATTTATAATTCCTGTAAATCAACCAAGCAAGGCAATTAGGTATATGTCTATCCTAACCACGAATCCGTTCCCCGATGCCCGAGTTCAAGAACTTGCCCTACTCAATCCTATATGCAATATAGAATTCCCACTTTCGAGTTCAATTCTAGATTCGTAGATAATATTCAATTGGTGATCAAGCAATTAAATAATTAAGTGCAAGATTGAATAAATAAACTAATATGATAAATCAAGAAGTCAAAATCAATATCCGAATAACAATAGTCATGAAAGAACCACAACCCTAGAACGTGAAGTTTAGCTCCATATAGACATGGTAGCCAAACAACAAATCATATAAAGAAACATAAAAATTACTAAGTTTGGTGGGAGAAAGATGGAACTTGATGAATTCCGGCCTCCACAGCTTTGTCGTGGCTTTTTTCCCCTTCCCAATATGTTAGATAACCTAAAAGAGGCGTTTTTAGCTTATATATTGCGTACAAAAGTCGTGGGCCAAAGCTCTCCTATTCCTAGTCCAAATCGGCTTCAGGGATTGATGCTAAGGTGGATGCGACGCATCCACCTTGTCCTCCATTTCAATTTTTGCCTGCGAAGGTGGATGCGACGCATCCAGCCTTCTCTTCTACTTCCCAGTTTCGCACGCGATGGCGAACGCTATGGCCCAACTTCACTGCTAAGGTTGCATGCAGGATGATGTTTTCCTAGGTTGGATGCGACGCATCCAACCCTTCTTCCTCTGGCTAAACCACCTTTTCTTCATATTTTGCACTCCGAACACCTTAAATCGTCACACATAACTTAATTAGTCATCAAACCAATAATTACACCATGTTGGGCATTTTAAAGATCAAATAACATCAAGAAGTGGTTAAAACATGGGTAAAGTAACATCAACACATATCGAAATATGCCAAACATCAGATTTTCTTCTTCAATTGTGTATATTTTTCTATCTATTAGAAGTCCTTTATATAGGCATGAAAAGTGAAGAAAAATATATCATTGAATATGTCATTAAGCATTTAAGATGAAGATTATGGAGAAAGATAATGGAGGAAGAGTAGACATCCACCATAATTTAATTTTCTTATAACAATTTACTTATTCAAGTAGAGATTTGATGAAAAAGTAGTGCATATATGTAAATGGTGTTCGAATTAAGTCGTGCACACTTCTGCCCACCGCCCACGTATTTTGCTACTTAAGATTTGGTGAATGTTATGTCACTTTGCTTACTAAACCTCTTCAAGGGGGGATTTAACTCTTTATATATATATATATATATATATATATATATATATATATGGTAGAAGACTAGCTAGGAGCAATAATCTAAAGGTTAAAAGTATTTTCTTAATATTAAAATTATTATTACAACAACAAACTCAGTGTAATTCCACAAGTGGATTTAAGGAGGGTAGTGTGCATGTCGCCTTACCCTCACCTTGTGAAGATAGCGAGTATGTTTTCGATAGACCCTCGGCTCAGGTGAAGCATAGCCACATCACTTTTTGAAAAAAAAAAATAGTGCACAAACCATGGAAAGACAATAGTAACACTGCATATTACCATCAACAACAGGATAACAAGAAAACAGAAGCAAAAGAAACATCAAAAATAATACAAGTCTAGGTATATAAAAATAGGAGAATATTATTTGTCACGCCCCAGTCTCGACTGGGACGGACTACATTCTACATGCATGCTATATGCATCTACTATGAAACTGTAATCGTCTACATGATGTAGTAAACCAGTAAATCTATTAACATGAACTATAAGATGCTCTGTCCATATGATCAGAATACCAAACATGTACATGACTGAACCCGATCATAGACATCCATGAAGCCTCTAAGAACATCTGACTGACATATCCAAGTCGGGACAGGGCCCTAACTGTCACGACCCAAACTTATGGGCCGCAACAAGCACCCAGTACCTTACTTAACCGAGTACCAATATAATATATCTTTCTTATTATACTTTCGTTGGCAAATGGGCCAAACGGGCCGTTATGGGCTAACCAGAATAAACATAGAGGAATACTCAATATATGACGATCCCAACCTGATATAAAAACTTATACATGTGATATACGGGCCTATAAGGCCAACATGGTCACTTGTAAACTCAAAATATAGGCCGGCAAGGCCATACAAGCATTCGTATACATGACATCCGTCTACGAGCCTCTAAGAGTACATACTTATCACAAAGGTCGGGGCAGGGCCCCACCATACCAAACAATACACGTCCAAATCATACTGACCAAACAAGCAACTCCGGAGCAAATGGAGCGCACCAACATCTTCCGCTGATCTGATGGCCTACTTGGAGGACTCTCGACCTCTCTATCGGAACCTGCGGGTATGAAACGCAGCGTTTCCAGGCAAAAGGGACGTCAGTACGAATAATGTACCGAGTATGTAAGGCACATAAGTACATAACAGACATGGAAGAAATATAGAGTAAATGACTCAACCTGTAAGTCTGGATAACTCTGTAAATCATGAAATAATTATAGTGTCATGCATATGCGTATGAATGTCATATCGTGCATAGGTACATGTTTTATAACATCATCGGCCTCTGAGGGCATCCCATCATATCATCTCGGCCATTGTGGGCAAAATTATCAACGTATACCAGCTGATCAGGTGGTGGTGCGTATATAACGCTATAACCTTTTCCATATCCCATATATATATATATATATATATATACGCGTATATAACGCCATCTGGTCATGGGTCAATGTGCATATATAAATGCATGAAATGCATATGAAATACGTTAATAAAATTTCTTAGTACGTCATAAGACCATTATATCTCTGATTAATATCATGAAATAACCTTTACCAACTTACGTATTTTTGAGACTCATGAATAGATGATAAAATAATATGACACATGGAGAATCAAGAACATAAGCATCTCTAATATTTTTATGAATAGAGTCATGTATGAAAATTGTGCATTTTCTCGTTTCGTTTGTGTCGTATGGATCATGCCAAAAGAAATAAGGGATAGCCTTAACATACTTGAGTCGATTCTCTTGACAATTCCTCTAGCACACGTCAATTGCGACAACATGTAACGGCAAGATCGGAGTAGAAAAAAAATTCGTATGATATTCTTGAGAAAAATTGCACCGTACTTCATTATAATTGCAAATTTCACGCTTTATAGTAAAAAATGGTCTCTATACGAAATGTTTTGAAGCAATACGTTGCTATTGCAATCCATGAAGTTTGCTGGAGCTTTTTGGCGTGAAACTGTTAAAGTTATACAATTCAAGAGCTTTGGGATTTTTGACGTGAAATGCTAGCTATACCATTCGAGGATTGGAATTATGAAAAAGGTGTAGTATAAAGTGATGATTAGGTACCAACCCCTCTTAATTGTGACATCTTGCAAATTTGAGTTCAAGAGTCACTCAAGAATCATGTGTTGCTGCCACGTGGGGACAATTTAGGCTTATCCAACATTAGCCACTTAATTCCTTAATTAATTTATTAATTTTCCATTAACTAATAATTACCCAATTATCCACATAATTAGGAATTATCTCAATTTACTTAAAATGCTGCTTACTTTTAATATACTTTGCACACCTTTCTATTATGGTCATGTGGTACCTTGTATGGTACTAGTCCATAAATACCGAATATTTTAACTCGGGCCGTATTTTATCTCAAAATGTCAAACTTCGACGAAATTTATTTTTTTCAATTTTCTTACCCTTTCACCTTCACGAATTTACTCATCACTTGTTTAAAATAGCGTAATGCTTATAATCTCAAAATAATCTCATTCCCGAACTTACGTCGATTAACTTACGACGAAACTTTAACATACGAAAATGCGGGATGTCATATCTCATTTCCGAGCTTCCATCAATTTACTTATGACATACTTTCACGTACGAAAACATGGGGTGTAACATCATTTCCCCCTTTGGAACATTCGTCCTCGAATGTTGACTGATGCACTTATTATTCTCATAACCCCTAGCTCTTGCGAATACTTTAATATTTTTCTTACCATTTAGGCAACTATTCTGTAAATAATTTCAAAGGCCAGGGCATTCTCCCCTTTAGGCCTCTTTATCATACCACGACTTGTGGTCGGAATTCTTCCAATCTCGTAATTGTTGCTATCTTCTATCACGCAGCCTGTACGACTTTTTCCTTGTATGTGCGCCTATGCGACTCTTCTCTCCTCTTTCCTCCAGCTTTTAGCTAATCTCTAGGCCTCATTTCGCAAACATATACAGAGCTTGATAAAATGTCCCTCCGGGTATCTGTAGGTATACTGAAGTTCTTCGCTCGGTACTTTGTCAAACTTACGAATATTGTTATACCTTATTTCATAGATCCGCTTATCCATTCGTATGACTTTACTGCATCTAGGTAGGTTATACTATATCATAACTCTTACTTTGATTTATCGTTACTGAGGTCTATTACCGAACTCTATGTTACTTTCGTTACTTATCCCGTTTGTATAAATCTAAGTCCTTTAGTGCTTCCTCATTACTTGTTCATCTTAAGAATGACGGCCTAATCTCACCTCATACTTTGTGACTTGTGTCCATCCATTGTTGATTCACCTCAATATTGATCTATAATATACCACTGATAACTTGAAACCTTTTACGTAATCACAAGGGCTCATGTTGCATCGTGAAACATTTGAAGTGATTTTTCTGATCCACCTAGGGTGATACGATACTATACTTCCATAATTGTATTTCATAGCATCCCAATGTGATTCACTTACGTGGGTATTTTAATCATGTACAACTCTTGAAATCCCTTTATTTATCATAATTACACCCTCATTCTATTACCAGGGCAGCATTCCATTTCTTCTAAATGCTACTAGTCTTAGATTTCTTTGAGTTCATTCGGCTATATTGAGCTCTCTACAACTTAGAGAAACCATCAGCTCTCTTGTTTACATGGGCTTAATCCTGAGGACTTATCCATTTTTGTTACCTTCTCACTTCCCCTTTCTTATTGTTACTCTTGTCCTCCTAATACCTTGTCGTTTTTCCATACTTTAGCTTGTGACCTATACATATCTATTTATACTACTCGCAACCTTCCTTCAACTTGCTTGCACCATAAATTTCCTTATGTTATTCTGGAACGTCAAGCGAGACACCGCATCGTCTCTAACTCTTTTTTACTCTCTTAACTAGACCTCTAGATACTTATAAACCATGGGCTGGAAGGTATGTCACTAATGACACTGCTATTATTCCTGGATACTGGATCCCGACGCTTCTAGCCCTCTATCTGAAGTACGGATTATTCACAACCTTCTGCTTTTGAGTATCTCATACGTTGTCCACCTTTACCTTACTTACCTTAAAGTCTCACATCACATCTTCTATCTCTTTCATAACCTCCCCTCCACATAGGTATAATTCACATCCATGTCTTGAACTTCTATTATGATACATGCACCTCTTTACACAATCTCGTGAGAGCTTCATACTAACTTCTTATGAGGTTGATACTCTTCTAACTGCTTTATCGTAGAGCCGTTATAGAATATGGCTATTGTACTATCTCTCTTGTACCTCTGATATTTAAGAGTGATCCTGCAATGTTCTCAATCACGAGGTCTATAATTTTCTTAATCCAATAATCAGGCTCCTGATTTACTTAGTTGGTGTAACTCTTTAGTTTCCACTTCCCTCTGATTAACCTTCATGTAGGCTTAAGCTATCTTCCGATCTGCGGCTCATGGTATTAGTTATTCCTTTAACCTTTCATGGACGCTATGGAATATCCATGATACAATCCTTTAACAATTCAATCATTTGCCTATGACCTGGACTTAATTCTTTCTTTTAACTTATACCAGAGTCTTCTACGTCTGTATGATTGTCAACATATATGTTGTATGTATAAAACTCCGAACTCTTAAGTGTGTTCATAATGTAACTAACTCTGGGTCATTAATCGAATAATTCTTTTCGTTCCTTCTCATCTTTCTTTAAATGTAAGCAATTACTTTTCCTGGTCTTTCTGTCCCTTGTTACGTGCATACTTAGCTTACCTTAGTGCCCACACATATTGGAATTCCATACAACTCTTATGATCTTGAATATCACTTTTGATTTTACTTCCCGTTCATTAGCCACGGTAGGTGCCATTTTCTTATGGAGTGCATACACTGTTGTTGTGAGACTGTTATTATAAGACCATTTCCTCCTTAGGTTACTGAGCTTAGGTTGAATCATTCTTCCTTACTTTCTCAGCTAGTCTTTCATTGTAATATTTAGGGAGGACCTTCTGATTCTTGTAAAGCTGTGAGCTTATTACATTGTATACTCGACGGGCCTTTCGATGTCCTTCCTTTCCTATAATTATCCGTAGTTACTTACCTCCACGCCTTTGTGCTTGTAGGTTTGCTTCTAAGCTGATATCTTGACTGTCTTCCTAGTGGCATTCTCTTTTATTCCCGTAATACTCATACGGTACCTTTAACTACCCTAACTCCTATCTGAATCTTTCTCAAGTATTCCAATGACACTATTGTGAAGTTGAATTCACTATATTGGGTTTTACTACGTTTATCTTGCACGATCTGCTGATTCGTCTGTAACCTCCTATCTAGCCATAACTAGGCTCTTCCTGAATCAACTACCAACTACTTGTTGTCCCATTCTCATATCAATGTTCCGCGTAATCTTTCTTGGGTTATTTCCTTTGTCTTAACTTACCTTTCGCAGTGGCTCTTTATTTATTAATAACATCCTGGGCAGGAATCATTACTTTCTTTCCTTGACGTCGTGTTTGTATAATGTTCTGGAATTATTGCATATCTGTAGGATTTGAATAAGTGCAATCTTATCCCTTTCTCAGTCTTATCGCATTCTTCCTTTATTATTCCATAGTTACTAGAACTACTTAATTCTGACTTAATGCCACATCACTCCATATTCCCTCCTTTAGGGGAGTACTAAGATTTAGCGTTATGATGAGCTACCTATAGATGTTTACCTCTTTATCTTTGGCGTCTTTTCACATCATCGATAACCCTTACTTGCCTTGCGGAAATCCTTCTGTACCAAGGATAACAAAATTCCTTACCCACGAGGGTGACACTTAATGTAACTGGCACACATAGTCCTTTAAGCTTAACTTTGCTAACATTGCTTGCTTTAGGGAGGCTTCTTCCTGAATGACCTTTAAGGGTTATTCTTCTATCGTCCATTCTTTTATCGCCAGAACGCTCTCTGAAATTCTCATGATGCCGATTATTACCAAATCACTCAGTCCCCAATTTATGTTTAGTTCATCTTGTTTACCAGTCCACACTAATTTCTATTACTCTCGGGTCTAACTTTTCCTTCTGGTAATCACGTTAGAGTCACGAACTTATTTCTCGAAATGAGGATGTGACTTTATGGCCTGTACTCTTTTGTTGTCTCAAGGTCTGTCACCTCTCGTCTTTTCCTTCATTTGACTATAGATTCTATAATACTTTCATCTTTTTAATCTACTGTTGTCATCCATGTATCACATCTTACTCATAATGCTTCATTAACTCTCTTCTTACTTCCCTGCTAACATTTATGCCGATCACTTTATTCTGAAAACTCCAACAAGACATTCATTTGCTTTTAGCTCCCCTTTGCTCCATCCACTGGCTCTTCAGGTTGCCTAAAATTCTCTCTCTACTAGGGACGGGAGCTAAACTAAGATAATTTTTATACCTTCCAGGCTTCCAGTGCCCATCTTTGTGGTATTCATATCTAGTTGTACTATTTTAGAGTGCACCATCTGGGTGTCTCACAAGGAGATCTATCGGCACATTATCCTTCGGAAATGTCAACTAACGCAAATAATTCATCCACCATTTTGGGTCACTCTAACCCCATCCGGATCCTGATACCATCTGGGTGTCTCACAAGGAGATCTATCGGCACATTATCCTTCGGAAATGTCAACTAACGCAAACAATCCATCCACCATTTTGGGTCACTCTAACCCCATCCGGATCCTGATACCCGTTCTTCTCTTATACCATATATATTAGCTCTTATAGGGCATAACTGAGATCGGTGTGTCCAATTGTACATACCTCTGTTACTGTTGAAGGTAACTCAAAGGCTTATATTTCTCTGCCTGAGTTGTAAATACTGTTATTCTTCATTAACTGGGCGCCTCGTACCCTTCTTCATCTTGGTTTTTTTTACTTGTTGAAACTTATACCTTCTAATTCTTTCATTGCTTTTTACCATAAGAGTGGATAGGCATTCTTGCCTTAGGGATCCTTATCAAGAAGCTTACAAATCTTAGTATACACATGATCTGCTGAATACCTCGTCTTTATCCATCATAAGCATGATGCAAAAATCGAGTTCCTCTAACTCAACTCATCCCCAACTATATCCCTTACCAATCGTCCTTCTGGATATAGGCATCGTCGTATTATGAACAAGATAAAGTTTAGAAAATTGAGTTCTTACAACTGGGCTCTACCACACGATCTAGAGTAAGAAGAAAGAGTGACAGTCCTAAATGCTCTATAGCCTCCTGCTTATAAGTGTGGTGCACGACACACCCATAAACAAGACTCTACTAGACACGGCTTGTAGACTCCCTAGGACAGAACTGCTCTGATACCACTTTTGTCACGACCCAAACCTATGGGCCGCAACGAGCACCCGGTACCTTACTTAACCGAGTACCAACATAACATATCTTTCTTATTGTACTTTCATTGGCAAATGGGCCAAATGGGCCGTCATGGGCTAACCAGAATAAACATAGAGGAATACTCAATATAGGACGACCCCAACCTGATATAAAAACTTATACATGTGATATACGGGCCTATAAGGCCAACATGATCACTTGTAAACTCAAAACATAGGCCGGAAAGGCCATACAAGCATTCGTATACATGACATCTGTCTATGAGCCTCTAAGAGTACATAATTATCACAAAAGTCGGGGAAGGGCCCCGCCATACCAAACAATATAAGTCCAAATCATAATGACCAAACAAGCAACTCCGGAGCAAATGGAGCGCACCAACATCTTCCGCTGATCTGATGGCCTACTTGGAGGACTCTTGACCTGTCTATCGGAACCTGCGGGCATAAAATGCAGCGTCCCCAGGCAAAAGGGACGTCAGTACAAATAATGTACCGAGTATGTAAGGCACATAAATAAGTACATAACAGACATGGAGGAAATATAGAGTAAATGACTCAACCTGTAAGTCTGGATAACTCTGTAAATCATGAAATAATTATAGTGTCATGCATATGCGTATGAATGTCATATCGTGCATAGGTACATGTTTCATAACATCATCGGCCTCTGAGGGCATCCCATCATATCATCTCGGCCACTGTGGGCAAAATCATCAACGTATACCAGCTGATCAGGTGGTGGTGCGTATATAACGCCATAATCTTTCCCATATCCCATATACATATATATACATATATATATATATATATATATATATATATATATATATATATATATATATATATATATATATATATATATATATATATATATAACGCCATCTGGTCATGAGTCAATGTGCATGTATAAATGCATGAAATGCTTATGAAATACGTTTATAAAATTTCTTAGTACGTCATAAGACCATTATATCTCTGATTAATATCATGAAATAAACTTTACCAACTTACGTATTTTTGAGACCCATGAACAGATGATAAAATAATATGACACACGGGGAATCAAGAACATAAGCATCTCTAATATTTTTATGAATAGAGTCATGTATGGAAATTGTGCATTTTCTCGTTTCGTTTGTGTCGTATGGATCATGCCAAAAGAAATAAGGGATAGCCTTAACATACCTGAGTCGATTCTCTTGATAATCCCTCTAGCACACATCAATTGCGATAATATGTAACGGCAAGATCGGAGTAGGAAAAAAATTCGTATAATATTCTTGAGAAAAATTGCACCGTACTTCATTATAATTGCAAATTTCACGCTTTATAGTAAAAAATGGTCTCTATACGAAATGTTTTGAAGCAATACGTTGCTATTGCAATCCATGAAGTTTGCTGGAGCTTTTTGGCGTGAAACTGTTAAAGCTATACAATTCGAGAGGTTTGGGATTTTTGACGTGAATTGCTTGAGCTATACCATTCAAGGATTGGAATTATGGGAAAAATGTAGTATAAAGTGATGATTAGGTACCAACCCCTCTTAATTGTGACATCTTGCAAATTTGAATTCAAGATTCACTCAAGAATCATGTGTTGCTGCCACGTGGGGACAATTTAGGCTTATCCAACATTAGCCACTTAATTCTTTAATTAATTTGTTAATTTTCCATTAACCAATAATTACCCAATTATCCACATAATTAGAAATTATCTCAATTTACTTAAAATACTGCTTACTTTTAATATACTTTGCACACCTTTCTATTATGGTCATGTGGTACCTTGTATGGTACTAGTCCATAAATACCGGGTATTTTAGCTCGGGCCGTATTTTATCCCAAAATGTCAAACTTCGACGAAATTTATTTTCTTCAATTTGCTTACCCTTTCACCTTCACGAATTTACTCATCACTTGTTTGAAATAGCATAATGCTTATAATCTCAAAATAATCTCATTCCCGAACTTACATCGATTAACTTACGACGAAACTTTAACATACGAAAATGCGGGATGTCATATCTCATTTCCGAGCTTCCATTAATTTACTTATAACATACTTTCACGTACAAAAATATGGGGTGTAACACTAACCTACCCATAGTCTATATAAATATAGGTAAAAACCTGACTCAACTCCAGGAAGAAGTGGAGCTTACACCATCTCGCTAACACCTATACCATCTAGAATGCATGTAGCATTTTACCTACAATTGTGAACATAAACAAGTGCAGTGCCCCCGATCAAGGGACGTCAGTACAAAAAGATTGTACCGAGTACATAAGGCAGACATGAAACATATCAATAAGACATTATCAATAAAAGGGGTAAGAATTAACCTGAAACCTTTGTGTTGCCATTGAGGGACATGATATGCATAATGATTATGCTCATGTATGATGCCACTCTACAGGGCTATATTATTTATATCGAACTGCTCTTCGGAGCTAATATTAACATCATAACCCTAACTTCCCAATTGATTAGTGGGAACTGCCCGACCGACCGTCGCTTGGTGGTAAATGCATCACTGTCCAATCTGTCGTAGTTGGGTGGTAAATTGGAATACATAACTGCCCAACTATTAGCTCGAATTGCCCAATCAGTCGTAGCTCGGTGGTAATGCGTAACATCCCAACCGGTCGTATCCTATTTGGTAAATGTGTGCATAACTTCATTAGTCATTACATATATACATACAATATTTGAAGAGTCTTTTAGGATCATTAGAAAATCTTTCAGAGCGACCTATAGTTGTTTACCCTCCGATTATATTATGAACTAACATCATCAAACATACGTTCAATAAGAATGAAGAATTAGTGCCATGAATCAGAATTTACATTATAGGGGACAATAAACATAACTTTTCCATATTCGCTAAGAATAGTATAATTTTTTTAGTATCGCTTTCTCGTTTACATTCCACCCTTGTTGTCATGCCAAAAGAAGTGCCTCTTTGTGATACCTAATTTACCCTAGAGGACGCTATGTGAATCAATTGGGTAAATTGGGTTCTTTAACCTATCCTCCTTACATTACACTTGTATACGGTCAAAATTAGTTTCGACCTTCGTATGATTAGTCAAGATTGGAACATAATGGACCGAAGGTCGTCTTCATGATATCGAGATGAGATCTGAATCCAAGATACCGAGCTCAAGTTTCAGGGACCGATCGAATACCGAGCTCGAAGTCACTCTCGAGCCCGGGTCCAAATCGAACTATGATGTGAAATGGTGTTATCAAGTTCAAGAGCCAGAGGCCGACCAATACCGAGACCGACCAACACTGAGACTGAGTCAATACCGGGCCCCGAGTCAATATCGAGCTTGAACCAATATCGATCTCTAAATTTAGAGATTGACCAATACCAAGTCCGATCAAGATCGAACTAAGAGACAAGAGCCGTTATAGCCGTACTAAGGGAGAGAATCTTAGTGGGAATTAAGGAAAAGCCAATTAACTAATCTATCATGGGATCCCCACTATGTATTTTTTATATCTAAAGTAGGATTTTCTCCACTATAAAAAGAATGACGATCATTTCTGTAAAAGGAGATTGAAAACACGCATCTATACACTCCCATATTGAAAAGATTATTGAGATTCATATAAAGATTATCTTTTGTGAGCCTTGTACATTGATTCATCTTGCTTGTTCATAAATCATTTTCTACTCAGTTTGGTTTGTATTTTATTCTTTTTTTACAGTCAATATTCGATATTTTTCTACATATTTTTCCGATTTGTATCAAGCTACACCATGTATTCTTAGAACTACATATAAATTCAACTCTATCCGTTTTTCGGGTAAACAGTTTGGCACCCACCATGGGGCTAAGGATAATAGTGGTTATTTGGTACGAATCTCTATAAAACACACTATTTTACGCTTGCTCTTGGAAGTGTCTTTGATTTTAGGCTGAAAAATGACGAATTCTCAATTAATGGCCCTACCTATCGACAACGAAGCTGGCCTTCAAGATGAAAACAACAACTTAATGCCCGGGGGCGAAAGGCCACTTGTCAATCCTGTTGGAGCTCGGGGCGAAGAGCTAATAGACGTTAACTCACATGTGGCCATCGAGGCAAACCAACGTTCCGACCCTGAAAATAGCATTCAAGGTGGAGCTTGATCTGCAGCTCGAAATACCTAAAACGCTGAGGAAAACGGAATTAACTTGCGTATGATTTTCAAAATATTGCAAACTCAACAAGCAACAATAGACCAGTTGTAGAGCCAAACCCAGGCACCGACCAGGCTCGAGCCCAGTCCATCCCAAGAAGTCACCCACAAAACGGGGCCAGTTGTAGTAAGGTCGAATGAGCAAGAATCGGGGACTAATCCTGAAATCGTTAAGATGTTCGAGGAACTGACAAAACGAATAGAATCAGGGGAAAGGAAGATTAAAGCAAATTACAAAAAAATGGAAACATATAACTCCAGGGTTGACCAGATCTCGGGGGCACCACCGATATTGAAAGGCTTGGATTCCAAAAAATTTGTACAAAAGCCTTTCCCCCCGAGCGCAGCTCCGAAATCGATCTCCAAGAAGTTCCGCATGCCTGAAATTCCTAAGTATAATGGAACGACCGACCCCAACGAACACTTCACCTCTTACACATGCGCCATTAAAGGGAACGATCTAGAGGACGACGAGATCGAATCTGTATTATTGAAAAAATTTGGCGAAACCCTATGAAAGGGAGCAATGATATAGTATCATAATTTACCGTCTAACTCTATCGATTCTTTTGCTATGCTTGCAAATTCTTTCGTAAAAGCACACGCTGGAGCCATAAAGATTGAAACCAGGAAGTCGGACCTTTTCAAGGTAAGACAAAAGGATAACGAGATGCTGAGAAAATTTGTATCTCGTTTACAAATGGAACGAATCTACCTACCACCAGTCACAAACGATTGGGTTGTTCAAGCTTTCACTGAAGGTCTGAATGAACGAAGCTCGATAGTTTTACGACGGCTGAAGCAGAACCTGATCGAGTACACAGCTGTTACTTGGGTTGATATTCACAATCGGTATCAATCGAAGATTAGAGTCGAAGATGACCTTCTGGGTCCGTTACTAAAAGGGACATCAATAGATAACAAAGGCCGATTAGGGATCGATACCGGCCGTATAGTGGAGATTATAGGGGTAACAAACCAAGACGTAACCTCGTACAAAGAAATAAAAGAAGTGATCGAGGCCAAGGGTCTCGGGGGCTGATGAACAAGAATGGGTTCGACATGCATACTAGACCTAAGGAAGCATCGCGGTTATCGGAATATAACTTCAACATCGATGCATCTGTTATCGTATCGGCTATCGGATGCATCAAAGATACTAAATGGCCTCGACCTCTGCAGACCGATCCAGCCCAGAGGAATCCCAATCGAATGAGTGAATATCATATCACTCATGGCCACAAAATGGAAGATTGTAGGCAATTGAGAGAGGAGGTATCCCGGTTATTCAATAAAGGGCACCTTCGAGAATTTTTAAGTGACCGGGCCAAAAACAATTTCAAAAACAGGGATTTCAGAAGACAAAATGAACAAGAAGAGCCACAACACATCATCCACATGATCATCGGTGGGATCGATGTCCCCCCAGAGACCGGTGCTTAAACGCACTAAGATGTCGCTTGAAAGAGAAAAGCAATCTCGGCCTTAAGATTACACACCTAAAGGAACCCTGTCCTTTAATGATGAAGACGTAGAAGGAATCATGCAACCCCATAACGATACACTGGTAATATCTGTACTTATGAATAAAACTCAAGTTAAGCGTGTGTTAATTGATCCAGGTAGTTCGACCAACATTATTAGATCGAAGGTCGTAGAGCAGCTCGGTATACAGGCCCAGGTCGTGCCCGTAACCCTAGTTCTAAACAGATTCAATATGGCATGTAAAACTACTAAGGGCGAGATAGTCATGCCAATAAACGTAGGCGGGACCATCCAAGAAACGAAGTTCCACGCAATCGAAGGCGACATGAGGTACAACGCTCTTTTTGGAAGGCCATGAATCCACAATATGAGAGTTGTACCCTCGACCCTCCACCAGGTTTTGAAATTCCCAACATCGGAGGGAGTCAAAACGGTCTATGGAGAGCAACCGGCCACAAGAGAAATATTTTCCATCGATGAGGTAATTCCGATATGTACACTATTGTCGACGAAGGGATCAGATTCGAAGGGTGAACAAGATACCAAATAGCAATCACAAACGTTAGCCTCGACCCAAATGGAGAATCAGAAGACTGACGTAGATGATGACTATGGGATCCCTCGATCCTTTGTGGTCCCCGAAGATACCGATGCTACCCAGTCAACGGTCGAAGAACTGGAGCAAATCACTCTAGTGGAACATCTGCCCGGGCGAAAGTTATACCTGGGCACAGAGTTAGAGGCCGAGCTCAGGAAAAAGCTTATTCAATTTCTTATTGCTAACATGAACTGTTTCGCGTGGTCCCATCTCGACAAAACAGGGATCCCACCGGAGATAGCCACTCATAGACTAAGCTTGGATCCAAAATTCCATCCGATAAAGCAAAAAAGAAGGCCCCAGTTCGAGGTCAAACATGCCTTCATCAAGGACGAGGTAACCAAACTTCTTAGAATAGGATCCATTCGAGAAGTTAAATACCCCCAATGGCTAGAAAATGTGGTGGTGGTCCCTAAGAAAGGGAACAAACTTAGAATGTGTATAGATTATAAAGACTTGAACAAAGCGTGCCCTAAGGATTCCTTTCCTTTGCCTAGCATCGATCGTATGATCGATGCCACTGCCGGCCACGAGACTCTCAGTTTTCTCGATGCCTACTCTGGGTACAACCATATACAAATGAACCTGGAGGATCAAGAAAAAAACTCGTTTATCACTAAGTACAACACTTATTGTTATAACGTAATGCCATTTGGTCTAAAAAATGCTGGTGCAACTTATCAACGCCTAGTAAATCGAATGTTCGAAAAACAAATAGGAAAATCAATGGAAGTTTATATTGATGACATGTTAGTTAAGTCCCTGCGAGCAGAGGACCATTTAAAACATTTGCAGGAAACTTTCGACGTGCTAAAGAAGTACAATATGAAGCTCAACCCCGAAAAATGTGCATTCGAGGTTGGCTCGGGCAAGTTTCTTGGTTTCATGGTATCCAATAGAGGAATCGAAATCAACCCCGATAAAATTAAAGCTATCGAGGACATCACGGTAGTAGATAATGTGAAGGTCGTGCAAAGGTTAACAGGGAGAATAGCCGCCTTGGGACGATTCATTTCGAGATCTTCAGATAGGAGCCACCGGTATTTCTCACTGCTTAAGAAGAAAAACAACTTTGCATGGACTCCGGAATGCCAACACACTTTGAAAGAACTAAAACGGTATTTATCGAGCCCGCTTCTGCTTCATACCCCCGCCTCTACTTCATACCCCGAAAGTGGACGAACAACTTTACTTGTACCTAGCAGTCTCAGAGATAGCGGTAAGTGGAGTCCTGGTTCAGGAAAAACGAGGTACACAATTCCCTATTTATTATGTCAGTCGGACCTTAGGCGAGGCCGAAACTAGATATCCACACTTAGAAAAATTAGCGCTTGCTTTAATAAGCACCTCTAGGAAATTAAAATCATATTTCCAATCTCACCCGATACATGTTGTAACAACTTATCCTCTTCGAAAAATTTTATGCAAACTCGAGCTTTCGGATCGATTGGCCAAATGGGCCATAGAAATCGGCGGGTACGATATCGAGTATCGACCCCGAACCTCTATCAAGTCTCAAATCTTGGCAGACTTCGTGGCTGACTTTTCTCCAACCCTCGTGCCCGAAATTGAAAGAGAGCTACTTATAAAATCGGGAACCTCTTCGGGAGTCTGGACCCTCTTCAAGGACGGTGCCTCAAACGCGAAGGGGTCCGGATTAGGCATTGTACTAAAATCACACACAGGTAATGTAATTAGATAATCTATCAGAACTACGAAATTGACTAATAATGAGGTCGAGTATGAGGCCATGATTGCAGGTCTCGAACTAGCAAGAAGCTTGGGAGCAGAGATCATAGAAGCTAAGTATGATTCCCTCCTCGTAGTAAACCAATTTAACGGGACTTTTGAAGTCCGAGAAAATCGAATGCAAATGTACTTGGATAAATTACAGGTGACTCTACATCAATTTAAAGAATGGACTTTGCAACATATACCCCGAGAACAGAACAGCGAGGTCGATGCTCTTACGAACATAGGTTCATCGGTCGAAGATGACGAACTTAACTCGGGGACTGTCATACAACTCATAAAATCGGTGATCGAAGAAGGTCACGCCGAAATAAATTCCACAAGTCTAACATGAGACTGGAGAAACAAATATATAGAGTACTTCAAGAACGGGAAGCTTCCATCAGATCCAAAGGAATCTAGATCTTTGCGTACAAAGGCAGCACGATTCACCATATCTGAAGACAACGCTATTCAGAAGGACTTTCGATGGACCATTGGCAATATGTCTGGGACTAGGAGACACCGATTACATACTACGGTAAATTCACGAGGGCACTTGTGGAAACCATCCCAGTGCCGATTCGCTGGTCCATAAAGTGATCAGAGCATCGGTCCTTGGACCAATATGAGCAAAGATGCGAAGGAGTTCGTTCGAAAATGCGACAAATGCCAAAGACATGCGCCCATGATTCATCAATCCGTGGAGCTACTCCATTCGGTCCTATCTCCATGGCCTTTCATGAAATGGGGATGGACATCGTCGGCCCCTTCCCATCGGCCCCAGGTAAAGCTCAGTTTATTTTGTTTATGACTGATTATTTTTCTAAATGGGTTGAAGCACATGCTTTCGAGAAAGTCAGAGAAAAAGAAGTGATATACTTCATTTGGGATCATATCATATGCCGATTCGGGGTGCCAGCTGAGATTGTATGTGATAATGGAAAATAATTCATCGGCAGCAAAGTAACTAAATTTCTCCAGGATCACAAGATAAAAAGGATCCTATCAACACCGTACCATCCCAGCGAAAACGGACAAACCGAATCGACCAACTAAACCATCATCCAAAATCTTAAGAAGAGATTGACCGACGCTAAAGGAAAATGGAGAGAAATACTGCCCGAAGTCCCATGGGCATATCGCACAACATCGAAATCCAGTACCGGAGGAACGCCATTCTCGTTGGTCTATGGCGTCGAAGCTTTGATCCCGGTTGAGGTCGGAGAACCTAGCATCAGGTTTCGATATGCAATAAAGGAGTCGAATAACAAAACCATGAACACGAGCCTAGAATTATTGGACGGAAGTTGAGAGGCTGCTCTCGTCCGATTGGCCGCCCATAAACAGCAGATCGAAAGATACTACAATCGAAGAACCAATCTTCGATATTTTAAAATCGGGGACTTGATACTAAGCAAAGTCACTCTCAACACCCGAAATTCGAATGAAGGAAAACTGGTTCCAAACTAAGAAGGACCATATCGGGTCCTCTAAATCGTCGGAAAGGGGTCCTACAAGCTCGGCGTGATAAACGGCAAACAACTACCGAGCAATTGGAACGTTTCTTACCTAAAACGATATTACTGCTAAGGTACGACCCTTCCATGTTCATTTATATTTTGAAATTAACCCTTACAGGGGTTCGACCAGAAACATAGATGGATTATTCAACCTGAAGCCTTTAGGTTTGAAAGCATGCGTTGCACTCTTTTTTTCTTAGACCGGTTTTATCCCAAATGGGTTTTTCGGCAAGATTTTTAATGAGGCAACCATTGATCGTGCTAACTTAGAACAGTTCAAAAGTATTCGAGGCCTCTTTACAATCAACCTCGAACACTGGGGGGCATTACCCTCAAATATGTTAAGTTCGATGCAAGAAGGTTACTTCATGGCAACAAGGTTTCGATAGGAAAAATTGTAAGGGCCAAATGGTCAAAACGAACCATGCTCGTGTAGTTTGCTCGAGCCCTGGCACAAAACATGAACACATGTATAATGACTTGTTAAGAGAAATTTCTTCTTTACCGCTATCTCATATCTCAGAAAGATTCTTCTATTTCATGATCTATTATGCAAACAGGCTCAAGGGCCGACCATGACCGGAGTGAAAAATTACCCCATAAATCAGGGACTGCCAATCGAAAAATCAACAAGATCAAACTCCACGTATGCCTAAGTGCTACATTAATTCGAGTTCAAGAAATCATTCTCACTCGACTACGAAGCCCAAGGGCTACCTTATTTCGAGTTCGATCAAGTCCTCACTCGACCACTAAGCCTAAAGGCTATTCTTACTTCGAGTTCGAGCAAGCACTCACTCAACTATTAAGCCTAAGGGCTACTCTTACTTCGAGCTCGAGCAAACACTCGCTCGACCATAAAGCCTACGGGCTACATTATTTTGTGTTCGAGCAAACACTCACTCGACTATTAAGGCTAAGGGCTACTCTTACTTCGAGTTCGAGAAAACGCTCACTCAACTATAAGCCTAAGTGCTACTTTTAATTTGAGTTCGAGAAAATACTCACTCGACTATTAAACCTAAAGGCTATTCTTACTTCGAGTTCGAGCAAGCACTCACTCGACTATTAAGCCTAAAGGCTATTCTTACTTCGAGCTCGAGCAAACACTCGCTCAACTATTAAACCTAAGGGCTACTCTTACTTCGAGCTCGAGCAAATACTCGCTCGACCATAAAGCCTACGGGCTATATTATTTCGAGTTCGAGCAAACAATCACTCGACTATTAAGCCTAAGGGCTACTCTTATTTCGAGTTAGAGTAAACGCTCACTCAACTATAAGCCTAAGGGCTACTCTTAATTCGAGTTCGAGCTAACACTCATTCGACTATTAATCCTAAGGGCTACTTTTACTTCGAGCTCAAGCAAACACTCGCTCTACCATAAAGGCTACGGGCTTCATTACTTCGAGTTTGAGCAAACGCTCACTCGGTTATAAAGACTACAAGGTCCGACTTCGATCAAATTGCCTAAAGCTTCGAACTTATGAAAACTTTCATAAGGCATGAATAAAACAAAATTTTCACAAGGCAGAAAATGAAATAAAGACAAGTTGGGAAAGGAATAAATCTTTATATACATAAAAGTATTTACAAGGTCCGATCAGGATCCTACACAAAAAGATCAAAAAGTGAAAAAACCCTAAGGTTCCTGATTTTCTCCGGGGGCAGTCTCTTCTCCATCGAGCTCCTCCCTGCTCTCAGACCTACTCTTGCTCTCATCATCATCATCATCATCATCGGAAGCTAAGGCTCCAGCATCGGCTTCAAGTTCTTTAGCCTTTACTATCTCTTCAGTAAAGTCGAAACCTCGAGCATAGATCTCCTCGAGGGTTTCCCTCTGAGATTGGCATTTGGCAAGCTCAGCAATCCAATATGCTCGAGTTTGAGCGGTCTTGGCTGCCTTTCTTGCTTGTACTTGAGCGGCTTCGGCATCAGCCCGATAGACGGCCACAATCGCCTCTGCCTAGGCCTTTGCCTTCTCAGCTTCAGACTTGGCTTTTGCAAGTTCGTAAGTCAACCGGGTCTCGAGCTCCTCTATCCTCTTCACCTGAATTGAGCTTTTTTCCTTCATGCCTTGAAGCTGACTTTCGGCCGATGACAATTTAGATAAAGCAGTTTCTTTTTCTGCAGCGAAGCGGTCCATACCTTCTTTCCAACCCAAGGTCTCTGCCTTTATCATATCGACCTCCTCACGGAGATGCCCGATCATCTCGATCTTCTGCTGCAGCTGTGAGATGGAAATGTTAGCTAGCGTTCCCGAATCGAGCCCATTAGTTTTTAAGATTTTTATTGCCTGCTCGGTCAGGTCGGTCTGGTCTTGGTGAGCCTTGGCAAATTCGGCTCGGAGGTCCTTGATATCCTCTTCTCTTTGCCCACAGAGAAGTTTAAGGGCATTCCTCTCCTCCTGTAATGACCCGACCGGTCATTTTGAGCATTTAAACTTTGCTAGGTTGTTTGAGGGTATGAGTAGCTCCGTATGATGTATTTTGACTTGTGTGAATCATCGGGTTTGACTTTCAGGTTATTCGGAATCGAATTGGAAGAAAGAATTTCATGTTGAAACTTAAGTTAAAAAAGTTGACCGGATATTCACTTATGTGTAAACAACCTCGGAATTGAATTATGATGATTCTAATAGCTCAGTATGGTGATTTTGGACTTAGGAGCGTGTCCGGAAAATTTTTGGAGGTTCATAGTGGAATTAGGCTTGAAATGGCGAAAGTTGAATTTTTGGAAAGTTTGACCGAGGAGTTGACTTTTTGATATCGGGGTCGAATTCCGATTCCGGAAGTTGGAGCAGGTCCGTAACGTCGAATGTGATTTGTGTGCAAAATTTGAGGTCAATCGGACATGATTTGATAGGTTTTGGCGTCGTTTGTAGAATTTGAAAATTTTGATGTTTCTTAGGCTTGAATCCGTGTGTAGTTTGTGTTTTCGTTGTTGTTGGAGGTGATTTGAAGATCCAATTAAGTTCGTATGATATTATAAGACTTGTTGGTATGTTTGGTTGAGGTCTCGGGGGCCTCGGGTTGATTTCGGGTGGTTAACGGACTTGGAATGTGATTTGAGAACTTACTGAAGTCTAAGAGCTGTTGGTGTCACCGCACCTACGGAGATGGGACCGCAGATGCGATGCCGCAGGTTGAGAGCAAGTGCGGAAAGGGTGGAGACTAGAAGGGGTCGCAGGTGCGATGGTTTCTCCGCACCTGTGATAGCGCAGATGCGGACCATGGATCGCAGGACCGGAGGCAGCCGAAGTTAATCATTTTCGTAGGTGCGCCCAGATTTTTTGCACCAGCGGGCGTGCAGGTGCGGAAGTGCCTGAGCAGAACCTATATCAGCGGGGTCCGAGATTTTTGGCTTCATTTCATCATTTTGAGCTCGGATTTTAGAGATTTCGAGAGAGCTTTTCAAGTGGGATTCTTGAGGTAAGTTCCTTATCTTCAATTTTCTTCAATAATTATGTTTTCCCAGTGATTTTCCACCTAGATGGTGTGTTTTGGAGGTGTAAATTGGGGATTTGAGGCTAGGGATTTGGAGAGTTAGTTTTGAGGATTTGAATGACCAATTGATGTTGAATTTTGATGAATTTGGTATGGTTAGGCTCGTGGGTGAATGAGCTTTCTGATTTTATGACTTTTGTCGGATTTCAAAATGTGGGCCCGGGGTCGGGTTTGGGCCGATTTTGAATTTTGGCTATAATTTCGTATTTTTCTTGTGGAATTAATTCCTTTAGCCTATATTGATTGTATTGAACTGCTTGTGGCTGGATTCGGGACGTTTGGAGACGGATTTGAGTTGTTTTTGGTTAGTTTTGAGCCGTTCGGAGGTCGGAACGCGCGGGATGGCATCTTTGGAGCATCGCTTGGCTTGCTCAGCATTGTATTGGCTTGTTCGAGGTAAGTAACTCTTGGAGCTGAGGGGATGAACCCTGAATGCATATATTATGTGAGTTATTGGGGGGTGACGCACATGCAAGGTGACGGGCGTGTGGGCGTGCACTATGGAAATTGTGACATAATTATTTCCGTGGAATTTTATAGTAAACTAATCTTGGCATTTTCCTCGTATTGTCATATGTTAAAGGAATTTGAGCTGAGAATCATATTAAAAATCATGTTGAGACTATGTGTCAGTACTATTGGGACCCACAAAGGTCATATTGCTGTGAATTATTTGTTTTAAATTGAAAATTTATACTCAGTCATATCCATGTCATTACATATCATATCTCAGTCTCTGTTAGTATTTATTGATACATCATATTATCATTTTTGGGTTATTTTCATGATATTGTGAGCCCATGAGAGAGAGACTGGAGAGATTGATGATTGAGTGAGGCCGAGGGCCTAATTGTGAGGATTATTATGTGTATCAGGGTTGCCCGCCTGCAGCAGGCCTTATAGGATTTATTATAGCATGTGAGTTGTCCGTGCGAATCCAGATATTATTATAGCACGTGAGTTGTCCGTGCGGATCTAGATATTATTATAGCACGTGAGTTGTCCGTGCAAATTATAGCGCTTGGGCTGAAGGATCCCCTCCGGAGTCTGAACACCCCTAGTGAGCGCAGGTACCTACTGAGTATGAGTGCCGAGTGTGAGTATTGAGTGATTGAGAAGATTGAGTGACTGTGAGTACGGAGTGACTGGGAGGACTGAGTGAAATGATACTCTGAGAGTATGCAAATAATTTTATCACTGAGTTGCATCGCATTGACATGCACACATGACATACATGCATAGAGATGTATTTTTCCTCATGCTGTACAGTATCACATCATTCATGATTTTCTCACACATGTTGACAGATGGGCATAGTGATGCATTTGTTTTTACACGGGTTATCTGGAAAGAAAATGAAACATCTCATTTATTATTGAAAGTATTTTGGGAAAATTATTGTTTTCAGACTTATTCATATTTTTGGTAACTTCGGTAAACGATTTTGGGTTTCACTGATGTACTTGAAAGGAAGAACTATTTTTGGAAATCATGATTTAGCTGAGCATTTTACCTCTGAATTACTTCTTGTATTATTTGCTTTACGTTGTTATGGACTGTGGTGGACTATTGGTTTTAGACCCTACCTTGGTAAAAGCTTGTCACTGCTTTCAACCTAAGGTTAGGTTTGTTACTTACTCAGTACATGGGGTCAGTTGTACTGATACTACACTTCTTCACATTGCGTGCAGATGTTGGCTGTTGTTGTTGCTGTACTCGATGGTTGCCAGATTTGAAGATGTACCTGCGTTCCTATTGTAGCTGCCTCTTGTTCATAGTAGACTTAGATTCATAAAACTCTGTTTATGTACTTTTCAAACAGATGATGTCTTTATTGTATACCAGATTTTTATACTCTATTCTTAGAAGCTCATGATTTGTACTACCAATTTTTAGAGAATGTATAAGATTGAGATTTTTCTTTACTTAAACTGCTTTAATAATTTTTAATGGAATTGGATAGTTAATAATTGGCTTACCTAGCGGGTTGGGTTAGGTGCCATCACGACTAGTTGGATTTTGGGTCGTGACAAGGTGGTATCAGAGCTCTAGGTTCATAGGTTCTACAAGTCATGAGCAAGTGTCTAGTAGAGTTTTGCGGATCGGTATGATGAAGTCCATACCTATCTTTGAGAGGCTACAAGACATTTAGGATATACTTTCCATCTTTCTTTCCTTATCGTGCGGCATTGATTCAGCTCGAAGCATAACTCTTTGAATTCCTTCCACGCATTCATATGCGCACATGAGCGCTCGGTATCGGCTGTGTGCCGGCGGCTTATGATTCCATGGTTGAGGTGCGAGATGTGATTTTGGCGTGCTGATGATGGGCCAGTTTGGAGGACTTGAGGTCGGGTTTTGACGGTAGCTTGAGCACGGAGATTTTGATTGTATGAGCACATGCTTTTAGGACTTATAGGTCCATTGGTGTCCCTATTGGTGGAATTTGTGATTGGATGACTATGTGGTGAGTATGATGTAACTGCGAGATGTGTTCAGATTGTTCGAATATGACGACAAAAGTTTACTTGAGATGTAGCAAGGACTATGTCTGATTTCTGTCTTGATTTGGCATATGGTCTCGAGTTATGGGTGTGTTGAGGGATCTCTCATGTTGTTTAGTTGTGGAGTGAAGTAGATTCTCATGTTTTGTTGATGAGTTCAGAATCGAGAAGATTAAGTGATTGCGTAGTAGTCGTGACTGTGGGAGAGTATAGAGAAATGTCAGCTTGAGGCAAGCCGGTGGGTTATCTCCTGCGGGGTATCCTGAGGTTGTGTGATCCCTATGATGTTTTGTAGAGAGTTCTCATTTACTAGTGAATGATAATTGTGCGATTTGAGTTTGGATCGGTTGTAACAGTTGACCTGACTATCACGAGGATGAATGCGAGATTTGCAGATGATTTGAGGTATTATATGGTTTGTGTTACATGAGCTTACGAAGGATTTAGATAAATTTCAGTGCGGGATTCTGGCAGTAATAGAGTATGGGTATTGTGAATTATGGAGTGTTTGAATCTATGGCTTTGAGCCAAGTAGGGGAGTCTACTATCGACGAGTTGATTGCACGATTATGTGTTGTATTGATTTCGGTTTGAGGTATACTGGTGAATCAGTATGACTGCATGGGTTGAGATTGAGGATGACTCGAGTAAGGGGATTTCTGGATATGGGTTGTATTACACTATATGGGTATATGGGAATCATGAAATGATTGAGTGATTATTGGTGAATAATGCAGTGTGCACGGAGTATGAATTTGATAGGTGGTGTTAAAGTAGAGTTACTTTTTTGAGTGTTGTTGTGCTAATGGGGCACATGTCTTTTGGCCCATTTGGGCGGTGTAATTTGGATTTGAACAAAGTGGGTGACTCTCGAGAAAGTTCCAATAGGTTCGAGGTTTATATATAGAAATTGAGAAATTCTCCAGACTTGTGTGTGGATAAAATCTGATATTTGCGTTTGGTGGTGCCTGGACTTGCGAAAATTCTGTATGACTATGGATTCTACATTTTAGTATAAGGAAGGTAAGAAGAACGATTTCAAATTTACATAAGGTATTCTCAGAGTGAGTGTTACAGTTGTGGTATTTTTGAAGGTACTTAAGAAGAATACAGTTGCTTATGGGTCGTAGAGCGTTGTGGTTCTATGCTAGGTTTGTGGGGTGAGATGTGGCTAAAGATCGTGACGTTTTAGTAAGGAGAAGTATCAATCTGAAGACAGATTCGGAAGAAACTCGGAGAAAATACAACAAACGGGTAGTAGGTTGGATCAGTATGGTAATGGATATGATCGATTCTCTGGGTGCTTATGATGTGGGGGTTTTCTACAGGTGCTTTATGGCAATGCTCTTGGATTTTGGCGACCAACGTGGCTGGGTTGAGTTATAGAGATTCGGTTCTGATAGCTTGGTTATGTGCAAATGGGTTTCAAAAAGTTCTCAATTGTTTTTACAACGGTTCGAGGAGTATATTTCCTATCGACGTGAGGAATATGTTGCGTATTAGAATTTTCTCCGGGATGAGATCAAATGGAAGGTTTCTGACTGATCGGGTATGTATTCTGCTTGTGACTCAAAGTTGATTATAAGATTTTTGTACTCTTCACAGGATGGCATGGTAGACGTGGTGTATTGTGTGGGATTGAGATTTGCTTGTGCAAGGTCACAGTTCAGTTTTAAGGGAAGGATATAAATTCGTAGACAGCATGGGCGGTTTCAGATGACTAGGCAAATGATATTACTAATCAGTATGGCCTGATGAGAGTATACATTTCAGAAAGGGTAATGTGTTTTGATTTATGGGCACTTCGTTGGTATTACGACACTCTCCTGGTTGATCGATTGCTGATATTCAAATTTTGCCATGTGGCACGGAAGAATTTTAGAAGTATTTCTCGTGGGATGATCGTGTATGAGAGATGTGTTAGACATTCTGGCGGTGGAGTTGGGATCAGATATGGGATTCGTGTGTTCTATGGATTTGGCGACTAGGAGTTCTCAAGAGCAGGTTGTTTTCATGGTTGTGGACTGTGAAGTCATGGCCGAAGCTTGCTAGATGATTGTATGTGTTATGATTCAGTCATTGTGGGCATTCAGAGGGTTATTTATCCATGCGTGGGTGCCCATAGTCGATTTGGGGGGGGGGGGCATTGGTAGGACCGACTAGGATGGGTATTCTACGTCGAGTCGGATTGGTTGGCTCTGTACTGCTATTATTGAGGGATGTGCCATTCGGTTGTTGTTGAGCTTATTCATGTTCTGAAATGATCTGTGAATTACTCTTCTATGCTACGAGGGGTTGCGATTTGTAGGTTATATGCACACACGGTGTGGTCCTATTTGGGCTTTATAGCGGGATTTGAGCGAGATGTGTATTTGAGTATTGCGCGATTATTTGCGCGTTGGCTATGTTTTTTCCGGATTGTGGTATTGTACTATTTGCTCTCCGGGGTTACGGTAATGCACCTTGGGTACTTGATGTCGAATTTTGCGTGGTTATTGATTTTGAGCATGGTGGCTGAGGTATTTCATATGGACCAGTGTTTGGACGGGGTCACGTATTGCAGCGGAGTTATGTTGAGATATGATCCCTTGTGTTAGATTCATGTGTTTTGGTTCTACGGTGTGTGATAGATTCTTAGCTTTTGCGTTGTGGTGGTACTTGTTGAGTTTGCGGGACAGTTCTCCCATCTGAATCAGTTTTCTATGACTTGAGTATATTTGGAAGGTTGCTTATTGGTGCACGGATTGCACGAGTTATGGCGTCAAATTATATTGATGTGGCATGTCGCTAGAGTGGTCGTGTTGGATGAGATGAGATCATTGGACCTATAATGGATACTATCGGAATTGATTATAGCATGTTTGGAGGGATAATATAGAAAGTCGGCTTAGAATTTGCTATAGTTCTTGTCGAATGAGAGGGAATCCCATGACTGGTCGATCTGATGAATGGTTATGAGTTCTGTATGTTTCTTTCATCATCGGCAGTGTACGAAGGTTTTAGAATGAGGTTTTGTTTGATATGAGGTTTATTACTGGTATTGGATTGTTTTGAGCAGCTACTGTAATTTGAAATTATCGCTATGAGTATTTGAGTTATGTGGTACATCATGTGATTACATCTTGGGTTATGGTAAAGGCTTGTTACAGCTTGTTCAGACTTATACAGTGTGTAGATGCGAGATTCTGATCTTATAGAAATTTCGGATGTTGGAAATTAGATTCTAAGGTTTATGGGCTAGGTTGAATTAAGAAACTATAGTTATGCTGTATTGTCGGGCCTATATGGGATAGGGTGACGTGAGATCACCCCCGGGTATATGCATGGTAAGGTTACACGGCGATTTGATGGCTTTTGGAACAACCCTTGGCACATTCGAGGACGAACGTATATTTAAGTGGGGGAGGATGTAACGACCCGACCGGTCATTTTGAGAATTTACACTTCGCACATTTGTTTGAGGGCATGAGTAGCTCCGTATGATGTATTTTGACTTGTGTGAATCATCGGGTTTGACTTTCAGGTTATTCGGAATCAAATTGGAAGAAAGAATTTTATTGTTGAAACTTAAGTTGGAAAAGTTGACCGGATATTCACTTATATGTAAACAACCTCGGAATTAAATTCTGATGATTCCAATAGCTCCGTATGGTAATTTTGGACTTAGGAGCGTGTCCGAAATATTTTTTGGAGGTCCGTAGTGGAATTAGGTTTGAAATGGTAAAAGTTGAATTTTTGGGAAGTTTGACGGGGAGTTGACTTTTTGATATCGGGGTCGGATTCTGATTCCGGAAGTTGGAGCAGGTCCGTAAAGTCGAATGTGACTTGTGTGCAAAATTTGAGGTCAATGGGACGTGATTTGATAGATTTTGGCGTCGTTTGTAGAATTTGGAAAATTTGAAGTTTCTTAGGTTGGAATTCGTGTAGTTTGTGTTTTTGATGTTGTTGGAGGTGATTTAAAGATTCAGTTAAGTTCGTATGATATTATAAGACTTGTTGGTATATTTGGTTGAGGTCCCGGGGCCTCGGGTTGATTTTGGGTGGTTAACGGACTTGGAATATGATTTGAGAACTTGCTGAAGTCTGAGAGCTGCTGGTGTCACCGCACCTGCGGAGAGGGGACCGAAGATGCGATGCTGCAGGTGCCGCAGGTTGAGCGTAGGTGCGGAAAGGGTAGAGACCAGCAGGGGTCGCAGGTGCAATGGTTTCTCTGCACCTGCGATAGCGCAGATGCGGACCATGGGTCGCAGGAGCGGAGGCAGACGGAGTTAATCATTTTCGCAGGTGCTCCCAGAGTTTTCGCACCAGCGGGCGGGCAGGTGCGAGCCCAGGCTCCGCAGGTGCAGAAGTGTCTGGGCAGAACCTATATCAGCGGGGTCCGAGATTTTTGGCTTCATTTCATCATTTTGAGCTCGGATTTTAGAGATTTGGAGAGAGCTTTTCAAGTGGGATTCTTGAGGTAAGTTCCTTGTCTTCATTTTTCTTCAATAATTATATTTTCCCACTGATTTCAGTTTTTGAGGTGTAAATTGGGGATTTGAGGCTAAGGATTTGGAGAGTTGGTTTTGAGGATTTGAATGACCAATTGGTGTCGGATTTTGATGAATTTGGTATGGTTGGACTTGTAAGTGAATGAACTTTAGGATTTTATGACTTTTATCGGATTTTGAGACGTGGGCCCGGGGGTCAGGTTTGGGCCGTTTCGAATTTTGGCTATAATTTCGTATTTTTCTTGTGGAATTAATTTCTTTAGCCTATATTGATTGTATTGAACTGCTTGTGGCTAGATTCGGGACATTTGGAGACAGATTTGAGTTATTTTTGGTTAGTTTTGAGCCGTTCAGAGGTCGGAACGCGCGGGATGGCATCTTTGGAGCATCACTTGGCTTGCTCAGGATTGGTATTGGCTTGTTCGAGGTAAGTAACTCTTCTAATCTTGGAGCTGAGGGTATGAACCCTGAATACATGTATTATGTGAATTGTTGGGAGGTGACGCACATGCTAGGTGACGGACGTGTGGGCGTGCACTATGAAAATTATGACATAATTGTTTCCGTGGAATTTTATAGTAAACTAATCTTGGAATTTTCCTCGTATTGTCATATGGTAAAGGAATTTGAGCTGAGAATCATATTAAAAATCATGTTGAGGCTATGTGCCAGTACTATTGGGACCCACAGAGGTTATATTGCTGTGAATTATTTGTTTTAAATTGAAAATTTATACTCAGTTATATTCATGTCATTACATATCATATCTCAGTCTCTGTTATTATTTATTGATACATCATATTATCATTTTTGGGCTATTTTCATGATATTGTGAGCCCATGAGAGAGAGACTGGAGAGATTGATGACTGATTGAGGTCGAGGATCTGATTGTGAGGATTATTATGTGGATCGAGGTTGCCCGCCTGCAGAAGGCCTTATAGGCTTTATTATAGCACGTGAGTTGTCCGTGCGGATCCAGATATTATTATAGCACGTGAGTTGTCCGTGCAGCACGTGAGTTGTCCGTGCGGATCCAAATATTATTATAGCACGTGAGTTGTCCGTGTGGATTCAGATATTATTATAGCACGTAAGTTGTCCGCGCAGATTATAGCGCTCGGGCTCAAGGAGCCCCTCCGGAGTCTGAACACCCCCAGTGAGCGCAAGTACCTACTGAGTGCGAGTGCCGAGTGCGAGTGCTGAGTGATTGGGAGGACTGAGTGACTGTGAGGACTGAGTGACTGGGAGGACTGAGTGAAATGATACTCTCAGAGTATGCATATGATTTTATCACTGAGTTGCATCGCATTGACATGCACACATGACATTCATGCATATAGATGTATTTTTTCTCATGTTGTACAGTATCACATCATTCATGATTTTCTCACATATATTGACAGATGGGCATAATTATGCATATGTTTTAAACGGGTTATCTGGAAAGAAAATGAAACATCTCATTTATTATTGAATGGATTTTGGGAAAATAATTGTTATCAAACTTATTCATATTTTTGGTAACTTCGGTAAACGATTTTGGGTTTCACTGATGTACTTGAAAGGAAGAACTATTTTTGGAAATCATGATTTAGCTGAGCATTTTACCTCTGAAGTACTTCTTGTATTATTTGCTTTACGTTGTTATGGACTGTGGTGGACTATTGGTTTTGGACCCGACCTTGGTAAAAGCTCATCACTGCTTTCAACCTAAGGTTAGGTTTGTTACTTACTCAGTACATGGGGTCGGTTGTACTGATACTACACTTCTGCACATTGCGTGCAGATGTTGGCTGTTGTTGTTGCTGTACTCGATAGTTGCCGGATTTGAAGATGTACCTGCGTTCCTATTGTAGCTGCCTCTTGTTCATGGTGGCCTTAGATTCATAAAACTCTATTTATGTACTTTTCAAAGAGATGATGTCTTTATTGCATACCAGATTTGTATACTCTATTCTTAGAAGCTCATGATTTGTACTACCAGTTCTTGGGGAATGTATAAGATTGAGATTTTTCTTTACTTAAACTGCTTTAATAATTCTAGTTGGATTTTGGGTCGTGACACCTCTGTGAGCCCTCGAAGGTCAACCTCATATCGACTCAACTCAGCTCGAGACCGAGAAAATGCTTCCCGATTAAACACTGAGGCCTCCGCAAAAAAAAAAGAAAAAAAGAAAAGAAGTTAGAAAAGAAAAATAAACATAAGGGCAATACCAATAAGGGGAATTAAGGCTTACCCGATTCAGAGCTTGCTGCACTTCGTTGAAAAGGCTCGATACCTCACCCGAGTCTTTCCTCAGAACCTCCAAGTCGCTCAGGACGGTAGCATCTTTGACCCCAGTAAAGTAATCACGGAAGGGATCCTCCCTTCCGTGGCCTCCTTCGATGGAAAGGGTCTTCAAGGCCCGAGCCTCTCGAATCATCTCCTCGAAAAACGAGGGGAGCAGCGGGGAGTCTCCAATTTCTATTGCCCTAAGTGAATCACTTGGGGTGTTCTCTCCATCTAGGGAAGCCTCGGGATCAGCCCCTGCAGTCGTACCCACCTTTGGCTCATTATGGTGGGGGATAGCCTCGATCCTCGATGACTCGGGGACTTCGACCATTTCTCTTCCTGAGACTCCCTCATCACGAGATGGAATCTCTGCAGCCTTCACCGATTCAGTGGCCGTTGGGGCCTCGGTGCTCATCCTCACTCGGGCTACCATCTCAAAATTGTCTTCTTCCTCTCCTTCCTCTTCATCCCTTAGATGCCGAACGGAGTCTTCGGTCAGGAGAATGATGTTCTTCCTCGGCTTACGAGCTGTCCTCTTCTTGGGTTCGGAATCCTTTGAGGTCGAGATTGTTTTCCTCTTTCTGTCCTTCACCGATTTTGGTGCCGAGATCGAAGCCTCCCCCTAACCAGATAAGGGCCTCATGACAGCATCTTTGCCAAGGCCTGTATGAAAGGAAATTAAGTAAGAAATGCTTCAAACAAAATCATCAAAGACGCAAAAAAAGGGCCTCACCATGAGTTTTGGCCTCCCATCGGGCCTTTGATAGATCGCGCCATGAGCGCTCGGCGTACGTAGAGGTCGAAGCTAGGTCCCGAACCCAGCTCTTGAGGTTAGGAATTGCACCGGGCATCCAAGCAATCACTACATCACGAAAAAAAGGATATCGATGAGAAAAAGCAAAGGAGCAAAACAATTAATAGGAACTAACTGGGGGATTGTACTTACACTTCATGTTCCATTGCTCGGGAAATGGCATCTTCTCGACTGGGATTAGGTCGGAAGTCTTCACCCGAACGAACCGATCCATCCAGTCTCAGTCTTTGTCCTCATTTATGCTCGAGAGTAACACTTTGGTAGCCCGGCACTGGAGCTTTATTAACCCACCTCGATAGAGGCGGGGGCTGTACAACCTGATAAGGTGGTCGAGGGTGAAAGGCATCCCCTCGACTTTGTTCATGAAGAAGCGAATCAGAATAATGATTTGCCAAAAATAAGGATGGATTTGGCCTAAGGTTATTTGGTATTTGCGGCAAAAATCGATGACAACGGGGTCGAAGGGGCCCAACGTGAAAGGGTAAGTGTAAACACTTAAAAACCCTTTCACATAAGTAGTAATATCTTCTTCGAGACCCGGGATTATCACTTCTTTATTTTTTCAGTAGCAATCTATCCTTACATGTTTAAGGTATCCCTCCGTTATCGAGCACATATACCTCAATACCGGCTCGCATCGACCGGGGATCGGCGAGGCTTTGTCGGTCTTAAAATCGGAAGTGAGGACGCACCCCCCGGGAATACATTCCTCAAGTCGTGGCTCCACCGGTGTTTTGTCGCCGGCGGGCCGTGAAGAAGAATCGTCTTCTTTTCGAGGAACAGTTTTTTATGTTTTCGCCATTTGGATTTGAAGATTAAAAATAGAGGGAGATGACAAGATTTGGTGCTCTAAAGAGAGATTTTGTAGTGAAAATCACAGATTCACAGATGAAGAACTCAGAAGATGCGAAAAGGGACTTAGAAGATTTGGAGATTGGAGATCTAAAAGTAAAAAATGGTAAAGAGAAGAACTATTTATAGAGTTGGCAATGACGGTTCAATATCAGCAGTGGCCGACCATCATCTGACATGCATTTAATGCCTTGGTAACTAAACTGACGGGACATCTATCACGTACGTCATGGTCGGGCTCGATGCAAACGTCAGTGTACATCTAGTCGTGCCATTGAAAAATCATGTCGTTTCTCATCACATCCTTCCCGAGAAACGAGGGGACTATATGTATACGGTCAAAATCGTTTTCGACCTTCGTATGATTAGTCAAAATTGGAACATAATGGATCGAAGGTCGTCTTCATGATATCGAGAAGAGATCTGAAGTCAGGATACCGAGCTCAAGTTTCAGGGACCGATCGAATACCGAGCTAGAAGTCACTATCGAGCTCAGATCCAAATCGAACTATGATGTGAAATAGTGTTATCAAGTTCAAGAGCCAGAGACCGACCAATAACGAGATCAACCAACACTGAGACCGAGTCAATACCGGGCCCCGAGTCAATATCGATCTCTAAATTTGAAGATCGATCAATACCAAGTCCGATCAAGATCGAGCTAAGAGACAAGAGCCGTTATAGCCGCACTAAGGGAGAGAATCTCGTCGGGAATTAAGGAAAAGTCAATTAACTAATCTATCTTGGGATCCCCACTATGTATTTTTTTTATATCTAAAGTAGGATTTTCTCCACTATAAGAAGAATGACGGTCATTTCTGTAAAAGGATATTGAAAACAGGCATCTACACACTCCCATATTGAAAAGATTATTGAGATTCATATAGAGATTATCCTTTTGTGAACCTTGGACATTGATTTATCTTGCTTGTTCATAGATCATTTTTTACTCAGTTTGGTTTGTATTTCATTCCTTTTTTACAGTCAATATTCGATACTTTTCTACATACTTTTCCGATTTGTATCAAGCTACACCACGTATCCTTGGAATTACGTATAAATTCAACTCTATCTGTTTTTCGGGTAAACATCACTCTCTGTCCTATGACAACCTCTTAGATCTCGATCACATACTATCATTTATCTTAAGCGTCTTTCATATTTGACAATGCTCTATGACCTCTTTCATTATACTTCGTATACCATCCACATCCTCATACTTAAAGGGAAACATTGATTCCATCATAACAACTTGGAATTCGACTCTATGAGTAAACACATGAGTGCGCCGATTCTGGACATATACCATTTCTTAATAGGCTCACAAGACTTACAATATGAAGGCAACACATTCATCAGCTCTAGACACTCATTGTCTATATAAGAAACAAACAACACACGTCGTGCCATAGCGACGAGTCAAAGAATAGCTCTACATACCTTGATTTAATCTCCAAATGACCGTAACGAGTCAATTTTTCCAATATACAATAAACATGTTAAAACGGGCTAATATCAACATAACTATAGCCCAACCAAATATTACAACTATACCACCAAATAGTCAAGCAATCAAAGAGCGACGAGCTCCCGATGCTCTATATATACAATGGTGCACTCCAACCCGACCTCCTTTTAATAACTAACAAGCTCTATACAAGTTACAAACCCCTACCATCTCCATACCACAAGAATACAACAGTAACCTCCTTATAAACAACTATTATAACTTGAACTCACGATTTTCGATCACTATCCCGTGAGTTCTTAACAAATACATATCTTAATCGCTCGTAGAAGATCGTAGACGATGGATCAGACTTGGATCACCTTCTTTAAAGCTTTCCGACACCTTACTTCATTACAAGGTAATCTTCGGCTTGCTAAGATTGGGAGGAAACCGATGTTATAACCATGAAATCGATGGAGGAAGATAACAATCTTTGATCTTAGAGGGAGGAGGAGAACGTGAACTAAATTGATGTACGTTGATATAGAGATGAAGACGATAATGTTACTGCATACGGGTCTTGTATAATTCAACAACTCTTCCTTTCCAAAAGCCTTAGCTATTAACTCTCAAGAAGACATATCAACAAACAAAATGATGAGTCACATGGGTTATAAGCATATAACGGTGGGTTATTAATTCAATTAAAGAAAAGAGACTTTGATCCTATCCACAAGGCTGATTGACTCATCTAATAATTTTTATTAATGTAAGAATATATAGATGTCTAATTGAATAGACATTATCACGTGAGCTAGCATAGATAATGTGAAGAAAAATTAGAAATCTTCTCCTTATCCTAAAGTACTTCTATTAAAATATTAATAAATTATGGTACTATATAAAATTAATACAAACACTAACATTTCATTAAAATATCCATGTAAATATATATATATTTTATCAACTTCTAATTTTTTCTAATTTCATATAAAGAGTACAAATTTTCGTACACTTTATTCTCGAAACGGTAAAAACATAACCTTTTTTTTCTTGTGAGAAACTAATTTCTATCTTTACAATAAAGAAAATCTCATTTATATCATGTGTATAACTTAAAGTATATCCGGAAGTAGTAATATTGATAACTATATAAAATCATATTTATCAAACTTTTTACAAAAATGTTTCAGTTAAAAGAAATACCATATCAAAATGTATCCAACGATATCAAGGTTGTCAAACTTACAGTGTCTTACAATAGTACTGTCACAAATCCTCTATAACCTCATGAATGACCTTAATCCCTTCAAGATCATATGGATTTACTACGATGCATCCTAATGCCAATGTACGGGATGTTACACTATTAATCCTACAAGTAAGAGAAGGATACGCTCGCGACTACGTACTAGTCTTCTACCCCAATTCTCGATCTCCACACCTTTTTATTAAGAGTCATGTCCTCGATAAGCTGAAGATGTGCCATATCTTGCCTTATGACCTCTTCCCAATACTTTTTAGGCCTACATATGCCCCTCCTCAGACTCACCATGACTAACCTCTCACACCTCCTCACTGAGGCATCTGGGCATCTCCTTTTTACATGTCCAAATCATCTCAACCTCGCTTCCATACAACTTGTCTACCATGGGGGCCACTCCCATCTTGTCCCAAATATTTTCATGTCTGATATGATCTTTCTTAGTATGCCCACACATCCATCTCACCATCCCCATCTCCGATACTTGTAACTTTTGGACATGAGACCTTTTGATTGGCCAACACTTCACTCCATACGTCATAGTCGGCCTAACAACCACTCTATATAACTTACCTTTAAGTCTAAGTGGCATGTTTTTATCACATAGAACACCGGAAGCGAGCCTCTATTTCATCCATCCGGCCCCAATACAATGAGTCACATCCTCGTTAATTCCCCATTGCCTTGGATTATAGACGCAAGATACTTGAAACTCTCTCTTTTTGAAATTACTTATGTATCAAGCCGCACTTCTACGTCTGCTTCGTTAGTTACACCACTGATCCTGCACTCCAGGTACTCTGTCTTAGTCCTGCTTAGCTGTGAAACTCTTAGACTCCAGGGTCTGTTTCCAAACCTCCAACCTAGTGTTAACGCTGCTCCTCGTCTCGTCAACTAATATTATATCATCTGCAAATAGCATGCATCAAGGCACCACCCCTTGGATATATCTAGTCAATTACCCTTATTTCTCCTATTGATATTTCTTCGTTGCTCATCTGCTGTCTTTTGTGATCAATTATTAATTGCTTAATTTTTAGTAGTTAATCGTAGTAATAGTCATCAAAGCAAGTATTAATTTTTCTGGATAGTAATCAATTGAAGATTATTCGAACACTGTTTAAATCCAATCCTTGTGGAGACGATAATTAAACTATACTATCTTTGACTAGCGAGCAATAATTTTGTGTTGTGTTTTCGCCCGTCAGTCGCTCTTCCCCTGCTCATTTTACGCATTACCCTTTCAACCTCCTCGACTTTGATATGCCTACAATATACAAAGTCCCGCGATCGTAATTATTATAATAATTTATTGATTTTCTTTACCATATGCTTGGTGAGGCTCCTTTGCTCGGCTCTATTTGCATTCATTTGAAGAATCAATTGGTAGTGTGGACCATTTATTCTGCTTTCGATGCTTCAATCGGTTGATCTATATCCAAAACAAGGATATTAGTGGAGACCTAAGGGTGCGGGCTCTTTTACTTCAAAATTATTCCATACACCTACCTACTATCAACTTGGACCCAACGGTGTTCCACTACCATTTATTAGTTACTGGTCATATAATATGTGGCTTTTAGTCTATAGTCTATACATGATAAGATATAGTCAATAAAACAATTTTAAATTTTTTACGTATGCTAGTAAGCGATAACAAATACCTCACGGAAGCTAACCAAATTGATACCACATAAAAGATAATTCTAAAAACATATATAACATGACACCAGTAATATTAAACGCTCTTTTTTGGATCGCCACATTCACTTAGCTACGTGACCAATACTTAGGAGTTTTAGCTGTTCATCTTACTCTCGTCCTTAATTTTCTTGAAGTCAGATAGCTTTCTCTTCTAGAATTTAGTTGGGTTCCGTCCATTTTTCCCCCTCCTTCTGATCTTATCAGGCTTAAAGCTCAAATTCTTTTTGTCACAAAAAAAAAAACTCTTGTGCTCCACTTGAAAAGCAACATCAGCCAAAAAAAAAAAAAAAAAAAAATTAAAAATTGTGTTGCCACTGTCCTTCTTGTGCTCCCAAATTGTAGGAAAGGCCTGGACTTTTTTTTTTTTTTTGATTTTTCATCCGATGTTCGGTACCCACATTGGGGCCCGACTAAATCCGGATTCACGCCGGAAAGTACCACATTAGGGGGTAAAACGCTCCCTAACAAAGACGACTCTATACCCAAGGACTCGAACTTGAGACCTCTGGTTAAGGATGAAGGGATACTTACTACTTAACCACAACCCTTATTGGAATAAGTTGGCCAACACACTCCTAAGCTAATCTAATTATGCTAGGGTGACACTAGAATCATTATGTTCCTTATAAGAGTCAAACTTGATTGTCAGTTGTATAAGATAAGTTTATAAAAGTGCTCTAATGTTTTCATCATAGTTTTTATATGTTATTTATAGAATATGTTCGCATTTAAGAAAGAGACCAATAATCATGAAATTTACGATAATGCCTCAAGTAAAGATTTCATGCATTTTGGCTTTGAATATCTCATATGCCAGGTCGTGTTAACACGATCTTTTAAATAATCCTAATTGCAAATTACATTTTGATACCTTACCAATTATCGTATTACTCCCTTACGTACCATATTTTATGGCTCTATGTGTCATTGTCATTGTCGTTAATCATCCTCATTTAGGTCAATAATGTTATTTTTGGAAGCTATATCATGTTATATGAAAAGATTATGCCGAGTAGTCTTATCCAAATCAATTTTCATAACGATTTTATATTTAGGGTGTGTTCGGATACAAAATTAATATGTACCAATAATACGGGCATAAAAACAAATAGGATTTGATATTTCTTTAACTAGGAAATGGATTGTTATCACAACCTAAATATCAAATTAATCGGTAAAATCACCAACAATAAAGCATAAAATAAAAGGATTCGGTGTTGCTTTCAATAGGAAATGGAATTATTTTCACAATCTAAATACCAAATTAACTAGTAAAGGTAAATACTTACTTAGTGTATGGTATTTTCATCTAATCAAGAACTTTAACATTAACAATTAAAATTAAAGTAAGAATATATATGATTAATGATAAATTTGTGTATAAAAGACATGCATGTCTTGAATTTATAAACATACAAATAAATTTTTATTACTAATAAAAAAGATTTATAAGAGGCCAAACTGATTAAGAAAAGGGAAAGTCATGTGCAAAAGATTAACTTTCCTCCACTTAAAAATCTAGGAATAACTTCTGCAATTTCTTTTTATAACTTTTAAACTTCTCATACTCACATCTATTAGTAGGCAATTTGATTATATGACCAATTTTTCGAGTTTCCATATTTGATTTGATCTATGTCAAGAATAGTCAACGTCATCCGTTCTTATTAGGTCCTCTATCTAAATCCACATAAAGGTGGAGTAAAAAAGAAAAGCAAGAAGCTTCTCCATTATCATATAAATTGAGGAACCAGACAATAAGAACATTAAAGTAAGTTTATTCTAAAATGGGGTCTAATTCTATAATGTTCAGATTCCCATGTTAATAAACCTTAAGTTGAAAAATCCAAATGTTCTTAGCCAAAAACCTACCAAACAAAAAGACAACTTATACACTCCACCATTTGTTATTCAAAATAAACATTATATGATCAACAATAATTAGACTCGTTTCTGAAGCTCCAAATTCCAAGAAAAGTATGGTCAATTTGAAGTCTTGGTTTCTACTTGCAATTCTTTATGTGTTTCTATGTACAGCATCATCAGCAACAGTGGAATTAGATGCTATAGAATCTGTGCTAAGGCGTTTGCACAGCAAACAGGCACCACCAATAGTGCAAGAATCTGCAGCTAAGGGTGTTTTGCAGAGGCTACTTCCTGCCCATTTGCACAGCTTTGAATTCAAGATTGTTTCCAAGGTACTGAACAATTGTCTCCTTGGATTTTCAAATTATTGGTCTCTCCCATTTATTCCCTTTTTGTTTAGGAATTGGTAATTCATTATGTCTGTAACTTGAAGTTTACTGCTTTTCTTGGTTTAATCCATAAATGCTCAAGATTGTTGAAAAAATATCATTTTTTGAAGAATCACTTGACTGTTTTAGTTGTAACCACACATGGCATCAGTATATGTCCTTTGTGTGAACTATTAATTGGTTCACAAATAAGTTCAAAACCACCGGCACAAATATTTTGTGATAAAATAATTATTCTATTATTACACTTGTTAGTACCATCAGAATTGGAATTGGTAAATGATCCTTACTTATATGATCACTGTGTATATAGTATACAATATCTTTGCTTGAATAAGTATAAGGTAAGAAATTGTATTTAAGTGGCTTTTCTTAATTTTTCTTTTCTCTAATCTAATGATGTTTCAAGTATCATCTTAGGCCGGTGTAAGTTAGGATCATTTATTTCCTATATTTTTTACTATAGCTGCATTTCATTCTCGCCAAATTGACTTGGTAGTTGACAATTTGCAATTATACATGACATTTTGTATGTAAATGTAGGATCTTTGTGGTGGAAGAAGCTGCTTTCGTATAACCAATTACAAGAGTTCAAGCAGAAATTCACCTGAGATATTGTATGGTAACAAATGGTTTCAAGGATCTCGCTATGTTACACTTTTTGATGTCTATTGCTCTCTGATTGCGAAAAGTTTTATGTTCTTTTTACTGTAGAAAATTTGTGTTTTCCTTTAAGCAGGCAATGACTGTTGATACTCCTAAATTTACTTCTTCCAGCTGCACATTGTTTTATTGATTATTGTTTGGGTTAAATCCTTGGTTCATACTATTGCCAACTTTGCCGCCATGCTAGGTGGCCGCTGATTTTCTGCAAAGTCTGACTTGTTTCGGGCAAGTTTCTCGGCGAAGTTCTTTAACAGATTAGTTTGTTAATGTCAATTGGCACTCTTCATAATTACTACGAGCTTTTGAACATGATACATGTATGTCTTAAGGGTTGACAGTTGACTGTCGTAGCCTCTTTTGGCATCTGTAGTCCAGATTTTCTTGTCAAATTAGAAGACAAAATTAAAATAGTTAAAACTTAGTTATCCAGTGAGCAGATACAGTTGAACATGTTGTTACTGCACCTCTGCTTCTGCTTCAACCTAAAAGAGGCTTAAATTAGGTGATGAGTCTATCTTTGATTTGATTTCTCTTAGGATTCAAGGAACTACAGCCGTTGAAATCACATCGGGGTTACACTGGTATTTAAAGTATAGGTGTGGTGCTCATATTTCATGGGACAAGACAGGCGGTGTTCAGTTAGCTTCAGTTCCCAAGCCAGGATCACTGCCTCTTGTAGAAGCAGATGGAGTGACGATCCAACGGCCGGTACCATGGAACTACTATCAAAATGTCGTCACATCCAGCTGTAAGAATACAACTCTTTCTCTCCCCCCCCCCAAAAAAAAAAAAAAAACCCAACCTTTTATGCATAAACTGTTGTCTCATATTAAAGTGCAGTGAAAAATGCACCATCACCGAAATACTGGTAGTAGGTCTGCCCTCAATACATAAATAATGGAGAACATAATACGGTATTTAGTTGATATTTACAGTGTGAGCATCTATCTTCTGATATCCTGTTTGAAAGCCTTATACCACTGTAATTTCTCTGTGTTTGTGCTAGTAATATTGATGCCTTCTTTTGCTATTCTTTTCTAGTGATTATTCCTTGTCGTCTTTAGAACTCGGTCCTTTTCTCATCTGATAGTAGGACGATGAAACCACAATTCACGATGTTCCTCAATCCTCCCCTACATATTTGTGCATTGCTAAAGCCACATATTATTTGTATGTTATTCATGTGGTGTTTGAGGGCTTTCATTTGGATATCTTATGCAATACCAAGGTTCTCTCTGTAAATTCTCTCTTGTACCCATACTTATTAGAAGATGATGTCCAAAGAGCAAAATACAGAAGAAAATCAGATCAGTTGACGGTTTGTCATCCTTATCTTTTCCAAGGCTGTAATCAGTCTTACTCTGGTCATGGACAATTTATCAGGAGTTTGACATTGAAGTCATGTCTATCAAGAATGTTAAGTTCATATATCAAAGCATTTATAATAAGTGATAGAGCTGTAGATACCTCTTGATTTCAGCCATTTTTCTGAACTATTCCAGTAGATTTAAGCTGTTCAGATTTAAGTTGAGACTGATTGAAAACCCTTTTACTTGATAATAAGTAATAGAGATGTAGATACCTCTTGATTTCAGCCATTTTTCTGAACTATTTCGTGTATTTCTACTTTTTATTAGTTTTTTGAGATGCTGCTAGTGTAACAGCTTAGCATATTCCTACTTTCCCGTGCAGATTCATTTGTTTGGTGGGATTGGCAAAGGTGGGAGAAAGAAATAGATTGGATGGCACTTCAAGGAATCAACTTACCTTTAGCGTTTACGGGGCAAGAAGCTATCTGGCAAAAAGTTTTCTTGGTATTGTTATAGCTTTGGATTTTGTGGGTTCCCCTAGCTTAATTTAGAGCCAAATGGCTGTTTCCATGGCAATTTCTGCCTGATATTCAAATGGGGAAAGTCATACAAGCTGTTTGATTACTTGATACCTTTGAGCAAGAGCACGAGTTTTGTGTATGTTAACGGAATCAGTTGTGATAGTACAAATGCTATAAACCTATCTTTCTGCTAACATATGCGTTGTTTCTCTATTGCTAAACTTAGCACTTCTGTCTTGGATCTACCTCTATGAAGTAGGCCAGAACTTGGGCCTTATTTCAGATAAAGTTTGTTGATTAAAATGTTTATTCTTTGTGCCGAGTAGTTAAGGTTTCATATGCCATCAGGTAAAATCTTGTTCTCTGAGAATGCAGCATTTTTCTCTGAAATTTACTGAATATACATCCCTTCATGCTATTAATTCTTGGCTATTTTATTTGGTGCTGAAAAGCAATGTCCCAATATCTGCTTAATGTTACTTTCCTAGTTCTTTTATGGTCATTATGTCCATATCTTATGTTGCTACAGAGATTATATCTGCTTGATGTTTACCTTGGTGTTCTTATTACTGATAGTGTGTAGGAGACAACTACCATAGTGCTTGATTAGTTGTCGCTCATGATACAGCTTGTTATGGTTTTATAAGAGGCTTTATTAGACGCTTATAAGCACTTTCTGGTTCATGTTTGTTTATGCCCAGGATTATAATATTACTAGCCAAGATCTAAATGATTTCTTTGGTGGACCTGCCTTCCTGGCTTGGGCTCGCATGGGAAACCTACACGCGTGAGTACCATAACCCGTCCCTTGTTTCTAACTTGTCTTTTCAATCAAGGGCATTTCCAGCCACAACAAATGCTGGTAAACCATATGTTGTAACAAATGTTATCTGATTCAGGTATCTTGTGAGACCAAGGCATATATTTGTAAATATTTTGTGAATTAAATGTCATGCGGTAAATTGACTTTGAACTTCTGTAGATGGTGCTCAAAGTTAAAGGGTTCAGTACCTAGGAAAGGAGGATATTTCAGATGTGTTAAAGCAGGCCTATCTTAGGCTGTTCAGCTACATCTAAGTGAGTTTAGCTCCGCCTATCTTAGGCTGTTCAGCTACATCTAAGTGAGTTTAGCTCGCCTATAAGATCTATAATGAATTCTAAATTTACTTGTCATCTGATTGATGCATGCAATCCTTCTCATATGATTGGAAGGCCAACAGGTGATAGGCTAGGTCTACTTATAAAATTTTCCATCCTATTGTGGCCTCTTGTTCTTAATAGATTCTTTTTGAGATGGGAGTCATATGTAAGGTCTATTTGTTACCAATGTTATAAGAGCTTGAAGAATCATTTGTGCCTCAATTTTTTGCAAAGCTAAGCTGATTCGTCTCCATGTTTTTTCCCTAGCTGCCTATTATCCTTTGCTATTTGTGTCTTACCATTTCGTTGTTGAGGTAAGAAAGACCAGGTGTCATTTTTTACCCTCACGGGGATTTAGTTGTCTTAGCACAATCCGACATTTTCCTCGTTAAAGTTTGTATTTTTTGAGGATGAAGATGAAAGCATGCATCTTTAGCGATACTTTTTTTTATAATCGTGGTGTCGGGGCCAACTTGCACGCACCTCGACTAATTCCACGGGCTACCTGCTACCTCCCATCAGGTATCTAGTAACTCTATCCACCAAGGCTTGGACAGAGGGGAAGAAATCACCTAGTGTTTTTGTCTCCTCTGAGATTTGAACCTAAGATCTCAGATTCTCAACCCACTTCATTGACCACTAGGCCACACCCTTGGGTCCTTATCTACACTTTTAAAGTGTTCATACAGCAGATGCGACTAAATTCATCCCTATTTGTATTACATTCCTCATGGTATCTATGCTTCAAAGTTTGCTGCGGATTGCTCTCTGTATCTTATTGTGTTTCATTTTTGGATATTTACACTCCAAATCTATATTGCACTGCAGATGGGGTGGACCTTTATCTCAAAACTGGTTAAATATTCAGTTAGCATTGCAGAAACAGATATTATCTCGGATGCAAGAGGTGGGCATGACCCCAGGTATGCCATTGTTTTTGGTTCCAAAGGAATCTTTCACCAATTTTGTCTTTCTTCTTTATGTTCGAATTCTGATTAGCAGACCATGGCTTCTCGTAGCCCGGTGTTTTAATTAAGTTGAAGGTGTTTCTGTTATTTACTTCTTCAATTCACAATGTGATTGCTCAAACTAATTTTCTTGTCTTCATTTTTCTCCAATGGCTGCTAGTGCTTCCATCATTCTCTGGAAATGTTCCAGCTGCTTTAAAAAAGATATTCCCGTCTGCAAATATTACAAGACTTGGGGACTGGTATGTCAATTTTTGAAGTTTGTTGTCTCTATTAGTAAATTTCCGTCTTGCTGGTCCTTTTCATAACATTGTTTTCTATTACTTTTATTTTGAGGATATGCAAATATTTCACAATCTCTTTCTTTCCCTTCGCTTCACTCTCCATGCCAAGTTTTAGAACTTTTCTTCAACATGTTTCTAAATTAAGTTCGATTTCTGTGATGTTCGTTAGATGATAAGCTTATGACAGCTAGTGAGATGCGTCCTTTAGTTTTTTTCCTCTACCCTCCTAGTTTTTGACCAACTTCTCTTCTATAATCTAAAAAAGAACGATAGTTTTCCAATTTTATATTCGTATAGAGCAATGTACGAATTCCGACTAACCTTTCTTATGTTGAAGAGCTAGAAGTATTAAGGACTCACTTAGCTTTCTGTTTCCGAAAGTAAAAATTCTATCCCTGGTAATTTTAAAATTTTCATGTTTCTGAAGTGCTCCCTAAGAAAGTACATCTAACTTGGCTGAAAATTTTATTGTCAGATACTAGAAGATTTGCTTGTTTTGAACCTGATGGAGTTTATACTTTTCTTAGGAACACTGTTAATGGTGACCCTCGATGGTGTTGTACTTTTCTCCTTGCCCCTTCCGATCCTTTATTTATTGAAATTGGAGAGGCATTTATCCGGAAACAGATTGAGGGTGAGTAATACTTCTGTCCTTCAGTTGAAAAGGATTCGTCTTTAATAAACAGAATACAGATAAAAGTTTTTGGTCTTGAAAAATGTAAAAGGATTCTAGACTTTTGTGAAGCTTCTTGACCTCTTTTATTCTTGTTCTATTGCTTTATCTTTTTCCATTTTGAACATAGAACATTGAGGGTCCAAAGCTTTTTAACATATTACCCTTATCTGTTTCCACTTGCTATGTTAAATGAACTAATGGAAAGAAATAGAATAAACAAGAAATTGCATGACCACTACGCTTCACTGGGGAAACCAATGAGTTCCCAACAGCTCTATAACTCTAAAATCTTGACCAGTAGACAGTATGAAGAGATGACACTGCACCAGATTTTGGGGAACTCAGGTGTCCACATTGTCACAAACAATTTTTCCAACTTAGAATATCCTAGTACAACAACTATGTCTCAGTCTCAAACAAGTTGGGGTCAGCTATATGAATCCTCAGTGACCACGTTACCCCATTTAAACTCATCTCGTGTCAATATTATGTTTTTGATAAGGTAAATGGTATTATTCACAAAGGGAAAACTCCCTTATACAAGGGGTATACAAAAAGGTAGAGGATCTACAACAAAACATGATTCTCTACAGAAGACACCCAGTCATCTATACAAGTTGGGATCTCATGGGTTCACCAAAAAGCTATCAAAGACACGAGACTAGTTCTCAAGTGTGCAAAAACATTCTCAATCCCCTCAAAAGCTCTCCTGTTTCTCTATCTCTCCATACGATCCACATAAGGGCTAATGGAGCAACCTTCCATGCCTTTTGTCTTCTTCTCCCACGACTACCGGCCCAGATGTGCAACCATCTCGTGCCAATATTATGCAAATACAAATAAAAATTAGAAGTTCTGTCTTTTTTCTAAACATATAAATTTCTGAAAGGCGAAACCACTCCTAGACAGCAGATTTACAATATCCTGGCAAATCTGCAAAATACGATAGCGATAGTTAAATTAAGTTAAGAGATGCAAGGAATGAAATGGGATTTGAACCATAGTCATTCACATACTCTTGCCTACCTGGTACATCTAGAAAACAGAAATACGATGAGGCTTAGAGAAAGGCAAAAATCACATACATGACAAGCACATGCCTGAGCACGTTTTAGAAAAGAGATAAATGGAAAGCACTTGAATCAGTATTTTTCCAGCAAGATGAACTTATTTAACCCTGACTACATATCTGTTGGGAGGTCCTCAGGGAATTAGGACCCTAAAATTTGTATTTAGCCATGCTATGTTACTTCTGGAGTTGTATTCTGTCAGTCTGTTATTATTTTTTATGGGAGCATGGGTTTGTTCCTGGTGAGGATTTTTGAATTTGGTATTTACCGTTCTGCTAGATTCTACTAGTCATATAACATGAGTCCAGTTTTCAGCATTTCCCCATTTTTTTCTCACTCCAAATTAGACTATGGCATGCTTTGTATTTGTGCCTTTAAAATCATGAGTTATTTAACACTTAGCACTTGTATTTTATCAGTCATGCCCTAATGAAAGCTTATATGAGATGTGGCTTCTGTCCTCTTTTTCTATTTTCATCTTCAAGTGTAATTGTTTCCTTTCTATCCTTGACACCCATAACCATATTCGAAGCAAAAAAGCTAATATGATTGTATGGTTTTGATATTAATTGCACTTAAGTTAAATATAGATAACATGGTAGGGAGGGAGAAAGCGTATAAAGTGCTTGATGCATTTTCTATTCTGACAGACACCTGTTGAAGGAGAAAAAGTATCTTGGGTTAAGTATTAGAAAGCCGATGAGGGTGGTGGTAATCGATATACCATTAGAATTTTTATGATCATTGATGACTTCAATTAAGCTTAAAATACTTGAATATTGCTGTTTTTGTTGATAGTATGTGCTAGAGGTTGCTAGTTTTTGCGATCTGGTATAATGACTTTCAACATCTAGTTCTCCTCTTCTCTCTCTCCCCCCCCTCCCCCCCCCAAGTGAGAATATTTTAGTCCAACTGCAGTATAAGGTGCTTTAATGGATCAAAATACCTTGTCGACCTCAATTCCTGCCGAGGAAGAAGCCAAAGCACATATGGTGTAGTATATCTAGTTTTATTGTGATGTTCATATTTAGGCAGGATTGGGTGATGCAAATTCCCAATTTCACTGATTCAGTCATATTGTTGGTTATAGTTCATGAATCATTATTTATATTGTTTGTTTGGCAAGTCGATGCAGGGTCTACTTCCTGGGTTTTCCTTTGAGAAAAAAGAGTTAAATGTTTTGCAGCCTATAATTGTGTATTTCCTGTCATTTGATCTCAGCTGACTCTTTTGTGATTCATGTTTTGTATGTTCACTGCAGAATATGGAGACATCACCAATATTTACAACTGGTAGTCCATCATTCCACTAAACTACTTCATCTGGCCAAATTAAGTACAAAAAATTCACAAGCAGTTTCAAGTTTTTCACTTTTTAAAGCCTGAAAAAGTTGATTTTATTGCTCGTATCTTTTATATATTCTCTGCCCTGCCTGTCAGTGACTCTATTGATTGAACTGGAAAATTCAGTTAATTTGATTAGGAAAGATATGGGGCTATAAAGATTTATAACTTAAAGACAATGGTCCTACTTGTTTTTTATACCCTTAAATGTAAGATCACCTTTTTGCAGCCTGTAAGTACTAGTAATACTATTTTTTTTCCCCTTCAAGCTTAATCTCTCCTCCTAGATGATTCATATAAGATGAACTGTATGTTTTTGTTTTATTATTGGTGTAAAGAAGCTCTTGTACAAGATGTAGAGTCTCTAGTAGATCTCAGTTACAAGACTAGTTTTTGTCAATTTTTGGGTCTTGTAACTTGTTACTCCTTAGCACAATCTTTGTGCTACGGACTACTTTTATCAATATATTGGAATCTGTTACCTTCTCAAAAAAAAAAAGGGGATAGTCACAACTCTTTTGATCCGAACATATAACGGTGGAACTTGTACCAGGGTCTTGCAAAATAAGTCAAAAACTTCTTGATCTTGACATTAAATGCCCAGCTTAGGGATCTCATCGGGCTGTTTTAGGGCATCAAATTTAGAATTCTTTTAACTTCCACTCAAGGCTTATTCTTAGTGCCTAGAACAGGCAAATACAAATTTCTCTTCAATTTTTGGTTTATTATTCAAAATCTGAAAACTGGCATGTTTATACAGTGATACTTTCAATGAGAACACTCCACCTACTGATGATCCGACATATATTTCATCTCTCGGGTCTGCTGTGTACAAAGCAATGTCAAAAGCAGATAACAATGCGGTGTGGTTGATGCAAGTATACTTCTTATTCTTACCACTTTTACACTTACTTGGCTACTTATTTGTTTAATGATATCTAGCATTATTGTTATTTTTTTTGATAAGGTAATGATATCTAGCATTATTTGAGCTCTATTATGATCTGTTGTTAATTTTGGCATCTTAAAACTCGTAGTATGGAAAAATGTTTTGGAAGTTAAAAACATAAGAAATGTGAGCTCACCGTTGGGATTTAATTAGTATTTACACGTATTCTAGAAAGGAAAAACACCTAATTACACCCCTAAGAATCTTCTAATTATAGGGATCGAGATACTTTCAATATTTACAAGGTATGGATCCTGGCTATTTGCTATTTTAACCAATTCGAGACAGTAACTTCTTATCATGGTTTATTTCATGAATTTTCTCAAGGAATATCCTGGATTTAAGTGCCATTGATCGTATTTACCTTATCAAGGAAAATAATGCCATTGACTGCTGGGACCGTGTTATCGATCAGGGTAGTGCTTAGATACGGAAAAAAATTGTTTTGTTGGAAGTCTTTGATGCTAGTTGGTTTCTCATACTTTTAAGATTTTAGCTCAAATTGTCCCGAGTTTAAGGTTGATCTGAGGTGGTTACTGGTTCATTGTGTTTGTGAGAAAGCACGGGAGAAAATAGGTTATATGATATTAGATCATAAATACAATACAAGAGGTCCCTATTTATAGCTATACACTACAAGGAGATATTACTCCTCTTCCAATATGGGACAAGACTACACTATACATATCTGTAAACTAACACTCCCCTCAAGCCGGTGCATACACATCATATGTACCGAGCTTGTTACACATGTAGCTAATACGAGAACCAGTAAGAGACTTAGTGAAAATATCTGCTAGTTGATTATTCGACTTTACAAACTTTGTAACAGTATCTCCTGAAAGTATTTTTTCTCCGTCAAAGTGACAGTCGATCTCAATGTGTTTAGTCCTCTCATGGAACACCGGATTTGACGCAATATGAAGAGCAGCTTGGTTATCACACACTAGTTCCATCTTGCTGATTTCTCCGAACTTTAACTCCTTGAGCAACTGCTTGACCCAAACTAACTCACACGTCGCCATAGCCATGGCCCGATATTCGGCTTCGGCGCTAGATCGAGCAACTACATTCTGTTTCTTGCTCTTCTACGAGACCAAGTTACCTCCTACTAGAACACAATATCCAGACGTAGAACGTCTATCAAAAGGTGATCATGCCCAATAAGCATCTGTGTACCCAACAATCTGCTCGTGGCCTCGATTCTCAAATAGTAATCCTTTGCCTGGAGCTGACTTTATATACCGAAGAATGCGAACAACTGCATCCCAGTGACTATCACAGGGAGAAACCGGAAAAGAAATGTCAGGTCTAGTCACTATGAGGTAATTCAATTTGCCAACCAACCTCCTATATCTCGTAGGGTTTCTAAGAGGCTCCCCCTGTCCAGGCAGAAGCTTAGCATTCAGATCCATAGGAGAGTCAATAGGTCTGCAACCCATCATTCCAGTCTCCTCAAGAATGTCTAAGGCATATTTCCGCTGTGAAATAACAATACCTGAGCTAGATTGAGCGACCTCAATACCTAGAAAATACTTCAATCTGTCCAGATCCTTAGTCTGGAAGTGCTGAAAGAGATGTTGCTTCAGATTAGTAATATCATCCTGATCATTGCCAGTAATAACAATATCATCAACATAAACCACTAGATAAATACACAGATTAGGAGCAGAATGCCGATAAAACACAAAGTGATCAGCCTCACTACGAGTCATGCCGAACTTCTGAATAATTGTGCTGAACTTACCAAACCAAGCTCGAGGGGACTGTTTCAAACCATATATTATAGTGACCTGCGCAATCTGCACACACAACCATTAAACTCCCCCCGAGCAACAAAACCAGGTGGTTGCTCCATATAAATTTCTTCCTCAAGATCACCGTGGAGAAAAACATTCTTAATGTCTAACTGATAAAGAGGCCAATGACGTACAATAGCCATGGACAAAAAGAGACGAACAGATGCTACTTTAGCCACGGGAGAGAAAGTATCACTATAATCAAGCCCAAAAATCTGAGTATATCCTTTTGCAACAAAACGAGCCTTAAGCCGATCAACCTGGCCATCCGGGCGGAAAGTATCACTATAATCAAGCCCAAAAATCTGAGTATATCCTTTTGCAACAAAACGAGCCTTAAGCCGATCAACCTGGCCATCCGGGCGGACTTTAACTGCATAAACCCAACGACAACCAACAGTAGACTTACCTGCAGGAAGAGGAACAAGCTCCCAAGTGCCACTCGCATGTAAAGCAGACATCTCGTCAATCATAGCATGTCGCCATCCTGGATGAGATATTGCCTCACCTGTAGACTTAGGGATAGAAACAGTGGACAAGGAAGATATAAAAACATAATGAGGTGACGACAGACGATGATAACTTAAACCGACATAGTGGGGATTAGGATCAAGTGTGGATCGTACACCTTTGCGGAGACTAAGAGGAGACAAGTCCGCAGTAGGTGCAGAATCTGATGCGGGGCGTGAATCACCTGGGCCTGATGCTGGATGTGGACGACGATGATAAGTCAAGAGTGTTGGAGCTGTAGAAGGTTGAACTGGATTATGTGGAGGAACTGGGGCTATAGGTGGCGGAGCTACAATTGGAGCTGCAGGTGGTGGAACTGGAGCTATAGGTGGTGGAGCTACAACTGGAGCTATAGGTGGTGGAGCTGGAGTGACTGAATCTCCAAAAGATGAAACTGGTAGTACCTCAGAAATATCTAAGTGATGACCCGAACCTGTGAAGTATGATTGGGTTTCAAAAAAGGTAACATCAGCGGACATAAGGTACCGCTGGAGGTCAGGAGAGTAGCATCGATACCCCTTTTGTGTTCTCGAGAAACCCAGAAATACGCACTTAAGAGCACGAGGAGCTAACTTATCTGTTCCTGGAGTAAGGTTATGGACAAAACAAGTGCTTCCAAAGATACGGGGTGGAAGAGAGAACAAAGGTAAATGGGGAAACATGACAGAGAATGAAACTTGGTTCTGGATAGCTGAAGATGGCATACGATTAATAAGATAGCAAGATGTAAGAACGGCATCCCCAAAAACGCAACGGAGCATGAGATTGTATGAGTAGGGTACGAGCAGTTTCAATAAGATGTCTATTCTTTCTTTCAGCTACCCCATTTTGTTGAGATGTGTACGGACAAGATGTTTGATGAATAATCCCATGAGATTTCATAAACTGCTGAAATGGGGAAGACAAATACTCTCGGGCATTATCACTACGAAATGTGCGAATAGAAACCCCAAATTGATTTTGAATTTCAGTGTGGAAGGTCTGAAAAATAGAAAACAGCTCAGGATCGATTTTTTATCAAAAATATCCAAGTGCACCTTGAATAATCATCAATGAAATTGACAAAGTAGCGGAATCCCAAGGTGGAACTGACTCGTCTAGGACCCCAAACATCTTAATGGACTAAAGTAAAAGGTGACTCTGCTCGATTATCAAGACGCCGAGGGAAATGGGAGCGAGTATGCTTACCGAGCTGACATGACTCACACTCTAGAGCTGACAAGTGAGATAAACCAAATACCATTTTCTGAAGTTTTGACAAACTGGGATATCCCAACCGTTTATGTAATGAATCTGGTGAATCAGTAACAGGACAAGTTGTAGAAGGAAGACAAGATGTGAGTCCATGTGATTTAGCAAGGATAAGGTAATAAAGTCCGTTTGATTCACGCCAGGTACCAATGATCCGCCCCGTACTGCATTCCTGTATAAAAACATGGTCATCAAGAAATAAAACAGCGTATTTAAGTGATTTGGCTAAGCGACTAACAGCTATGAGATTAAAAGGACTATTGAGAATATAAAAGGACTAAATCTAAAGGTAAGGAAGGAAGTGGGCTTGCTTGACCTATTGCAGTTGCCATGGTTTGAGACCCATTGGCCATTGTGACTTTTGGAAGAGATTGAGAATACGAAATAGTAGTGAAAAGAGATTTGTTACCAGAAATATGATCTGATGCACCTGAATCAATGACCCAAGACTTAGAGGATGAAGAGTGGGAGAAACAAGTCACTCTATTACCTGTTTGAACAACAGAAGCTATCTCAGAAGATCTCTGCTTACATGATTTGTACCGAAGGAACTCAATATAATCTGTTAAAGAAACCATCCGACTATTCAAAGCATTGGTTCCCATGTTGCTACAATTTGTAGTAGTAGGGTTAACTTGAAATAGTGGAAATAAGTAACTCCTGTGAGAAAACTGAAGAAATAGCTTGAAAAACGCTGTTTACAGCAGGAAAACAGAACACTGTTCTGCGCCAGAAACAATGTTCTCGTTGGAAACACTGTAGCTTGCCGGAATCTACTGTAGCTGACGGAAAACTCAAAATGGTCGGAATGAAACAAAATCAATGAAGGTAGGATCGGAATTACTAGGCGATCCTACTGTTCAACTGAAATTTTTTCAAAATCTGGCCGGAACAGTGCTCAAGCTCCGGCGCGTGGGTCAGATCTCGCCGGAAAAAAATTCTTTTCCAGGCGCGTGAGGGCGCGTGGACGTGTGTTTCCGGTGGGGTTGACTGGGGTTTGGTCGCCGGAGCCTGAGGAGTCTTGTGGTGTTGTTGGTTTTTGCACAACACCAACAGAAAGTGATTTGCTTACGGACAGCCTTCTAAGTCGCCGGAAAATTGCACGGCGAAGAGGTCTTTCTTCCCGGAAGTCGCTGGAATGATGCACATCGACGGGTTTCTCACTAATGCTTTGATACCATGTGAGAAAGCACGGGAGAAAATAGGTTATATGATATTAGATCATAAATACAATACAAGAGGTGTATCTGTTGCAGGGAAGGAAGATAGGGTGTTAGAACTGTTGAGGGAGATTGAGCAACAATCTCTTCACGATGGTGCAGGGAGGGAGTTGGGTAAAGGTGTTAAGCAAAATAACTTAGGGGATGTAGTGGTGTATCAGAGAAGGGGGCGAGTGTGTGACAAAGAGAAAGGGACCTCGGCTAGGGGAGGTGGGGAAATGGGGGCTATTGTCGCTTATGGAAGTTAAGATCCTTTCATGGAATGTGAGGGGATGAATGACCCAAACAAAAGGGCCATCATCAAAGTGGGAGTTAGGGAGTGGGGTGCCAACCTAGTTTGTTTTCAGGAGACCAAAATGGAAGTTTTGTCGGATGCGATCGTGAGAAGTGTCTGGGGAGGTAGTTGGGTGAAATATGACTGGGTCCCAGCAGCGGGAAGTGCGGGGGGCATCCTACTTATGTGGGATGATAGAAGCTTGGAGGTAAAGGAGATTAGGAAGGGAGTTTTCTCTTTGGCAGCCCTCGTCAAAGATAGAGTGAGTGGGGTGGAGTGGGGATTTGGGGGAGTGTATGGGCCGGTAGGGGAAGGGTCCAAGGTGTCTTTTTGGGAGGAACTGGCCAATATTATGGGGGAATGGGACATTCCATGGGTTCTAGGGGGAGACTTTAACACTATTAGATTCCCGGAGGAGAGATTAGGGTGTAGTGTGTTTTCGAGGGCCATGGAGGAGTTTTCTGACTTTATCAATGATCACCTTCTCATTGACCTTCCTCTGTTAGGGGAAAGGTTTACTTGGGCCAGGGCGGAGGAGTCCAACTCAAAGTCTAGAATTGATAGATTCCTGACATCTCCCTCATGGGATGAGCTGGTACCGAATGCGCTACAGATTCCTTTACCTAGGTTGACTTCAGATCATTTGCCTATTTTGCTAGATGGATGCAGAGGGAGGGGGGTGCGTGCTCCCTTCCGATTTGAAAACATGTGGTTGAAGGTGCCAGGATTCGGTGACAAGGTGAAAGAATGGTGGACAAGCTATGGGGTATCAGGGACACCTTTATACCAGCTTTCGAAGAAACTCAAATTGCTCAAGGGAGATATTATTAGGTGGAATAAGGAGGTTTTTGGGAGGGTAGAGGTTAAAATGAGGGAGCTTATGCATGAATTGGGGGATTTAGAAAGAGGGGAAGGGGCAGGAGAGTTAGACGAATCTGAGAAAGAGAGATTGGGGGAGGTTAAGAGGGAAATAGTCGAGTTAGCAATAGCTCAGGAGACTAGTTGGCGGCAAAAATCGAGGGCGCTCTGACTAAAGGAGGGGGATTCGAATACCAAGTTTTTTCATAGGGTGGCGGTCGCAAATCGAAGGAGAAACTTCATAGAGTCCTTAGTTGTGGATGGGGTGAGGATTGAGGGAGAGGAGGAAGTAAAAGGGGCGATAGTGGGGTTTTATGAGAACTTATATAAAGAAGAAGTTAGTTGGAGGCCGACTTTGGGGGGAATAGAGTTCAACCATATAGGGGAGGGAGACAACGGGTGGCTAGAAAGGGTTTTCGAGGAGTAGGAGGTGCACGAGGCTGTGTCGTCTTGTGCTGGTGATAAGGCCCCCGGGCCTGATGGTTTCTCATTGGCTTTCTTTCAGCTCTTTTGGGACACCATCAAGGGAGAGTTGATAGAAGCCATTGAATACTTCCATGCGAATGGTGTTTTCGAGAGAAGTATCAATGCTTCCTTTATTACTATTGTGCCTAAGAAAGAAGGTGCATCTTGTATCAGAGACTACAGGCCTATTAGTCTCGTGGGGAGCATTTACAAGATTATTTCTAAAGTGCTTTCCAACAGACTTAAGAAGGTTCTTGACATGACTGTTTCGTCCTCCCAGAATGCGTTTGTGGAAGGTAGGCAGATCCTGGATGCTGCCTTGGTGGCAAATGAACTTGTAGACTCCAGAAGGAAAAATAGAGAACCCGGCTTACTATGCAAGTTAGATCTTGAGAAGGCTTTCGACCATGTCAATTGGGAGTTCCTGGACTTCATTATGATGCGGATGGGGTTTGGGGGAAGATGGAGAGGATGGATAAAGTTTTGCATTTCCTCAGTCAGATTCTCTGTCCTGGTTAATGGTAGCCCGTGTGGTTTCTTTGGCAGCTCCAGGGGTCTCAGGCAAGGTGACCCCTTATCCCCCATGTTATTCATTCTAGTGATGGATGCTCTGAGCAAAATGATGGATCGTGCGGCTGGCGGAGGCTTCTTGAGAGGATTCTCAGCTCCGATTGGGGTGCTCAGTGCCCGAAGAGTCTCACATTTGCTTTTTGCGGATGACACACTGGTTTTCTGTGATGCCGATATGGATCAGTTGACCTACCTGAAGCAGGTCCTGCAGTGGTTCCAGTTAGTATCAGGACTCAAAATCAACATCGGCAAGTGTGAGATTTTCTCCGGTAGGTGAGGTTACTAATTTTGATGCCTTGTCTGGTGTTCTCAGATGCAAGGTGGGCTCCCTTCCCACTACTTACCTGGGCCTCCCTTTGGGCGCTTCATATAAGGATACTACGGTTTGGAATCCAGTGATCGAGCGGGTTGAAAAAAGATTAGCAGGGTGGCAGAAACGGTATTTGTCAAAAGGAGGTAAGGAAGTGCTTATCAAAAGCACTTTATCGAGTATGCCAACCTATTACTTATCCCTGTTGCAAGCACCGGTGAGCATTACAGAAAAACTGGAGCGACTCCAAAGGAACTTTCTATGGGATGCGGCGGATGGAACTCGAAAGTTTCATCTAGTGAATTGGCAAACAGTCACTTCCCCAAAGAAGTGGGGTGGACTTGGAGTGAAAGATCTAAGGGTATTTAACAGAGCTTTAATGGGAAAATGGCTGTGGAGATTCGGGGTAGAAGAGCATGCTCTATGGAGAGAGGTCTTAGTAGAAAAGTATGATTCAACGGGAGGGGGTTGGAGGACCAAGGCGATCACAACACCTTTCGGGTGTGGCATGTGGAGGAGTATCATGAAGAATTGGGAAGCATTCAATGGCAACATCACTTACAGGGTGGGGGATGGAAGGAGAATCAGCTTTTGGAATCATAGGTGGTGTGGAGAGGATCCTTTGAGGGTCTCCTTCCCCCACGTCTTCAGAGTTTCAAACCAGAAGGAACTGATGGTCCAACAGATTCGCAAGGAGCATGAAGGAGGGGTAGTATGGGACCTCTCATTCAGGAGGAACATGCAAGATTGGGAGATTGCGGAGCTTCAAGTTTTGTTGGCACTGCTATACGGGCAAGACATGCTCTAGCCATCCTGCGACTCTTGGAGATAGGGCTTGCGTGGCGATGGTTTGTTCACCGTAAAGTCATTTTACCAGAGTATGTTGGTGAGAGAGGAGATCACTTTTCCATACTCCTCGATCTGGATTCCTAGGGCGCCCACGAAGGTGTGCTTTTTTGCATGGCTAGCTGCAAGGGGAGTGATTTTGACTGCTGAAAATCTCCGAAAGAGGGGAATTACACTTGTTAGTTGGTGCTACATGTGTAAAAGCTCAGGAGAAGAAGTTGATCACCTTATGTTGCATTGCCCTGTGTCCTCAGCTTTGTGGAGGGCAATCCTGAATCTCTTTGGTGTTCAATGGGTGATGCCAAGCACTGTAAAGGAAATGTTATATAGCTGGGGCGGTTTCCGTAGAAGAAGAAAGCAAAAGGCGTGGAAATTCGCTCCGTTAGCTCTCATGTGGGTAGTATGGGGGGAGAGAAATAGGAGAGCTTTTGAGGAGATTGAGTCTCCTTTTTCACATCTTAAGAATAGCCTTTTATCTTTGATCGCTTTTTGGTGCACTCACTTAGCCCCTACTTGTATAGAAGATTGGGCGTCTTTTGTAGAGAATCATGTTCTGATGTAAATTCTCTATGTCTTTGGTATACTTTGTGTACACGGGAGTTCTCTCCCTTTTGATTAATACAATTTTATCTTATCAAAAAAAAAGAGGTCCCTATTTATAGCTATACACTACAAGGAGATATTACTCCTCTTCCAATGTGGGACAAGACTACATTATACATATCTGTAAACTAACAGTGTTATTACTTCTACAAAATATCATTATGCATGTGAATCTTGGATCCTAGGTGCTTAGAGTAAAAGTTGAATCAATAACAAGAGATTTTCTTTCATTAGTTTTTAGCAAACTACAGATGGATTATTATGTCATTAAGTCTGAATCTTGTGGTGAATGAGAGTTCATTTGTCAATGAATCTATTTACCTGGTATTGATTTTTGTATAAAAATTTGCCTTGAGACAAACTTTTCTTGTGATTGGCCTCTTTGCTCTAGTCTACATTAAAAGCTAGCTTTGTGATTCGGGATTGCTGCATGAAGTCATGAACGAACTTCTATTTGATTGGCGATATGCAGGGTTGGCTATTTTATTCTGACTCCAAATACTGGAAGCCACCGCAGATGGAGGTACAATTCTGTAGAAAAGTAATCTTATTTCCTTATATGATATGGTCAGACCGCCATGTCATTTTGTACTTTCAGTTAGTAAATCCATTTATTGCTTCATAATTTTTTATCAGTTGTGTTACAATGTTAAGTGTTATTGTTAGAATGTTAGAATATTAAATTCTTAAGTTATTTTTTTATTGTAAATTCTTTAGTTATATATTGTCTGACATTTGATAATATCATATGTATTTGATTTGATACTTATTACTCCCTCCGTTCCAATTTATGTGAACATATTTGACTGGGCACGGAGTTTAAGAAAAAAATGAAGACTTTTGGAATTTGTGTGGTTATAAAAGCTTTTCATTAAGGGTAGAATTGGACATTTAAGCTAAATTGCTTCCAAATTTAGAAAAAAGTCATTCTTTTTGGAACGGACCAAAAAGGAAATAAGTTCACATATACTGGAAGGGAGGGAGTAATAGGTTTGTCTTGTATTCAAATTGTCCAGTCATCAATACATTTCTCTCTTCTCTTATTTTCTCACATGGTATCAGTTTCTGCGGTTTTGATTGAGAACCAAGTAGCTTCTGCTCTTGTCTTACTGGATGGCAATCTTATGTTGTCTGCACGAGCAAAGTTTTTCATTCTTTGCTTAATTTTATAACACTCTTTTCATAGTTCACCTATTCTTATTTGTTTCTGGCAATTGTTCCAGAGGTACCGCTCCTTATATCTGGTGATTACTCTGGCACACCTTTCCTATTTCGGGTGATCATTTTGGGGTCACCAGACCTATTTACTGTGACTGCTTTAGTGGCACTGTGCCTCTTCTCTGGTTATTGTTTTGTGGATTTCTGATGATTGTTCCAGTGCCACTGCACCATTTTCTGATGACTGCATATTTTAGGTAACCATCCTGGTTGCACCAATGGCTCTTTTCTTTGGTTGCCGTTGAGGTGAGGTCGCCTTTTGCGCCTACTACTACAGTCACTTTGCTATGTACTTTTTCGTCGAGTCTGTGGCAATCAAAACTTTTCCATCGAGATTCCTTCGACCATAACTTTTGCGACGACTTTCTGGCAAAATTTTCTGATAGTTGTCCTGGCAATACTATTATGTGGTTATTTAATTTTCTATGTTAAACAAAATAAGTGAAGTCAAGTTGATTCCCCGCATTTCAGTTTGAGGGTGCTTGTTAGAATTGAAGTGTTAGTGTTAGAATGTCAGATTATTTTAGGTTGCATATCGTCCCGCATAGGACAGTGTTTGACACCTATATATATAGGTGTCTTGTTTTCGTCAAGTTATGATCTTATTTTTTTCACAACTTACAGCTCAGAAAGGTGTTACTAAATGTTTCATGCTATGTCACTGGCCCACACGCAATTCCATCTGCGCTTCTGATTCTGCTACTGCTTATATGCATATATCCGCTGAAACACTGAGTGAGATGTATCAGGAGAAAATTAGAAATAGAATTGTCCATGATTTGAAGTATATGCGAGTGCGAGATTCTTACATTTCTTTATCTCCTTTTTAGTTATGTGATAGTATCACTTATCAAAGAAAAGGTATGTGATGGTATCGTGCTCTTGATGTCGGTCATTAAAAAAATGGATACCTTGGGGAGCTTTCTTTGTTCAGTAATGCAGTGTACTTGGATAGTACTAAATAACACTTTCTAAACATCTAAGGGATTGACAGGTTTTCTCATTTACGTGGTGACTACTTACCTATTCAGAAGAATATTGCCCATGTTACCTACGTGAATGGAAAACACTGATTTTTCTGATGCTACAAAACACTCAATTTAGAGGACAAAATGATCTCCTCATTCGTGCCATATTGGTAAAGTCACTCTTTTATCAACAAAAAGGACAGAACGAAACATCGCACCCCTATTTTTCCCATCAGATTTTATAATTAACATCGATTGTTCTTACATAATTTTAACTTTCTGCTTCTAAACAGGCACTTCTACATTCTGTTCCACGTGGCAAGATGATAGTTCTTGATCTCTTTGCTGATGTCAAACCAATATGGAAATCATCCTCTCAATTCTATGGCACTCCTTATATCTGGTAATCAGAGGGTTCTTTGTAGAAGCAGCTGTATATAGTTTGGTTTCTGGAAATGTTATTTTCACTTATTATTGAAGCTTGAATATCAACAATTTTTTTCCCAATGTTACAAAATATAAAAGGTGTATGCTGCACAACTTTGGAGGCAACATCGAAATGTATGGTGTGTTAGATGCAGTGGCTTCTGGTCCTATCGATGCCCGCACTAGTGAGAACTCAACAATGGTAAAATTTCTATCATTTCATAAAACCTATTTTTTCTTCTTCTTTTTTCTTTCTGAAGTTATTATTCGGAAGTTTAAACTATTTATGATTCTAAATCCCTCTTACACTATTATGATGTAATTGAGTTTTTTTAATCCATTTCCTTGTGTGAGAAGGCACGGGAGAAAATATGTTATTGATATTGGATGATAAATACAATACAAGAGGTCCCTATTTATAGCTATACACTACAAGGAGATATTACTTCTCTTCCAATGTGGGACAAGACTACACTATACATATCTATAAACTAACACTCCCCCTCAAGCCGGTGCATACACATCATATGTACTGAGCTTGTTACACATGTAACTAATACGAGAACCAGTAAGAGACTTAGTGAAAATATCTGCTAGTTGATCATTCGACTTTACAAACTTTGTAACAATATCTCCTGAAAGTATTTTTTCTCTGACAAAGTGACAATCGATCTCAATGTGTTTAGTCCTCTCATGGAACACCGGATTTGACGCAATATGAAGAGCAGCTTGGTTATCACACACTAGTTCCATCTTGCTGATTTCTCCGAACTTTAACTCCTTGAGCAACTGCTTGACCCAAACTAACTCACACGTCGCCATAGCCATGGTCCGATATTCGGCTTCGGCGCTAGATCGAGTAACTACATTCTGTTTCTTGCTCTTCCACGAGACCAAATTACCTCCTACTAGAACACAATATCCAGAAGTAGAACGTCTATCAAAAGGTGATCCTGCCCAATCAGCATCTGTGTACCCAACAATCTGCTCGTGGCCTCGATCCTCGAATAGTAATCCTTTGCCTGGAGCTGATTTTATATACCGAAGAATGCGAACAACTGCATCCCAGTGACTATCACAGGGAGAATCCATAGACTGACTTACAACACTCACCGGAAAAGAAATGCCAGGTCTAGTCACTGTGAGGTAATTCAATTTGCCAACCAACCTCCTATATCTCGTAGGGTTTCTAAGAGGCTCCCCCTGTCCAGGCAGAAGCTTAGCAGTCGGATCCATAGGAGAGTCAATAGGTCTGCAACCCATCATTCCAGTCTCCTCAAGAATGTCGAAGGCATACTTCCGCTGTGAAATAACAATACCTGAGCTAGATTGAGCGACCTCAATATCTAGAAAATACTTCAATCTGCCCAGATCCTTAGTCTGGAAGTGCTAAAAAAGATGTTGCTTCAGATTAGTAATACCATCCCGATCATTACCAGTAATAACAATATCATCAACATAAACCACTAGATAAATACACAGATTAAGAGCAGAATACCGATAAAACACAGAGTGATCAGCCTCACTACGAGTCATGCCGAACTCCTGAATAATTGTGCTGAACTTACCAAACCAAGCTCGAGGGGACTGTTTCAAACCATATAGTGACTTGCGCAATGTGCACACACAACCATTAAACTCCCCCTGAGCAACAAAACCAGGTGGTTGCTCCATATAAACTTCTTCCTCAAGATCACCGTGGAGAAAAGCATTCTTAATGTCTAACTGATAAAGAGGCCAATGACGTACAGCAGCCATGGACAAAAAGAGACGAACAGATGCTACTTTAGCCACGGGAGAGAAAGTATCACTATAATCAAGCCCAAAAATCTGAGTATATCCTTTTGCAACAAGACGAGCCTTAAGCCGATCAACCTGGCCATCCGGGCCGACTTTGACTGCATAAACCCAACGACAACCAACAGTAGACTTACCTGCAGGAAGAGGAACAAGCTCCCAAGTGTCACTCGCATGTAAAGCAGGCATCTCGTCAATCATAGCATGTCGCCATCCTGGATGAGATAGTGCCTCACCTGTAGACTTAGGGATAGAAACAGTGGACAAAGAAGATATAAAAGCATAATGTGGTGACGACAGACGATGATAACTTAAACCGACATAGTTGGGATTAGGATTAAGTGTGGATCGTACACCTTTGCGGAGTGCAATTGGTTGACTAAGAGGAGACAAGTCCACAGTAGGTGCAGAATCTGATGCGGGGCATGAATCACCTGGGCCTGATGCTGGATGTGGACGACGATGATAAGTCAAGAGTGGTGGAGCTGCAGAAGGTTGAACTGGATTATGTGGAGGAACTGGAGCTATAGGTGGTGGAGCTACAACCGGAGCTGTAGGTGGTGGAACTGGAGCTATAGGTGGTAGAGCTACAACTGGAGCTATAGGTGGTGGAGCTACAACTGGAGCTATAGGTGGTGGAGCTGGAGTGACTGAATCTCCAAAAGATGAAACTGGTAGTACCTCAGAAATATCTAAGTGATGACCCGAACCTGTGAAGTATGATTGGGTTTCAAAGAAGGTAACATCAGCGGACATAAGGTACCGCTGGAGGTCAGGAGAGTAGCATCGATACCCCTTTTGTGTTCTCGAGAAACCCAGAAATACGCACTTAAGAGCACGAGGAGCTAACTTATCTGTTCCTGGAGTAAGGTTATGGACAAAATAAGTGCTTCCAAAGATACGGGGTGGAAGAGAGAACAAAGGTAAATGGGAAAACATGACAGAGAATGAAACTTGGTTCTGGATAGCTGAAGATGGCATACGATTAATAAGATAGCAAGATGTAAGAACGGCATCCCCCAAAAACGCAACGGAGCATGAGATTGTATGAGTAGGGTACGAGCAGTTTCAATAAGATGTCTATTCTTTCTTTCAGCTACCCCATTTTGTTGAGATGTGTACGGACAAGATGTTTGATGAATAATCCCATGAGATTTCATAAACTGCTGAAATGGGGAAGACAAATACTCTCGGGCATTATCACTACGAAATGTGCGAATAGAAACCCCAAATTGATTTTGAATTTCAGCGTGGAAGGTCTGGAAAATAGAAAAAAGCTCAAATCGATTTTTTATCAAAAATATCCAAGTGCACCTGGAATAATCATCAATGAAACTGACAAAGTAACGGAATCCTAAGGTGGAACTGACCCGACTAGGACCCCAAACATCTGAATGGACTAAAGTAAAAGGTGACTCTGCTCGATTATCAAGACGCCGAGGGAAATGGGAGCGGGTATGCTTACCGAGCTGACATGACTCACACTCTAGAGCTGACAAGTGAGATAAACCAGATACCATTTTCTGAAGTTCTGACAAACTGGGATATCCCAACCATTTATGTAATGAATCTGGTGAATCAGTAACAGGACAAGTTGTAGAAGGAAGACAAGATGTGAGTCCATGTGATTTAGCAAGGATAAGGTAATAAAGTCCGTTTGATTCACGCCCGGTACCAATGATCCGCCCCGTACTGCGTTCCTGTATAAAAACATGGTCATCAAGAAATAAAACAGCGCATTTAAGTGATTTGGCTAAGCGACTAACAACTATGAGATTAAAAGGACTATTGGGAACATAAAGGACTGAATCTAAAGGTAAGGAAGGAAGTGGGCTTGCTTGACCTATTGCAGTTGCCATGGTTTGAGACCCGTTGGCCGTTGTGACTTTTGGAAGAGATTGAGAATACAAAATAGTAGTGAAAAGAGATTTGTTACCAGAAATATGATCTGATACACCTGAATCAATGATCCAAGACTCAGAGGATGAAGATTGGGAGAAACAAGTCACGCTATTACCTGTTTGAACAACAGAAGCTATCTCAGAAGATGTCTGCTTACATGCTTTATACTGAAGGAACTCAATATACTTTGCTAAAGAAACCATCCGACTATTCAAAGCATCGGTTCCCATGTCGCTACAATTTGTAGTAGTATGGTTAACTTGAAATAGTGGAAATAAGTAACTCCTGTGAGAAAACTGAAGAAATAGCTTGAAAAACGCTGTTTACAGCAGGAAAACAGAACATTGTTCTGCGCCAGAAACACTGTTCTCGCCGGAAACACTGTAGCTCGCCGGAAAATTCCAAAGTTGTCGGAATTTGTTGTAACAAGGATGGATAGACTCGGAATTCCTTTGCGAGCAAGCTGTCCTGAAGAAATATTTTTAAAAAATGGCCAGAAAGGTCACTGTTGACGCCAGAAAAATATAAAAGTGGCCGGAATTTGATTTGAATTAGATGGGTAGGCTCGGAATTTTGAGGAGAGCACACTGTCCTGAAGAAGCTTCGCGAAAAAATGGCCGGAACCCTCGCCGGAAAAGTTGTTGCCGGCGCGTGGAGGAGCGTGGCGGCTTTTCTGCCGGATAAAATTTCAGGGGTTGGTAGTCGGAGGGTGATCTACCTCGTAGTGGTGTTGATTTTAGCACAACACCGACAGAAAGTGACTTTCACTTAGACAAGCCTTAGGTCACCGGAAAAATTACACGATGACTAAGTTCTTTCTTCCCGGTTAACGCTGGAATGACGCACAACGATCTTTTCTCACTAATGCTCTGATACCATGTGAGAAAGCACGAGAGAAAATATGTTATTGATATTGGATGATAAATACAATACAAGAGGTACCTATTTATAGCTATACACTACAAGGAGATATTACTGCTCTTCCATTGTGGGACAAGACTACACTATACATATCTATAAACTAACACCTTGAATTTGTCAAATGTCCGTTACTATTTTTTCTTGCTGGGTGCTCTTCGGCAGGTTGGTGTTGGTATGTGCATGGAAGGAATAGAACACAATCCAGTCGTCTATGAGCTGATGTCCGAAATGGCATTTAGAGGGGATAATTTTCAACTTCAGGTAACAACCTTTTGTGAATTAGATGTCGTGAGAATTTATGATAATTATCCCCACAGGAAATTTTTTGTTTCATTTTATTGTAAGGGCCTTTTCAATTCAATATCCTCTTTATTTTAACTGTATCCCTACTAAGCTCGTTATACAACAAATTTGTTACAAAAGGATAAACTTTTACTTTAGAATACAAAACTGTAAAACCTGTAGAAGTGAATTGACTTTCTTCCCAAAAAAATTGAAGTGAATTATCTTTCAGCCAAGAACTCTTTGTTTCTTGTTCTTTGCTATATTCCTTTGCTATTTGTCAATTTCTCCTGCAATCTTTTGAAACTACAAAATATTTTGAACCTTGTGAAAATATGTTGATTTCGACCAAAGATGATTTTCAATCTTAATGGTAGAGATTAACTTTGATATTAGGAAAAATATTTCGACATTAACAAACTATTTGCTACACATAAAAGCAGTAGCTGTGTCTTGAGAATGAAGTTTGAACAGATTAGACTCTCTGTTGTGTTCATATCCATTTTTTGTCAAAAAGCTCATGTTTCTATATTCCTTTTCCTATATGAATGCAGAAATCGGAATTAAGCTTAATTATCTTTAATGAGTTTTACTGACATTTAGACATATTTTATCTGGAAATACTATCTCATTTATTTCTCTATATCAAGCTGTTACCACTTACCAGGTGCATCTTGAAGGGTGATATAATTCAGTAGTTGTTTTCTGTTTTACTGAAAGATGATTTACGCTGATGCCTGATGCAGTTTTCTTGATACTTATTGCACTCAATATCAATCCATCTAAGATTGTGCTAGTTTTATATTGTGAGAAACCAAAAAACTCCTAATGCTTTTTTATCATATGAGGATGTGCAGTTTTAAGATTGATTTTTGAATACACTATTACTATACCATTTAATTATGTCATATCATTATGTTGCCTAAAATTTGAAATTAAAGCATATAAAACATTGGATGAGTGTTCCCTTACAAAATATTTAAAAAAAGCATTAGAACAGTGTTATATCTGTGCCTATGACATTGTTTATCATCTTTGGTGTCAACTTCAAAAGGAAGCCTGAGTTGTGCTGACCGGTGTGTATTTAATGCGTCTTGCCATTTCTTATCTCATTAAATTTATTTCAATATGGTAAACCCTGCCCTGAATAGCATGCATTAAGTTTGTGTCACTTAAACCCTATCCCATAAGGCCTAAACCCCCTGCCCAGGAGTCAACAGTGGCCCTTTCACTTTGTTCCCTTGGTGACTCGAACTCCCAAACTCTCTTGGGTGGAAGTGGTGTGCTCTTACCATTGGAGCGACCTACTTGTCTTCTTTTCTCCTTGATAAAGTAAAAAACTTTTATACTAGTGATTAAAAAGGCAAACAGGGACATTGTCTGAATAAAACTTCTCAAAAACGCCTGCAACAGTGGATTTGTCACTTAAACTCATATTCACTAGCCTCGCCTATGTTTAATCTCCTAAAACTCTTTTTTACTGCTTCATATTTTTGGCTTTTTATTGGAACATTTAAAGCGAAAATTTCTTAATGCCGGTCCTCACATCAGAATTTATTTCTTTTGCTGCATAGGGATGGTTGAAATCCTATTCTCACAGACGTTATGGTAAAGTGAACGATCAAATTGAAGCTGCTTGGGACATCCTTTATCATACAATTTACAACTGCACTGATGGAATAGCTGTAAGTTCTTCATAATTGTCAGTGCTTAAGCATTTAATTCTGCATCTTGTGATGCTAAGGAGAATGGTATAATCATGTCTTTGTATATCAGGACTTATAATATTCTGGAGCTTCTAAGGTATTATACCATATATGCTAAGATTATTGCTGTTATGGAGTCATCAGTTTAGATCATATGTATGTTTTGGTTGAACTGATAACTAGGCAATATGTTTCTACCTAAAACTATGATGCAATTAGCTGCTCATTTTATCTCTCAGCATCTTATTACTGAACATTATACAAACGTCCAGACTTAATTTCTGTCTTCAACAGAAAATGCATATCTTTCATAATCGTAAGAGAAAAGAGAGAAATCATATATTAAAGCCATGATCTGAAAGAAAATTCTTTGGAAGCACTAAATGTTTACATCCCAGCTTTCATGATTTGTCAATGGCATTTGTTTCTTTCCTCACCCTGGCCCCTTACCCTGTGCAATGTTGTAGGATCACAACAAAGACTACATTGTGGAATTCCCTGACTGGGACCCCTCAGGGAAGACGGGAACTGATATCTCGGGGACTGATAGTTCCAGTCAGAATCGGATGCAAAAACTTGCAGGGTTCCAGTTGAACAGACGGTTCCTTTTCTTTGAAAAGAGCTCCAGTCTACCAAAGCCTCACCTATGGTATTCTACAGAGGATGTCATCAAGGCATTAAAGCTATTCATTGATGCAGGAAAAGAACTTTCTGGAAGCCTCACGTATAGGTAAAGGCTGATTCTGACTTTCACAAGTGATGAAAAATGACTTTTAGTCCCTTTATTGCAGGCACCCTGTATTTATATCCAACTATTCATTCTAATTCTTAAAAAGAGGGATAAGAAAACTAATATTTATAAGAAAATCTCTGCATCTGTATCACTAAAGTTGATCCAAATTTGTCAATTTGGTTGAAGCTTTAAAAATTTGCATGAAAGCTTTGTTACACATAAGAAGACACTACTATTGGATAGGTATAATCCTAAACACTAGACATGTTATATAGAACCCGTTTGGATTAGCTTAAAAAAAGTGGCTTTTTCAACAAAAATAGCTTTTAAGCTAAAAAGCAATAAGTTGGGATTGCCCAGCTTCTTGCTTTTGGCTTGTTTTAAGCAGTTTTTAACTTATTTTAAGCATTTTTTAACTTTGTCAAACACTTAAAAAAGCTAAAAAGAGCTTAAAAGCTGATTTGACCAGCTTAAAAGCCAATCCAAACACCTAGATAGTTTAGCAAAAGAGAAAAGCAACTTACCAAAAATAAGTGGTTCTTTTGTTCCCGCAATCTACGCCAGGATATTCTCAAGTTTAGTGATATCGAAATGAAACAAAATTAGAGTCACTTATATAGTTTTTAAAGCACCCTAAAAAGCTAAGTGTTGTACAATGGTGACATTGGTGTTCAAGGGAAACTGCAAATGTCAGTAGTGGCTTCTTGCAAGAGTAGCAGCTTCTATGCAAGAAGCCACTACTCTTTTGCAAAGTCTTGGTGAAGTATCTTTCTAGACGTCCCTCCTCTTGTACGGAATTCATAACGTGTGACTGATGGCTTCAACAAACTATCAGAAACAAGCCGCCTGATGTTCTGCATCTGCTGGCTTTACCCTTTGCCAATCAGAGCTTCAACTCTGGTACTGTCCTCCTCCAGCACACTTAAAATGATCCAATAGTGTTGGTTTTGTAAAAGATGGGGCAGCAAGAATATTAAAAATATTGATTGAAATTGTCTCTCTTTTTTATTAAACATAGAGGGCTTTAAATAGCCAACTTGAGAGCATAATATGCAGAAAAATCTGTATAACAAGAATTCAAAAAATCTGAAATATCTCAATTCTCAACAAACCTAAAAAATCTAACAGAAATTTAAATTCAAAAAAGTAGATTCATTCTAAAACTAAGCTAACTTATTATACTAAAAAATTGCAACAGTAACTGAAGCAAATCTTCAACACTCCTCCTTTGCTTCAGTTGCTCTAAAATAATTGCTCCTCCTCAATTACTGCTTCTGCTGTTTGTGCTTGAGGATTGTGTTGAGCGTCTTTGAACTTGCACACTTTTGTAACATGGTCTGTTTGTTTACAAATACCACATATTGCATCATGTCTCCACCAACAAAATTTTTCTAGGTGTGTTTTCTTTTTGCAGTATTTGCAAAGAGGATAATTGACCTTTTCTTTTTTGCTTTGTGCATAAAAAAGCACCTTCAGTAACTATTTCTTGTCTAAATGTTCTTCTTTGTTCTTGTGCTTGAAGAGCACTTATTAATTCTGCAATAGAGATGGTAGAGAGATCTTTAGACTCTTCTAGAGAGAAAATTTTGGACTCGAATCTCTTTGGAACCGTCACAAGAATTTTTTCAACTATTCTGTCATCTTTAAAATCCTCGCCAAGCAATCGGATTCTATTAACAATAGAAGAAATCCTATCAGAATACTTAGTGATAGTCTCGTCTTCTTGCATCCTAAAGATTCAAAATCCCTTTTTCAAATTCAAATTATGCATTTGTCTAACTCGATCACTTCCTTGGCACTCCTTTTTTTAGCTTTTCCCAAGCTTCTTTTGTTGTCTCACATTCAATAATTTTAGAAAAAATTGAATCTGCAACTGAATTTTGAACACAATTTTTTTTTGATAATGGTAACAATTTTTATAAAAGAGTAAAATATTTACAAGAGATTGTGTGAGCCACATTCAGACCCCAAAAGATCTGAGACTGCGTAGCCTATTCTGTTCGATTACATTTCTTCTAGCAAATCTAGTAAAGAATGTACATCCTCCCTATAGCTCTCTTTGCACCAAAAATGAAATAACAAAAAACAATTTAGCTTAATTTTCTGGTAAGAGCTACGCCTATCTTCAAAAATTCTGGCATTCCTTTTCTTCCATATGACCCACCAGATGCAAGCAGGAACTACCTTCCACCATTTCTTCTGTTTAATATTTGCACCTCCATTGTTCCAGCCACTTAGAAGAGATGCAGTGTTATTGGGCATTGTTCATGAGATTCCAGCCAAATTAAGATAGAAATGCCAAAGCTGAGTAGTTACTGGACAATGTATAAAGAGATGGGAAACTGACTCCCCATCTTTGCCACAAAGACTACACCTAGCTTGTAGCTGAATTCCTCTCCTAATAAGATTATCCTGAGTTAGAACAGCTCCCCTTGCTACTAACCATGTGGAGCATAAGACTTTTGTGGGCGCCCTGACCCTCCAAATTTGTTTCCATGGCCATCCTTGAGTAGGATTAGAAGTAATGTTGATGAAATGATAAGCAGACTTCACTGAAAAGGCTCCTGATTTGTGACCCTTCCACATTAAAATATCTTCCCTTTCTGTGAGACCTTGGAAGGCTTCTAAGGTCTCCCAGAATTCTGCCACACTTTGCAACTCCCAGTCATTTAAGTTCCTTCTGAAAACAATATTCCACCCATATGTGGATTTTGCTTCTGCTACTGAAATTCTTGGGTTCGCAGCAATGTTATATAAGTCTGGAAACTGATCATTCAGAGGAGTGTACCCAAACCATGTGTTACACCAGAAGAGAACACTTCTCCCATTTCCAACCTTGATACTAGAATGATCAGCAATGAACCTCCATTGTCCCCTAATTGTTTTCCATACACCGACTCCATATGGGGATGATACTGGTTTGGTGCGCCAAGGTCCTCCATGACCATACTTCTCTTGTATCACCCTTCTCCATAAAGCTGTTTCCTCCAAATTATACCTCCATAACCATTTTGCAAGGAGACTGTTGTTCTGTGCCTTTAGGTTTCTGATACCTAAACCACCTACCTGCTTAGAACACAAAAGAGTATCTCATTTGACTAAGTGAATAGCCATTTTCTCATTATTTCCTTGCCAGATAAAATTTCTTCTTAGGGAATCAATCTTTTTCCTCTTGGTATTGAGAATAAGGACATCACATAGGAAGGCAGTGCATCTAAGACACTATTCACCAGATTTACCCTGCCTCCGAGTGACAAGTATTGACTCTTCCATGTTGAAAGTCTTTTTTCACTCCTTTCAATCACCCCTTGCCAGATTTCTTGCGACTTGTTTTTGGATCCCAAAGGAAGGCCTAGATATTTAGTAGGTAGATTCTGTATTCCACATTCCAAGATATTAGCCAAATTCTGTATGTTTGGAACTTCATTTACCTGATATAGCTTACTTTTTTCCCAGTTAACATGTAAGCTTGCAACAGCTTCAAAGGTTGTTAATATCAGTCTGAGATGAAGCATATCTTCTGGTTGAGTTCCCATGAAAATGATAGTCGTCTGCATACAGGAGATGTGAAATGTCTAGGCTGCAATTTTGTATGTTAGACACCTTGAACCCCTTGATCCAGCCATTTGACTTTGCAGTGTTGATCATCTCATTCAGCCCTTCCATTGCCATCAAAAACAAATAGGGGGATAAAGGATCCCCTTGCCTTAACCTCCTTTCTGAAGAGAAAAAACCTTGGGGTGAGCCATTAATCAAGATAGAGAATTTTACAGTGCTAAGACAGAAACGGATCCAGTTAATCCACTTAGTTCCAAAGCCCATATCAAACATTAATCTCAGGAGGAACTTCCAGTTGACATGGTCGTAGGCCTTCTCTATATCTAGCTTGCACAGAACACCTGGGATTTTGCTTTTGAGTCTAGAGTCAACCACCTCATTAGCAATAAGAGAAGCATCCATGATTTGTCTTCCTTTTATGAAAGTCATTTGATGACCTCCAATGAGCTTGTTAATTACAGTCTTCAGCCTCTCAGTTAAGACTTTGGCTATAATCTTGTAAACACTTCCAATCAAGCTAATTGGCCTAAAATCTTTAAGTTCTCTGGCCTCATTCTTCTTTGGGATAAGAGCCACATAGGATGCATTTAAACTCTTCTCAAAGTATTCATTAGAGTGAATTCTTCAGGGTCAACATGACATCTTCCTTGAATGTTGGCCCGCATTTCTGGAAAAAACCCATGGTGAAGCCATCAGGTCCCGGTGCTTTATCTGAAGCACAGGACTTGAGGCATTCCATCACTTCTTGTTCTTCAAACTCTCTTTGTAACCATAAACGTTCCTCCTCTGTTAGAAAGGTCCCCCTATCAAGATTGTAATTTGGCCTCCATATTTTAGGTTCAGCGTACAACTTCTGATAGAAGTTTATGATTTCCTTCTTGATTTCTTCAGAGTTTGTGGTCGTTTGCCCTTGCACCTCCAGCTTATTAATGTGATTATATCTCCTATGTGCATTAGCCATTTTGTGGAAGAACTTCGTATTCTTGTCCCCTTGTTTTAGCCATAAGGATCTGGACCTTTGCCTCCATGCTGTCTCTTCATGCTTGGCTAACTCCTGAATTTCTAACATGAGGGCCTTTTCCAGTAATTCTGCTTCTGTGAGCCTTCTGTTTTCTTGAATCTGATCAAAGACTGAGATGTTACTGAGAACTGTCTTCTTCCTTTTCTCTAGACTGCCATACTCCTCCTTATTCCACCCTTTTAGCTTGGTTTTGAGGAGCTTTAATTTGGTGGCTAGCACAAAATCTGGCCTACCAACAATCACAAATGAATTCCACCAAGTCTGCACTTTTGAGGGAAACTCTTCAACATCTAATCACCAATTTTCAAATTTAAAATAAGATTTGCTGAGTTCTCATTCCCCACCTTTCAAAGAGATTGGTCTAGGATCAGATATTACTTTTAGGAAAAGGCTCTGTCTGATAAAACTAAATTCCTCATCTCACTCCATATAGAAGAGAAATCTGTCTATTCTAGAAGCACATTTAGAGTTGTCACCTTGGTTCCAGGTGAATTGGCCCCCCCAGAAGTGGAGGATCAATCAATTCCAGTTCTTCCACGGTTTCTGAAAAATCTCCCATTGCTCTACTGTATGAGTTCCTATTTTTCCTTTCATTTGCAAATCTAGTGGTGTTGGAATCACCACATACCACCCAATTTCTATTACATAATCCTTTCATAGCACCCAACTCTAACCAAAGATCTTTTCTTTCCACTCTTGCATGGAGCATAATTAAGATGCCTCCCCTTGTCCCTTCTGCTTCTAGCTCTATATGATCAATCCACCTACTGCTACCCAGTTGTTGTGCAATACCATCATAGTCCCCCTCAATCTTCGTTTCTTGCAGACAGTAAATGTTTGCCCTCCATTCCTTCCCCCCCCCCCCCCCACAATTAAGACCCCTTACATTCCAGGAAATTATGTGTATTTTCATCAGCTTTTAATAAGTAGTTGCCTCCCTTTGTTCCTTGGGATTCCATCTTTGTACTTCACTCCAACCTTCAGATTCTTTCTCTCATAAACTCCTTTTAATTTTGGTGAAACCACTGTGCTTTTGTTTTTTGATCGCATCATTGTTTTCATCTCCTTTTTCTTACTGTCTATCTTCAAGAATAGGGCCATAGCTTCCCATTCGCATCCTTCAAAGCTAATACTGTATGTTTTGGCTTTGTATTTTTTGATTTTCTTTTCGGAATGATTTTTAATTTTGATAAGGGTAGGATTTGCAGGGAGTAGTTGTAATGGTCTATCTTCCATTACAACTTCCCATAGATCATAGGCTTCAAGATATAATTTCATTTTCACTGACCAAATCTGATAGTTTTCACCAGTGAAAGTTTGGGGGCATTCAAAGAGAGATTGTTGCTTACCATGTTTGAAAATGGGTTTAAAAATAGATATTGGTTAAAAATGATTTGAAAATGGTTCTTTGAAAGAACTCAGAGATCCCGTAAAACCAATGAGGCTCTTGATACCACTGTTGGTTTTGTAAAAGATGGGACAGCAAGATTATTAAAATTATTGATTGAAATTGTCTCTCTTTTTTAACAAACATAGAGGGCTTTAAATAGCCAACTTGAGAGCATAATATGCAGAAAAATCTGCATAACAAGAATTCAAAAAATCTGAAATATCTCAACAAACCTAAAAAATCTAACAGAAATTTAAATTCAAAACATTAGATTCATCCTAAAACTAAGCTAACTTATTATGCCAAAAAATTGCAACAGTAACTGAAGCAAATCTTCAACAAATAGTCTGAATAACAGGTCTATGTGATTTTTAAAAGAAAGCATCTGTTCTGTTTAGTGGATTTCTTTTAACAGTTGCAAATTGATTTTAGCAGCTTCCTTTTATGCTCAGAATTTTCTGAGTGAAACCCGCGATTGGATAATATCTTCATTGTTCTCCGTTCTTTTTAAGAATCACAAAAACAATTTTAGCTAAATTCCAGTTATTGGTTAAGTGACATTTTTGAGGAGCCACTATCCCAGATGATACTGTATGTTAGCAATATTTTATAGATGCATTCCATAATTATATCGAAAACAGTTCAATTTCAAAAAAAAATTGATTGCAATTTTTTTGTAAAGACAACTTCATTTCCACAGAATCCACTTTCCGCAAGTATAATAAAACACTAACTTCTCCTTAATAGTCGTCTCTAAACAAATGTGACATCTAAGCTGGGAGGAAGGAGTAGAACATTTTAATAAGTAATTATTAACTGTGAAGTACTGTTTCCATTGAACTTACAACCCGTGAAGAAATGAAAAACGGAAAGTCAGGGATATGTATATATGCTATTTCAAGCAGTGGGTAATACAAGTCAAATTCGAAAACCTATTTTTCAAGACCATTTGATACATTTGTGGGCTTCCCACTGTCTTTCACATCATAGGGCATGCACTTTCTGATTAGTCGGAATTGCTGCCAATGTTCCAATTTATATGACATTTTTTATTGGAAATGGAGCTTGAGAAAATAAGAGATTGCTGACATACAAGCTAAATATATATTATGTAAAAAAAGCACCCTTATATTCTAGTTGTCTTCAATATACCATGTCAATTTCATGAGAGCATGTTATTTAGACAAAATGAGAATGTTAATAATAAAGAGTTCTCACATATAAGTACCGAAAGGTGTTGTATAACAGTCGATGAAGTGGGTGAAAATCATGGGAGAGCAAAGTTCAAATCTCAAAGAGACATAAAACATTAGGTAATTTCTTCTCATCTGCCTAATCCTTGGCGGGTAGAGTTATCTGGTGCTTGTGTTGGGGAGATAGTAGGTACCTAGTGGAATAGTTGAGTTGTGTGCAAACTGGCCCAGACACTATTATCAATTTAAAAAAGGAGTTTCCAGATATAGAAAGTTGTTAATCTTCTTGGAACTAACAAAAAGAAAGATTGTGATATAAAATGGAATAGAGAGAGTAATTGTTATAACTCATAGAGAAACTTAAAATTCCTTTACAAAGAGAAAGGCATTGGGAGAATACTACTTATGTATTTGGCTTCAACAGATATGATTTGGTGGATTTAAGCAGACAGTCACTTTCCAAGCTTGCAAACCAGGTCTACTTGGATGCAATATCTGCTTTCCGCCGTGAGGATTCTAAAGCATTGAGTCTGCATAGTCAGAAATTCCTTCAACTCATCAAGGACATTGACAAGCTTCTAGCAGCTGATGACAATTTTCTACTTGGAACGTGGCTGGAGAGTGCCAAAAATTTGGCTATGAATTCTGATGAGAAGAAGCAGGTCAGAACAGCTAAATGAAGATTCTTTTTTTATTTTTATGAAGAGCTAAATGAAGATTCTTGTATCTTCTATCAACTTGAGTAACTTGATTTAACAGGAAAAGAAGAATGAGAGTGAAATTTGTTAAGTTGAAATAACTTAGCTGGTAGTGTCTTAGCATGTCTCTTGCCTTTGTAGAATAATAGAAAAACAGACGATGAAAAGAACCAGACAAGTGAATGTAGCTTCTCCTCCATTTGCTGGTCGTAGACTTTGTATGTAATCTAATTCTTCATGACTGTCTACTGATCCTTCAGTTTTTATTTTTAGTACGAGTGGAATGCAAGGACACAAGTAACTATGTGGTTCGACAACACAAAGTACAATAAGAGTCAACTTCATGATTATGGTAAGTTTTTTCTCCATCAGATTATTCTTATTCTTTGTATTTACTTTATATCGTAAAAATTGTTAAGAAATTTGATATTTTACTTGTCTTCACTCAGCAAACAAGTTTTGGAGTGGCTTATTGGAAGCATACTATCTTCCACGAGCATCAATGTATTTCAAGCTCCTTTCTAAAAGCTTGGAAGAAAAAATGGACTTCAAGTTGGAGGAATGGAGAAAAGAGTGGATAGCATATTCAAATAAGTGGCAAGAAAGTACAGAGCTTTACCCTGTGAAGGCTCAAGGAAACGCCCTTGCTATTGCTACTGCTCTATTTGAGAAGTATTTCAGTTGAGATGAGATTATCCATTTCCATAATCAAACATGAACAAAAATGGAAATCCCCGTCACTTGTATAATTGTTGTACACCTTATTACCATCAACAACTGATATTGCAAAGAGAGCTATAGTTTTCACGGGACACCCCCCTCTTTAGCAGTGTTCAGATGTAGGAAATTGGTGAGTACTTCCTGTTTCAATCAAAATGTGAACAACTTTCCCTATTAGGAAGTTGGTGAGTACTTTATAACTCCACTAGAGATAATTTACCCAAGGCGTTTAATCCTAGCCGAGGCTCCTCAGAAGTAGCAATATCAGCTAATACCCACAACCCACAGAAGATAAAAAGTCCAGAATAAAAAATCAATCAAATAAGGGCGTATTTCAATTGTCAATGTGTATACAGGTGGATAACAAACAGAGGAATGACCAATGATTATAAGAATACACACTTGAAAGACTGATAGAGATCCATCTTTGAAGAAGAAAAAAGAACTATAAGATTTCACTATAAACTCTACCTTTTTCTTTTTCCTCCAAGTTGGGAATGAGCAGTTGGAAAACTAACTCCATTTTACATGATGTTGTCTTCTAAAATATCAGTATCTTCACACTAACATGAGATCCTAAACCAATTCCATCAGCAAAGGATCACCAGCTGCCATGAGTCTTATCAACTTTATAAAATCAGATTCAGTGGAAACAACCAATGGGTGCACAGCTGGTACTTGAGCTGAATAAAGTTTTAACAAATCGGTTGACGATGCTCCTGTCTTATAAACCATTTTATTCAGCAAGGTGTCAAAGTTCTGAGGTAAATCCATGGCCATGAAGAACATGGGTACAGCAATTTTGTAGTGTATATCAAGATCACCAACTAAGTCTACAAGATCAACAAAGTCCTGAACGAAACGTTGAGGAACATAGAACACCTCAGAGCCGCACAAGGCGATGGTCTGATCAGTTGGGCCATTCTCCTTGTAATTGACTTGTAGGTGAACTGGCATTGTGCTTACTACTTTCTTCACCATCTCTGCTTGCTTAACAAACCATGAGGAGTCCTTTCCGTTGATCATGTTTCGAGATGTAGGCACCTGATTCAATTGATTGAGGGATGAACATTTGTTTTTAGGACAATTATTTTTCATGATGCAAAGGTCATATATGTTACCTTATTGGCGATCCACAACTTAGATTTGTCGGCTTGCAAAAGGTTCCAGTAGTTCAAAATTGTATTGTCCTGTAGGAAGAGAAATCCTTCTGTGCTATTAAATCTTTCGAATATCCTTGGAAGATACCTGAGAATGGATTTGAGTGTCAGCAAAAAATGTACAAATCGGCTCCTTTCACATGGAACCAATCAACCTTTACAAAAGTAACAAACAAAATCAAAGTACTAATTGTATTAAACACGTCTTATTATGAATTACAGAAAATGGCCATACAGTAGTATGAAATGCACAAATCAACATGAACCATTTACCCCCGAAAAAAGGAATGTGTTGATACTACTTACTAGAATATTTTGCAGAAGGACCAGTTTCATACAAAGGTGTCGCTAGATTACCATAAATAGGACTTTAACATATGCTTCATCAAGGAATACTACCTATAACTGTTAGCCAGCTCATACAACCCCTGGGCTCCCATCCCAGCCGTTTTAATAAATGCGCAAACCTCTGTAACTCTGTTTCCCACCCTCAGCACATTGCTACTCGAGATTCAATATAAAAACAATCTACGTAGAGTTACAGATCAGAGGCAACCAATAATGTTACATGGAAATTCAGCCTGCCCATTTCCACAAGATGAATGTCGTAAAAATACAGATATTAGGTTTTGGTTGTATGGTATACAAAATTGGACAAGATTAGAAATGATCACACTAAACAAATGATACAAGTAGCACACTTAAAGGATAAAATGATAAGGAAAACCGAAGATTGTTTGGCCATATCGTACATTTCCAAATACACGGTACCATATTATGACGATTGAAGGTGCCAATGGAGGAAGGTTGTCTCAAAAGACCAACAATATCTCGGAATCAATGCATACCTAGTGGACGAAAAAACCTAATGGAAGCAAAGGATCCATATAAGCGATACCAACTAGGACGGATTAAAGCTTCTAGTTGTTATACTTATGTTAAGCCTGGTATTTATCAGAAGTCTAAAAGCTCTTTCTAGACTGAAAGACTATATATGAATGCAGGGATCACATGTGCAAGATCACATGAATACCGACAGTGTTATCAAAGGCGAAAAATGCAAAAAAACTCTAAGGTCCGTTGGGGCTTTAAGCGCAAAGCGCAAATAAAGCGTAGGCTTTTTTAATGAAAAAAAGGCGCAAAGGGAGAAAAAATGCAAATATGTATGTGTCGTCCAAGACTAATAATTATAAGCATGAATAAAAAATATATGGACAGCGAAATTGGGAAAAAATCAGGATAAAGTAAAATATCAATTGTTTAGCGTCTCCTCTTCAATATTACACTCATTGGCAAGGAAAAGTATGCCTTAGAGTCTTGATGACGACACTAAAGTGCCCACTAAGCGACGCGAAGCGTTAAACATGTTTTGGGCCTCGCTTTAGGACGTAAGCACGTTATAAGCGCACCTTTGACAACACTGGTTTTAGATAACCCCTGCTATGTCTTAAGAAGATTACCTCGTATAGGGATGAAATGGTTGCAAATAGAGAAAAAAAGTGTACAGACGATTTGTATACCCGACCAACTTAATGGGTTGAGACATAGTTGATTGATTAGTTTGAAAGCTAGAGGGAGAAAAACAATTTCATTAAGGAAACATGTCAAGTTTACTTGGAAAAGATAAAGTAGGCCATTTTTTCCTGGAAGGGAGTGTGTTTTCGGTGATATCAAAATGTAAGTATCGAAGAATTAGCTGGACATACAAAATATGACGCAAACTGATGGGAAGAAATACTTTGTGTTATGAATGTGTAAATAGAAAATAATGATGTCGTTAACTTACTTGTATGCTTGATCCAATTGTCCTTGCTCAACAGCAAGATCTGCATCAGCTTGTGTTGACAGTATAACCACAGTTTTGAAGATCCTGCCATATAACAATCTCCATTCTAATGCGGTTTGTTGCACGGGCCCAGTAACAAACATAATTAGCACAACATTGCCAAAATTCTTCCTCCACCTTATCAAGTTCCCAATTTCGTAATTTACTGTACCTGATTCCTCAGCACCAAGATGTACAGAAGGTAGTTTTCGGGGGACAAACTCCTTTTTATCTCCACGTTTGACAGCTGCCTTTTGCAGATCTAACTGTACTGCCATCAGTCTTGGCTGCTGATACCCAACAGCGGCCAAGTCTTGCAACCATGCAGCTGTAAATTTGACATCATTCTCGCTCCAAAACCCTTCTAATGCCATTGAATGGCTCAATTCTAAGATTTTCTCAAACGACCTTTGTTTTTCAGATTTCCAAGAAACTAAAAATCTGATTAAGCGACCCACATTTACATGCAAATCTTTTTCGTCTGAAAATGGATATGCTTCAACATTGTCATCCCTATGTAGAGTAGGAGGATACACCACAACAAAGCCGCCAATCTCCCATAACAACCTTTGTGCCCAATAACCTCTTAAGACATCAGAAGCCATGGTGCTGACTGACACTGGGAGCATCAACGACCAAAACGCATTATAGTGAAACAATGTGTTGAATGAATTGATTGGCACCATTAGACCTTGAGGCAATGCCACTTTCGGGGCATGTTCATCAAATATAATATCAAATGCTTCTGACCCAGTCTTTCTTGTAGAATAAAAAACTGAATCAACATCAGGTAGCCCATTTGATATTCCTTGTTGTATGAATTGCCTTCCTCCCGACACTTCAGTATAGAACTCTTCATGATTTACAAAACCAACACTTTCCAGTGGCAATCCTCTAGGCCAAACTGACCTTTGCCCAAAATGTATATAAGGATTGACAACAGTCTTATTCTCAATCTCAAGACTGTACTGCAAAATTGTTTGCTTCTTAACAGTGGCGTCATCCAACTCCAAATCAAAATGTTTCCCCAGATCCCCACCAATCACTTCCCCGCGATCATCAGCATCAAATATTCTCTTTGCACCATGTTGGATTGCAAAAAGATACCCGACGCTCTTTCTCACATACGAATCATAAGGAAGGAAATCCACCACTCTAAACCCCAAACTCGCTTGTTGCTCCAGAGAAAGAAAAATTGCACCTTTCAAGCTCCAATCTTTCGGGGTTCTTGAATTGCCTATTGCAAGAACTTGCCAACCCTTTAACCTAACAAGACTTTGGAGTGAACTGGAGGGGTAATTTGATACAGCTACAACAATCCATTGCTCTGAGCGAAACGACGAAAACGGAGAGGACTTATCTAAAATTGGCTTTACTGAATCAAGATCAAGTTTTGGTAACTCTGGTTTTTTAATTTGGCTTTGGTGAGAATTCTGGAAGCATAGGAGTGAGGAGGGTACACTGGAAGTACGAAAATAAAAAAGGGCTGCCACACTAAGAGTCAATAGTGAAATAACAATGAGTTTAACAGAGTTCTCAGATACCCATGTGGAAAAGTCAAGATTTTTAGTCTCAGAATAATGTGCAGCTTTGTGTTTCAAGAAATGGGGTTTTGAGGGTTTAGGAGATGAATGATCTTGATTAACCATAATTGAATCAATATTACAAAATCTAAACTAATTTCTGAAATGGGTATTAGCTTTAAAACTCATTGATGCAACACCCTCTTCTTCAAATCAAATAAGAAGAAAATTTACAAGATTTACACAGATTACTACTTTCAACTTGAACTGATGTAAATGCTATACTTTATATGGATAAAATTAAAAAGTATATTCTGATCTGAGACTGTGAGTCTCACCTTTGGCAGTAGAAGGGGCTCTTGAACTTGAATCACAGCTTCACTCAATCAGTCAACAGGGAATTCGTACAGAAACACACACTGAGTCTCTCTTTAATCGCCGACAGTTTTGTTTGTTAACATTTCATATTCAGAATTCAATGCTACACGCGCTTGAAAAGGCCCGTGAGATTCACAGCCTTGGTTTGTTTTCTTGTTGTTAGCTCGTATCAATCATTGGCGAATTTATACAATATTGCAACATACTATAAGAATTAAAATTTTATTATAAAATGAAAATGATATTAAAAGTAGAGATAATTTGTTTATGTATAAAAGTAGGTCTCCAAATACTCATTTTATAATAGAATAAACCAAACTATCGAAGGGTGCAGAAAATATTTTCCTTTTAAGTTAGTGAATGTAATTAAGGAACAATTTAAATGAAACATGAGATAGGTGTTTTTAGTTGGAGTGGTAAATAACAATTTAGCATAGTACTTAAATTATGAACCTTCCACAAATTCTAAGTGATTCAAGGTCGAATATATAATTTGAACAGTCTCAGCAGTCTTGATTGGGTGAAGAAATTGACCAAGCTGTTTAAATACTAAACAAATTAATCTCACCTACTCTGCGTAATTGAGAAAATCACCTAATTGTAAGACAACTTCTTTTGAAGTAACGAGATAAGCGAGTTCTAGGTAGTTATGGCGATTATAAAATTTTGTGAAGGATTCATTTAATACATGATATCGCTTGATGGAAATAGAGTCTCTAACTTAAGAAATTTAAAAATAAAACAATAATTTTCAAGAAAAGAACCTCTATTTGAATTTTAGGTGACTATGTGATTCATTATACTAAATGGATGATCTTGCTATTTCTTAATATGCTTGTTGTTTGATCCAAAATTTAGATTCGGGTTCAACCAATTAGGTTTAAATAAAGTAAAGTCAATCTTAGCTAATATTAATATCCAAAAGACAGGATAACCGATTTTGTAGTAGATAATGTGTATATTTGACCGAATAGCAATAAATGTGGACAACTCTAACAATATTCAACGGCCCAAAAGGTGAAAGATAACATTAAATAATAATAAACAGCAATGAATGATATTTAAGTAAATAAGAACATGCGAGTCACCTGAAAAGGGATGAGATTTGTGGATATTCCTTCTGACAGTGATGAATGATTGATGAGCTTTCGAATATTCAAGTAGTTCTTGGATCAAGTGGAAAAGTTATGCAAGAATCTTAGTAAAAAGGTATGTAACGACCCAACCGGTCATTTCGACTTTTAGAAACCTGTTCCCTAAAATAAAACTCCCCAAACATGCTTTTATTAATTTATGACTCGCGGGGATAGTTGGTTGGGGATTTGGAAGTGTTTGGGTTGAAATCGGAATACTTAGTTCCTTAAGTTAACTTTAAATAGATAAGTTTGACTTCGGTTAACATTTTAAGAAAACAACATCGGAATCGGGATTTGACGGTTCCAATAGGTTCTTATGATGAATTCGGACTTGGGCGTATGTTCGAATCGGGTTTTGGATAACCCGAGAGCATTTTGGCGCTTAATAGTGAAAATTAACTATTTGAAGGTTTAAAATTCTTTAAATTTGGTTTGGAGTAGAATTTTGAGTAATTGAAATCCGTTTGGAATTTCGAGTTTGGGAATAGTTCTGTATATTGATTTAAGATTTGCACGCAAATTCTCGTGTTATTTCGAATAGTTTAAGTATATTTCGGTGCATTGGAAGTAAATTGAAGAACTTAAAATTCTTAAGTTTGAATCAATTTGGTTTAGGGTATAATTCTTAGATTTGATATTGTTTTACGTGTTACGAGAGTTCTAACGAGTCCGTTTTATGATTTCAAACCTGTTGGTATGTTCGGGCGGGGCCCCGGGGGTCCTGAGTGTTAACCGGACGAGGCTCAGACCAATTTTGGGAAATTGAGCAAGGACTGAAGCTCCCAGCTACTGTCATAATCGCACATGCGCTTGGACAGCCGCAGGTGCGAGCTCGCAGGTGCGAACAAGAGAAACCTGCCCAGCCATCGCAGATGCGAAGCATTTGGCGCACCTGCGAACGCACAGGTGCGATGGCCTTGTGTGCAGAAGCGGAATAATGTGCAGGTGCGAAGGGATGGGCGCATCTGCGCTTGCGCAGAAGCGAGCATTTCTTCCGCAGGTGTGGAACCAGGAAAAGAAGGAAAATGCGCACCTGCGAGAAATTTCCGCAGGTGCGAAAGCCGCATGTGCAGTACTCCTTCCGCAGGTGCGAAAAACCTGTATGGGCAGAACCTTAAAACGGACGAAAACTCAGTCCATTTCTTTCTATTTTTCATCCATTGTTGGGTGATTTCAGAGCTCTTTGTGAGGAGTTTCAACTATCAACTTGGAGATAAGTTAATTCTACACCCTTTGAGTTAAATACATAGATTATAAGTAGATTATAACTAGTAAATCTTAGAAATCAAAGAGTTAGATGAAAAACCTAGATTTTTATAAAAATGAGATTTTGACCACGAAAATAGTTATGGAATTAGGTAGAAATTGTATATTCAAGTTCTTGAGATTATGAGTAACATTTTCATCCGAAAATTTTCAGAATCCGAGCACGTGGCCTGGGGTGAATTTTAGGAATTTTACCATTTTGGATAGGGTAATTTATTTAATAGATGAATTTTGAATTTATTGAGCGTATATTAATTATTATATATAACTTTTGGATAGTTTCGGATTTTTCGGCATCGAATCGAGAATTTTACGTGACGCGATAATTGGAAATTGGAGTTTGAGACGAGGTAAGTCTCTTGTCTAATCTTGTGAGGGGAAAATTACCTCATAGGGATTAAATTGAATAATTGTTGCGAATTGTGGGGGCTACGTACGCACGAGGTGACGAGAGTCCGTGCGTAGCTACTATTAATGCTAAAGTCCGGGTAGTTTAGGACTCAAAATATGAATTACTTGTGTAAATTGTATTCCTTGATTAATTAATATTAATTGATATATATGAATATATTGTGAATTGTTAGATAAAGATATTAAAGGATGGAAATCTCATATGCTTGATTTTAAATCAATTAATTGTTAAAAGAAATTGTTCTCCTCTCGAATTTATCTCATAATAAATATACTCTCTTTCCGGAGGTACATAAGAAAATGTCATCTTTTCTTGTGGAGCGGGCCGAACGCCTCGGCAGGATAGATGCATCTATGGATCGCGTCGCACGTCCCTCGGCAGTGTACACGACACTCTGGATCGGGTCGTATGTCCTCGGCAGAAATCGTGCTTAATAATAATAATTACACGATACTTTAATAATTTATTTCAGATTGCGAAGCTAATTGATAAATTGGAAAATCCTTGGAATTTAATGAATTATTATTCTTGCTTGTTAAGGAATTAATTGTTATTCCTGTAAATGAGATTTAATTGATAAATTAAAAAGTTATTGAAATTAAATTGCAGCTTGTAAAGCTATTTGATAAATTGAAAGTTTTATTGAAATTGCATGATTTAAATAAATAAATTGGAAAATTGTTGCATTTAAAGGATTTTTATTATTTCTGCTAATTGAATAAAATTATTGTTAACTCTGTGAGCATGCTGATTTGAATAATTATAATTTATTCTAATTATTATTATTGACCCATAGTGAGTGTCAAAGTCGGCTATCTCGTCTCTACCACTTCGAGATTAGGCTTGATACTTACTGGGTACACGTTATTTTCGTACTCATACTGTACTTGCTGCATATTTTATTGTGCAGGTACATATATGTATAGCGGCCTTGTGGGCGCAGAGGTGTGGTTAATAATTATGGGGACATAGGTGAGTTGGATTATATATTACAATCCGCAGCTAACAGAGTCTCCTTCAGAGTTATTATATTTTCCTGTCTAATTTATATTCTGGAGAGATGTTGTATTTTATTTTTAATTTTCTAGTAAATGCTCATGCACTTGTGATACCGGGTTTTGGGAATGGTTGTGAATTGTTTAGAAATTAGTTGCTAAAAATATTTATCATTTACTCTATGAGTTTTATCTTTACAAGTTCATTGAAGAAACTTTTATTTCAAAAATACTAAAATGGGTAATTAAGTTAATTGATTATGGTTGGCTTGCCTGACAGTGGTGTCCGGTGCCATCATGGCCTTTAATTAGATTTTGGGTCGTGACAACATGGTATCAGAGCATTAGGTTCACGTAGGTCTCACGAGTCATGAGCGAGTCTAGTAGAGTCTTGCGGATCGGTATGGAGACGTCTGTGCTTATCTTCGAGAGGCTACAGGGTTGTTAGGAATACTTTCCTTTTTGATTCCTCATCGTGCGATTCGATTCCTTTGAGGCTTGTGCCTACATTTCCTTCCTATTCAATCTTATGCGACGTGAAGTGCTTGTTATAAATTGGGGGATCGAGGAAATTTTTAATGGTACTATAGATGTAGTACAGGATGATTCTCCCTGTGTAATTAATTGGGCTATTGCCGTCGCCTTGCGAAAGGCCGCTCTATCGTTTCAGTTCAGTATCAACAGTACCTAAGGTTCTGAGATTTGGCATTGATTGTTATGACGATTCATGCGTTGTTATCGCATAGTGTTTATGTAATGGTAGAATGCCTATCTATGTGTCAGGGCAGTAAACGACTTGAAAGATGGTTTTTCTCAGTGCATAATTCATAGGTTCCATGTTTTAATTCCAGCAGAGAAAAGGCAACCGAACTATGAATGTTCGGGTTTGAGGTTGATGGAGTAACGAAGCTTGATATTTTCGAGTGTGGTAGAATTCTCAATTTTGATATGGTGTCATCGCCTTGTAAAATGCGTTAAAGTTCACCGGTGTTATGGTTTTCTTCAACTCGCCTTCACGACGGGATGTTAGGAATTTGTATAGGGGAAACAATCGTTAGAGATCGTGGTGTGCAGTGATTCAGGATCGAAGCAGCGTTTTTAGTGTTGATGTCTCAAGAAGGATGATCGTCAGAAAGGTTTAAAGCTGGTAACGAGCTATTGGTTCAAGTGCTATAGAGACGGATTTTGAGTTAAAACAACAACTGGGCAGCGAAGGATGAGGAAGGACATATAGTAGGTGCCCTGGGGTGGTTAGGTTCTGAAAAGGCCAAGTGTAAGAAAATAGAAGCAGAGTAGTTGCTTAAAGGAGATGGTTGACCAAAGTGGGGGAGTGCCAAGGTAGCACATGGGTTACGTGGTAGGATGATTACACGTCTTGAGGAACGTTTGGAGTGATTTGGGATGTAGAATGGATAATGACTAGGTCTACGGACTTAAGTTGTAATATTAGCTGCTATATTGAGGAAGATTGGATACAACAGGAGGGAGTTGCTTGATATGAAGAAGGATACAACATGACTTTGGATTGGAAGGTATTGTCGCACCTCTAGTTGACGTCCATGAGGAGTGAACGGACTGGTGCAGCTAGTGAATGAGCTCGGACTCAGGATGATCTATTGATTTCGTAGTAATTGCACTCAGTGCATCGACATTGGAATATATCAGCATGTAATTTTCACAAGTGGGCTATCTCCTGTGAGCAGGTTAGCGGTCGTGTGGTGTTGACGAAGCTTCTGTGAAGAATTCTACTGGCTACCCGGTAAGAGATTTAATATGTAAATGTGGCTAGTAGTTCGGAGTATTTATTAAAGGTTAATAGAAGGATTTTGAGAAAAATTTGGCGAGTTGCGTGTGCAGGATCATGTTAACAATAAAGAAAGAATCTCGATGGATTCCCAAAAAAAAAATTGTAATTGTAGCTTCAAGCTAAGTGGGAGAGCCCCACCGTCTATGATTGGATTGCGTAGTGTCAACTTGTGCTGTTTCTGGTTATCGGTGTATTGGTGGGTCATTGCAACTAAAGGAAAGAAAACATCAATGGTAATTTGAGCAAAGTATTTAGGGAATGTGTGCCATATTTGGCCTTATTAATTCATATTTAGTTTTTTTTGGAAGACTCAGAGTTTATGCTTCGTGTATATATAATGCACAGGAAAGTGAAATAGTCGGATATTTCCTTGATAAAGTGTCCATGAGCTAGCAGGGCCTTGGAATTGATCATGTTTGGGAACAAGTCAGAGCAAGTGACTCTCAATAATGGTCCTAGTGGATTCAAAAATTTAAAGTGTGGTGTCTAAGGATCTCGAGTCTATAGTATGGTTGAGTATCGAGCTTTTGCAACAAATTATGAAATGGGGCTTGGAGTACTCTGCGTTATCTTCAGGTTGTGGTGTAGCAATAGAGAAACGGAAGAAAATAACTTCGGATTCATAAAATAAGTATCAGAATGGGTATACCAATTGAAGATGTGAAAGTGCGCACAAGGAGGGATATGAGATGATTAGTGAGTTTTGAAATAGCGTGGTCTCGTGAAATAAGGTCACTCGGGATGAGTACGGATTTGAGTTCATGATGTAATGAATGGAGCTATTATTATTTCTAAGGCAAGTTGAGAATAAATTGAGAAAAGACGGGTCGACTAACAATGGTTGAATCGGCATGATGGTGGCAATGATCAGTTCCTTCAGCACATTGAACTATACATGTGATTTCTGACGGTACGTGCGAGGCTTGACGGCCATCGTAATTGATTTTATTTGGAGAAATTTAAGTATTATGACATGTTATGTGTAGAGGGATCCCAGAAGAGTTATAGTGGTTTAGACCACTACTTGAGGCAGGTATTTTCTACGGATATGGGAATTCAGTCACGTGTTGCAATGATTCTCTTGAAATGAGTTAAGAAGATGGTTTCTATATGATGAAGTGTTTACCCTATTAGTGGTTCGGGAGTTATGATGAAATTCTTGTACTCCTGCGCATTGGTGTGGTTAAGGGTACTAAGTAGCATAGGATTCGAAAGTTGAGGATTTAAGATTTCGGTCCGATGTTGACAAGGATGTCATGAGCTCGGATGAGCAGGAAAGGGATTTAGATGTTTAAAGTAAGATGGTATTGTTTTTGGCATCATCTAAAGTCGATGTCAGGCGTAAGAGACCTTGTGTATTAATTTGTGGATTCTTGATATGCTTTACATCATTAGTGTAACTGGTAGCATGGATGTGCAGACTTGTTACCTGGTGCGGAAGGTCGTGGGAGTGTGTTTCATGGAAAGATTGTGTAAGAGTGATATGTAGTCACTTGATTGAGTAAAGATTGAAACCAAGTATGAAGATTGTGGTAATATCGCTGATTCGAGAATTTATGCATAGAGGGCGCTCGGTTCATTTGGCTGTGGACTGTGGAAGTTTGTTCCCATTATGATGGCTATTCTTGTGTGTTATGGGAAAAAGGTTTATTATGGATCCTTGAAAGGTTATTAGCCTAGTACAGTGCGATCAGAATCAACTTGAGGTCTGTGGATAGATTTAAATATGAATACGGGCTCTATATCAGGCCGGATGTGTTCATTTCAGCATAAAAGCTCCCTATGGAGGAGTATTCGGACGTTGGATGTCGTTTCGTCGTTGGTTATTTCATGTAATACTATATTGTGTCGTGTGAGTTATGAAGCGACTTGATAAAATTCTTATGTGTTGAGGTTCCGCATAGCGATAGTGTTATGTGAGCAGGATGGCTCTCGAGATTCAGATCATATATCGCACCTTAGTTGTGCTTAAGTTTTGTAGCGTATGGCGTTGTCGGTCCTTCCAAAGATGGTATTATGCACTTAGCGTGCTTGTGTCCGATGTTCGTATATTTTGTAAGTAATGAGCATCCTAGCTCGGTAAGTATTTTTTTTATATAGATTCTTTTTTGCGGATCGGGTTGCACGCTGCAACAGTGTGATATTGAGTACAGTTCCCTATATTCTTTTTTGTGTGTTTTTGTGTCCCATTTTTCTGAGGAAGGTTCATGACACCTTTTCAGTTGTTTAATTAGTCACGTGGATTGAGTAATCCTTTCCATAGTCTGTTTTCCTTATGTATCGCAATCGAGTCCGTAGCTTATTAGCTCATTGTGGCGTCATATGAGACTTTTTGTCATGTCTGAGGTGACTTATTGCCTGAGCAGCTTATACTAAGTAAGACGAGGTTATTGGATCCGGGATCAGTATCATCGGATTATATGAAGTATAATAAATAGCAAATACCATTATTTGGTCCATAATATGGCAACGGTTCTTGCCAGAAGGAGAAACTCAATAATTTGTTGACTCAGCAGTTGGTTATGAATTTCTATACATTTCTTCCATCGTGGAAGCAGTTCAAGAGTTGGAACAGGACATATATATATCATGAGGTGTGTTGTGAACATCAGATTCGTGGAATTTTGGATATTGTTATCGAAGAATGTTATTATAGTCATGTGAATGATGCGATGCATGGTCTAAATTCAACAAAGGTGTGCAATCCTGTATTGGTGCATCGTGTAATGATTGATACGACATTCATAGGTTGGAAACAGGCATGGTGGAGAATTCTGGATGTTAGAATTGGGCTCTAAGGCTTATTTGACTAAATAAAGGGGAGGATTTTCAGATTGGCTCGAGTTAATATGCTCAACTGGGTGTGGTAGCACGGGTAGGTGCGCGAGGTGTTAAACAATAATTTTGGATAACTCTCGAACACTCCTTAGCATGTTCGAGGACGAACGTATATTTAAGTGGGAGAGAATGTAATGACACAACTGATCGTTTCGACTTTTAGAAACCCGTTCCCTAAAATAAAACTCCCTGAACATGCTTTTATTAATTTATGACTCGCGGGGATGGTTGGTTTGGGATTTAAAAGTGTTTGGGTTGAAATCGGAATACTTGGTTCCTTAAGTTAACTTTAAATGGACAAGTTTGACTTCGGTCAACATTTTGAGAAAACGACCTCAGAATCGGGATTTGACGGTTCCAATAGGTTCGTATGATGATTTCGGACTTGGGCGTATGTTTGAATCGGGTTTTGGATAACCCGGAAGCATTTTGGCGCTTAATAGTGAAAATTAACTATTTGAAGGTTTATAATTCTTTAAATTTGGTTTGGAGTAGGATTTTGAGTAATTGAAGTCCGTTTGGAATTCCGAGTTTGGGAATAGTTCCGTATATTGATTTAAGACTTGCACGCAAATTCTCGTGTCATTCCGAGTAGTTTAAGTACATTTCGGCGCGTTGAAAGTAAATTGAAGAACTTGAAATTCTTAAGTTTAAATCAATTTGGTTTAGGGTATAATTCTTAGATTTGATGTTGTTTTACGCGTTCCGAGAGTTCTAGCAAGTCCGTTTTATGATTTCAAACCTGTTGGTATGTTCGGGAGGGGCCCCATGGGGTCCCGAGTGTTAACCGGACGAGGCTCGGACCAATTTTGGAAAATTGAGCAAGGACTGAAGCTCCCAGCTACTGTCATAATCGCACATGCGCTTGGACAACCGTAGGTGCGAGCTCGCTGGTGCGAACGAGAGAAACCTGCCCAGCCATCGTAGATGCGAAGCATTTGGCGCACCTGCGAACGCGCAGGTACGATGGCCTTGTGCGCAGAAGCGGAATAATGTGAATGTGCGAAGGGATGGGCGCACCTGCGCTTGCGCAGAAGTGAGCATTTCTTCCGCAGGTGCGGAACCAGGAAAAGAAGGAAAATGCGCACCTGCGAGGAATTTCCACAGGTGCGAAAGCCGCCTGTGCGGTGCTCCTTCCGCAGGTGCGAAAAATCTGTCTTGGCAGAACCTTAAAACGGACGAAAACTCAGTCCATTTCTTTCTATTTTTCATTCATTGTTGGGCGATTTCAGAGCTCCTTGTGAGGAGTTTCAACTATTAACTTGGAGGTAAGTTAATTCTACACCCTTTGAGTTAAATACATAGATTATAATTAGATTATAACTAGTAAATCATAGAAATCAAAGAGTTAGATGAAAAACCTAGATTTTTATAAAAATGAGATTTTGACCATGAAAATAGTTATGGAATTGGGTAGAAATTGTATATTCAAGTTCTTGAGATTATGGGTAACGTTTTCATTCAAAAATTTTGAGAATCCGAGTACGTGGGCCCGGGGTGAATTTTAGAAATTTTACCATTTTGGATAGGGTAATTTATTTAATAGATGAATTTCGAATTTATTGAACATATATTAATTATTTTATATAACTTTTGGATAGTTTCGGATTTTTCGGCATCGAATCGAGAATTTTACGTGACGCAATAATTGAAAAGTGGACTTTGAGACGAGGTAAGTCTCTTGTCTAATCTTGTGAGGGAAAAATTACTCCATAGGGATTAAATTGAATAATTGTTGCTAATTGCGGGGGCTACGTACGCACGAGGTGAAGAGAGTCTGTGCATAGCTAGTATTAATGCTAAAGTCCCGGTAGTTTAGGACTCAAAGCATGAATTACTTGTGTAAATTGTATTCCTTGATTAATTAATATTAATTGATATATATGAATATATTGTGAATTGTTAGATAAAGATATTAAAGGATGAAAATCTCATAAGCTTGATTTTTTGTTGAAATCAATTAATTGTTAAAAAAATTGTTCTCCTCCCGAATTTATCTCATAATAAATATACTCTCCTTCCGGAGGTACATAAGAAAATGTCCTCCTTTCTTGTGGAGCGGGCCGAACGCCTCGTCAGGATAGATGCATCTATGGATCGCGCCGCACGTCCCTCGGCAGTGTACACGACACTCTGGATCGGGTCGTACGTCCTCGGCAGAAATCATGCTTAATATTAATAATTACATGATACTTTAATAATTTATTTCAGCTTGCGAAGCTAATTGATAAATTGAAAAGTCCCTAGAATTTAATGAATTATTATTCTTGCTTGTTAAGGAATTAATTGTTATTCCTGTAAATGATATTTAATTGATAAATTAAAATTTTATTGAAATTAAATTGCAGCTTGTAAAGCTATTTGATAAATTGGAAGTTTTATTGAAATTGCATGATTTAAATAAATAAATTGGGAAATTGTTGCATTTGAAGGATTTTTATTATTTCTGCTAATTGAATAAAATTATTTTTAACTCTGTGAACCATGCTGATTTGAATAATTACAATTTATTCCAATTATTATTATTGACCCATAGTGAGTGTCAAAGTCGGCTATCTCGTCTCTACCACTTCGAGATTAGGTTTGATACTTACTGGGTACACGTTATTTTCGTACTCATACTGCACTTGCTGCACGTTTTATTGTGCAGGTACATATATGTATAGCGGCCTTGTGGGCGCAGAGGTGTCGTTAATAATTATGGGGACATAGGTGAGTTGGATTATATATTACAATCCGCAGCTAACAGAGTCTCCTTCAGAGTTATTATATTTTTCTGTCTAATTTGTATTCTGGAGAGATGTTGTATTTTATTTTTAATTCCCTAGTAAATGCTCATGTACTTGTGACACCGGATTTTGGGAATGGTTGTGAATTGTTTAGAAATTAATTGCTAAAAATATTTATCATTTACTCTATGAGTTTTATCTTTACAAGTTCATTGAAGAAATTTTTATTTCAAAAATACTAAAATGGGTAATTAAGTTAATTGATTATGGTTGGCTTGCCTGACAGTGGTGTCCGACGCCATCACGGCCTTTAATTGGATTTTGGGTCGTGACAAGGTATGTCTCGTGTGCTTGCAATAAAGCCAGATTCTCTCTATAAAGTCCATGTGTTTTCTTACAAGTGAATATTTTCTCACTCGTACCCTTGTGTCTCTTTCTATTTATAGGAAACATATACCTAGAATACCCTAATAGTACAGGTACAGAGAATATCCACTAGAATATTCTTCTCTAATGTCTTATCCTAAAACTAGATATTATTCACTCTATTTACGGTGAGTGTTCGAACTCGACCCTAATCTTCGATCTTGATCTTGCCGACTCTTCGACCTTGGTCTTCAATAGCTTCATCGGCACGTGACAGTCCTTTGGTCTTTACCGAAGTCGCACAGACGACACGTGACAGTTCGTGAATGCCTCTTTAATATTAACATGGTTTGATCATATCAAAGGTAATTTTGGACCCCTACACTTGTATCTAAAGAAAAGATACTAAGATAGCACTTTCTTTAGTATTTGTAAAGTTGATAGATCTATCGTGGAAGCCATTGGCCATCCTAGTTTATCTAACAGGCGTAGGAAGACTCAACATGACCCTTCAATGGAGTTATTAAATAACAACAACAATATAACCAGTGTAATCCCACGTTATGAGATCAGGATGGACTAAGAGGCTGTTTCCGAAAGACCTTTTGCTCAAGAAAAATAATTTTCTGGTCATATCGGAAATACTAAAGATAAGAACATTAACAATAAAATAACAAAGTATTAATAAAACCAATCAAGGGGAACAACAGATGTTACTGGACACCAAGAATAAGAAAATACTGAAACGATAATACTAGTATTGGTACGGAAAACAAAAAACAAATAACCGAAATAAATGTAGCAGATACGGAGTCCTAAACTCGATGACCTACTAATCCTCTACTCTAATCTTCGACCTTCATATTTTCCTATTTAGGGTCATATCCTCGGTAAGCTAGAGACATACCATGTTCTGTCTAATCAGTTCTCCCAATAACGTAAGATATTTTTTCAAATATTGCTTGTTAAAAAATCAGCAATAAAATATGCCATATATATAGTAATACTAGAAGGTGAGGCATAAGAGACACTAAAAGTTATAAATACACTATTTGCCTGTTAATTGAAGCAAGCCTCCTTAAAAATAAATTCAGATACTTCGAGAGGAAATTGACTTGTATTGAAAATGACATTTGTATTTTCCCCATTTGAGTAAAATATTTCTCTTAGAGGAAAAAATACAATTGTAGGAGTCAGAAACTCTTGAAGTAACTGCAACATGTTACTATATACAAGAAGTAACTGCAACATGTTACTATACTCTTGAAGAAAAGTTGCGATCAGAGTAAGTAATTGAAGTGCTAAATATAGAAGAGCAGCTGAAAGTTGAAACTAGAATTATGTGAATCAGGATCATGTTATAGTAAGAATGAAATCACAACTTTCAGCATCTCAATCTACAATATCAAAAGTTATATATATACTGATAAAACTAAGTTCCAAATAAGAAATAATCGATGAACTGAAGAAACGCGATTGAAAATCAACTGAACATAGTTATCTTTTGTATTGAATATCATTAGAACTGCATTTGTCACCCATGATACCTTTCTATGATTTTACTTCTAATAACAAATGTATGTATCTGCAATGAATTTCCTGGAGACTATCTAATATCCTTTTTAAGGAGAGGAATTGCATATGTGCAAACTTGGCAAGTTCCTTTGCTCCTTTAATGCTTTCTCTCCATCACATTGTTAATGGAAAGGCCATGTACTGTTTTGTTGCCCGAGTCCAGCAAACTGAGTTTATCGGAGCTTGGATAGCAAGATCTGTCAGAGTAAGTTTTATCCAGAGGTTCATTTAGTCATAAGATAGCCTCTGGAAGTCCCAATTTGCTGTTACTAAGGAAGAGTTGTCGCGGAATATCACATTTGTGGAGGC